>NW_006408844.1:1707388-1726616 GCF_000296735.1 Chrysochloris asiatica
CAGTGGCATAGCTTTCAGAATCATAGCAACTCACAAGCCACCGCAGTACAACAAACTGACAGACGAGTGATGGATATATATATATATCAAGCTCACCAGTAACTCCTTGGAAACCCTATTTAGGGTCACTATGGGTCAGAACTGACTCGATGGCACTTAACAACAACATATATGTATTTAAAAAAACAAAAAAACTAGTCTTGTACCTGGCTACCATTACTGAACATCCTGATCAAAGGTTCTGTAGAAAAATCCTATTGGGGGGGGAGTGGGGGCGAGGGACCATTACGGGGAGGAATGCAGAACAGAATTTCAAGTGTAATGCATGGACGCTGGATGAACCCATGAAACTATTGCCTTAAGATCATTTCAAACCTTAAACAAAAAATCTTCCCTGAAGTCTTCTTAAAACCAAATAATAGCTTAGTTTAACTAGTGAAAAAATGTCTGCATGAGCATTACACTCTTTCAAGAACTATCTCTAATGGAATCAAGTTGACAATAGCAACTTGAACTGTTAAATAGGAACCTTAGGGGACAATGAGTTTATGTTCACGGGGGTGGGGAACAACTCAGAAAAGGAGGGTGAGAATGGTTGCAAAACTCAAAGAATGAAAACAATGTTACTGAATTGTACATACAGAAATTGTTGAATCGGTGTATTATTTTGCTGTGTATATCTCAACAACAACAACGAATTTCCAGTTTCTCTCTGTCCTGCAGAGCATGTCTCACTGTGGTCATAATGAGCATAAAAACCCTCTTTTTTCCTGGTTGTAATTTTCATTGAACTTTTTTTGACACCAAATAAACTATGCAAAATTAACTTTGTCAGAATATCTTTTTATCAAAAGAAAGCCCAAAAGAGCCATTGCCATTGAGTTGACTCCAATTCCTTGTTGTCGTTGCTAAGTGTGTGTATATGTGTATATACATGTTTATTATTGCTAAGTGCCATCAAGTTGGTTCTGACTCATAGTGACCCTGCATAGGGTTCCCAAGAAGCATCTGGTGAGTTTGAATGACTGATCTTGTGGTTCAAACCAACCTTGTGGTCCAGCGCTGTATACCACAGCCATACCAGGACTCCTGCTCCTAGTGACCCCTATATAGGGTTTTCAAGACTGTCAGTCTTTACAGGAGTAGACAGTCTCATCTTACTCTCATGGAGAGGCTGACGAGTTTGCACTGCCAACCTTCTGTTTAGTACCCCAATGTCTAATCCACAAAGCACAAAAAGGACTGCTATTTAAAAGGATCAATCAGAAAACATGGAAGAGTTCAAATAGATGAATGCCAAAAATAAAAATATAAAATTTTAAAGTCTAGAAGCTAGTGCCAGAAGCTAACTAGTGCTAAGAAAGCAAAAGAAGACAGGGTATGTCAAATGACACAGGAACCAACTCAAAAGACTCAATGGCCAAAGCTCAAACCAACATAAAAACAAACACACGTGAATCCATACTGAGCTACATAAATGATTGAATAAATGAATATATGGGGAGGAAGGGGGAAATCTTCGCTAAAGAAGAATTCCAAATAATACTTATATATGTAAATACTCTCCCCTCCGTGAGATAGACTTTAATGTCCCTCCTCAAGTGTGGGCTGGCCTTGGTGACTCAATTTCAAAAAATAAAACCAGTAACTTTACAGTGGAAATACCTGACAAGCACTGCTCTAATCAAGTGGTCAAGGTTACTAGTTAATACTGTGTGATGAAGGAAACTTTATCCTTCCCCCAAACACCTGACCCTATTCTAACTATGAGGAAAAAATCAAATTGGGGGACAGTTTACCAAATGCCTGACTAGTAATCTTCAAAACTGTCAAGGTGATAAAAATCAAGGAAAGTCTGAGAAATGATCACAGACCAGAGGAGACTAAGGGGACATGAATGCAATGTGGTATTCTGTATCAGGATCCTGAAACTGTTAAAATACAACTAAAACCTGGTAGCAATGTTGTTGTTGTTGTTAGTTGTCATGGAATAGATTCTGACTCATGGTGACCCATGTAATTTCTTAGTTTTCTTGACCTATGATTATGTAAGATGTTAACATTAGAGAAACTGGGTGAAGGGTATATAGGAACTCTTGTACTATATTTCCAACTTCTCTATAAGTCTAAAATTATTCCAAAATAAAAAGTTTCTTTCAAAAAAAGAAGCATAGAAGCAAATAGGATGGAATTCTTCAAGAATATAGATTTTTTTTTAATTTGAGAACAAATTGAGTCATAAAGAATCAATTCAAGAAGTCTTTTATCTTTCTAATGAGAATTTCAGAAAGAAGAGAATATATAGAAAATAACCAGAGAAATAACAGAAAAATTTTTCCAGAGCAGCCTAAAAACATACCTTTAGATTAAAAGGATCCATTGATTGCTAAGCAGAATAAAAGAGGGAGGAATGCATGAGATTTCAGAACGCCTAAAATTTGTGGAAATTAAAAACAATAACCAAACATAAATGGTCAACAATCAGTTTTAAACAAATGTCAATGAGTAAGAATGAATCTACTGTTAATATAGAAGTAGACAATTATTGAAGGTTCCAAAACAATTTGAAACCAGAATATGACTAATCTCACGAAGTGGAATCAAATGCTTCAAAATAGTGAAATAAAGCTGTTGTTGAATGCTGTCAAAATTGGTTCCAACTCACAGTGACCCTGTGTAGGGTTTCCAAGGAGCGACTGGTGGGTTTGAACCACCAACCTTGAGATTAGCAGTCGAGTGCTTATCCCACAGCACCACACCAGAACTGCTTCTATGGAGCTAGAAGCTATGAAATAATGGCCTGCAAAGTTTTGAGAGGAAATGTTTTGAAGAGCTGATGTTATCAAGTAAGAACAAAATAAGAACTTGTGAGAATTCTTAAGTTTACCTCTCATGTACTCTTACTGGAAAAGTTACTTGATATTATACTGCAGAAAAACAAAAAAGGAGGATACAAATGTAGTACTTTGGTTCCATGTATTTATTTATGCAATCCTTTATTTACATCAGTATAGACTTCTGTATATTTATTTTCTACTTTGGTTTGTGACTTAACACTACATTTTTGTTGCTCAAAATGTTCTAGTTTTGGCTGCTGAACAGGATCTGGGACCATGTTAGAAATGCAAATTCTCAGGCCTCATCCCACTTTGTAGGTGGGGCTTAACAAGTTGTGTTTTAACAAGCCCTCTAGGTGATTCTGGAGTCCTGGTGTGGTGCTGTAGGATAAGCACTGGACTTTAAGGTCAATTTGAACCACAAGGTTGGTGGTTCAAACCCACAAGCCACTTCTCAGAGACCCTATACAGGGTCACTATGACAGCACTTTGAGAACCACAAGGTCAGCAGTTCGAAACTACCAGCTGTTCCGCCGGAGAAAGATGAGGCGTTCTGCTCCTTTAAAGATTTACAGCCTCGGAAACTCTGTTCAGGGTCGCTATGGGTCGGAACCGACATGACAGCACTTAACAACAACAACAACATGACAGCACTTATCAACAACAACTAGGTGATTCGCGAGTGCAAGTTCAAATTTGAGAATCCCTGAATTAATGGGTGTTGATGGTGGCATGCTCAAATCTCCTTTGCTAGTCTGGGACACTCATCACCTAGAGGCTCTTGGCTGCATGAAATGATCCTTGTCTCAAGCTGGGACAAACTCCAGAGCTCTTCATGGGACTAGGCTGAGCTACTCTCCAGCCAAGAATACTTCCTTAGCTCCCTCTCAGCCTTACCTTGTTCCACTCCCTTCCCTACTCCTGAGAACACGCCCTCAGGTAATGACTTTCCCAAGAATCTCTATCTCAGGCACACTTCTACAGAACACAATTAAAGGCAATGAGATCCAAGAACCAAAAGAACCAAGGCAGACACACATTGTAAAGAAATCCCAGGGTGATAACTGTTTGCCTAGAGGTACTTTTTGTTGTTGTTAGGTGCTTTCCAGTGGGTTCCAACTCAAAGTGACCTTATGCACAGAGGTATTTGATTCCAATTAAAACAGGAAAACAGAAGGCTCCAATAATATTGTCTCAAAAACATCTTCAAGAATGAAGTGAATTCCAGTAAACACATTATAAAATTAAGAAGCTAGAACTCTTATTCACATGGTAAAGAATGGCACATATGTTTTCTCTCAGAAAGAAATAGCAAAGAGTTTCCAAGAAACTCCAGGAAAAACATAAAACTGTACCAGAAAACTGTGATTCAGATATGAAGTCAACTAAAATGTGGGATGATTTCAAGATATTGATAAGATTTCAATTGATATTTTAAACAATTTGAGAAGAAAAGAGAAACATTTCATCTTAATATTTCAAGTTTTCTTTCTTTTTTTTTTTAGAAAAATTCACACATATACAGAAGTAGAAAGAATAGCAATTAATCCCATGTACCCATCACTCAGCTTCAATGATGAACAACATATCTACAATCTCAACTAACCGTCAGTTTTCCAATTTCCCCGAGTGCTTCAGTTTTTTTGTGTTTTTTTCTCCTCTTTTTTATTTTTTTATATTTTTTGGGGGGTCACTTGTTTTGTTTGAATAAGGATCCAAAAACCAAGTTCTACGTATTGTATTTTCTTGATATGTCCCTTAAATCTCTCCCAGTCCACAATGGAATACTCTACTTGGAACAGTACCAGTTTCAGGATTTGAGATTTTATTTCCTTCTCTACAGACCCAGTCACAATCCATCAGCAGGAATTGTTTCATTTCTGCCCAAAGACCAATCCCTCTTCTTAGTCACCAATGTCTCCAGAAAGACAAGTTTAGGTTACTTCACCTGTTCCTAAATCTTCAGTTTCTTTAGAGTCAAGCGAGTTTCCAGCTTCCTTAGGTCTCAAGAACATTTTCATCATGGATCAGTCAGTGTAGAATTTGGGATCCCCCAGTCCAGTATAAACACTGAGACAGGTCTCTAGTAGCTAGAAATCTTCTGTAGTTTTCTGTTTATCCAAGTTTATTAAGAGTTCCCCTGGTTACACATGCTATGGATACTTGAGTGCCCGATGTGGTTAGAAATATCCAAATAATGCTCTGATTCTGTATCTGGATGTTGTATAGGATTTTTATCTTAGAAATTAATAGATACTCACATTTGACATGCATAAATTCATATAATGGGTCACAAGGTAGTCATGGCAAAGCATGCAAGTAAGACCTCACAATATTCATTTAGAACAAGAGAATCAAAATTAGCAATTACAATTACAATGTTAGCTTAATGGTGTGAGTCTAAATCCTTAGTCTTCACAAGAGGTTTCAGGAGGAAGACTTGATCACGGCTCAAGCTGGTCAGAAGTCCCTTGTAGCTAGATTTTGAGGTTGACAGTGATGATAGTCAGCATCTCAGCAGGCTCTCCTGTTTGCCTCTGCCTTCTCTCAGTGAGTGAGCAGAAATTTAGGGCTTATACGAGAATTTGCCACATTGGCACCACAATAAGGGCCAGTGTGCTACCAAAGATTAGTATGTTATGTCTTTTCTCTAGAGTTAGAGATCAACTGAATGACACATCTTTTCTTTCAGATTAGAGATTAGGGATGCTGTTTAGACTTATGTCTAAAGGATCGTTTACAAAGATTAACTATGTTGGGTCTTATCATAGCATGTCAACTCAAAGTCAACTTAAAGGTTATTTACCACATTCTTCATATAATTCTATATTTTGTTGTCTAAGTTTAAATTTTTTTCTAAATAACCTTATTTAGAAAATGACTTATAGTTAATAGTGCTGCTGTGGTTTAGATGTTGGGCTGCAAACCCAGGGTCGACAATTCAAACCTACCAGTCACTCCAGAAAGGAGCTCTGGTGGCGTAGTAGTTACAAATCAGGCTGTGAATCTTAAGGTCAACAGTTTGAAACTACCAGCTATTCCGTGGGAGAAAGATGAGGCTTTTGCTCCCATAAAGATTTACAGCCTTGATGAATCAGAATCGATTCCACGGCACCACCACCAGTCACTCCAGAGGAGAAAGTTGAGGCTGTCTTCTCACATAATGATTTACATTCTCAGGTTATTGGGGAAGATGGCGGACTAGGATTACATGCTACACACAGACCCTCTACAACAAAGATACGGTAGACCAAATGAAACTCAACAGAGACACAGAAGAACTAAACAACATGATCAACCAACTTGACCTCATAGGTATATACAGAGCACTCGACCCAATGGCAGTGCAATATACATTCTTTTCCAGTGCACATGGATCATTCTCCAGAATGGACCATGTGTTAGGCCACAAAACAAACCTCAATATATTAAAAAAAACATCAAAATCTACAAAGCATCTTCTCAGATCACAATGCTAGAAAATTAGAAATCAACAATAGGAAGATCAAGGGGGAAAAAAAATCAAATACATGAAATTTTAATATACCATGTTTAAAAGCTACTGGGTAATAGAAGAAATGAAAAATTAAAAACTCCTTGAATAAATGAGAATGAAAACATAGCACACCAAAACCTTTGGGATATAGCAAAAGCAGTGGTCAGTGGGCACAAATTCAAAAAGAAAAACAAGAACCAAATCAGCACTTTAATCCAACATCTCCAACAGTTATCAAAAGAACAGCATAACCTTGAAGAATAACAAGGAAGCTGCAAACCACGGCATAACATGGATGAACCTTGAGGACATTATGCTGAGTGAAATTAGTCAGTTACAAAAGGTCAAATATTGCATCAGACCATTATTGTAAAAGTTTAAGAAAAAATACTCATACCAAAAGGAGAAAAAAAAAAAAATTGTTGGTTACTGGGGCAGTGGGTTGGTAGAGAACAAGGTAGGGGATAGACACATCACAGCTCAGGTGTTGGGGAGGGCAATACACAAGAAGGAGGAGGGGGATGGGAGAAAAAGGTAGATAGGGAAACACTGAGGCAGGTTTGCATGGGCTAATGGAACAGAAGTAAATAGTGATGCATGTTCAAACTTGGAACACAGGGCTCTATGATACAGAGATCGAGGCATAGTCTGAAGAGGGGAAATAATGTTCAGATGCTTGACTGTCTTATGAATATTGGTTTTCCTTGTGTACTATATTGTAAAATAGACACTTGAGTGGGATAGAAAGGAATATCAGGAAACATGATTACAGAAAGCTTGTAAGCCCATGTTCATTCTATAACTAATTGGAAAACTTAAAAGGGATTCTAGAACTTACCCAGTGAAATAGATTTCTTGCAGAGCCTTTGTAATGTGTAGGACCTTAGGTGAAATCCTGCGTCCCATTCAGAACTTTCTGAGGTGGGACATTCCCACTAGAAAGGACAAGCAGAACAGCCTGGAACAGTTAGAGCAACAGAGATACTTCTTGAAAGAAAAGTGAACAAGAAAATCCCAAAACAAAAATGGCAGTCTGATTAACTACTATAAGAACAAGCAAGTTGTTTGTTGGGGAGTCATCAAGGCAAGCAATCAAGTCCCTTCAGGACAAACACTCCCACCCACCAAGACTGAAATTCAAAGGGAACACATGAGAAGGCATGTAAACTTGCTGGCAATCACATTGGTCTCCTGGTGAGTGGAAGAGGGTGAAAGGCAGCAATGAAGAGTGGGCTACATTCAACCATTTCCATTGACTCCTGTTAACCTGAAGATGAGAGAGAGAAGAGGAAGGGCTGGTTGGTCTGAAGTGTGGTGAGACCTCGGGACTCCTGAGTCCATGAATAAGGACACAGCAACGGAGGACTAGAGCTGAGAGTGAAGTATCCAGCTGATATGAAGTGAGGGAAGACACAGAAGAATGTCCAAACTTGCAGATAGCACCCACTTCACCTAGCCTCAATGGCTTAATGATCAGAAGTCAACTAGAAGAAGATTTAAAAAACAATTTTTGATAAGGAAACAAGTGCAAATTGCTACAATTTGATGAACTTAACCTATACTTATGGATGTAGTAGCTCAAAATACCAACTGAGAGGGAAGGAGTCTTCACATCAAGTATCAATCCTATCCTCACTGTATACAGGGTTGAAAGGGACAGGCAGCCTAGATATTGGCTACCTAAAACGAGGGGGCAATAAAGGCACGAAGTGACTGTCTTTCAAGTTTTCAAGAGATAATTTACAAGGCAAGTGGCTGGGTCCCCTCAATACAAACCCCTTCTAAAACTAAGACTCAATGGGAATACACGCTTTTATTGGTGACCACGCTCGTCATCGATAAGGGGAAGACAAGGAAAAACAGTAATGAAGTGGCGAGCTAAACCCTACAATGTTCATTAGACTTCTGTGAACCCAGGTCAAGACCTGGTTGGCCAGCAGTGTGGCAAGACCTGGGACTCTTGGGCCCAGAGTCAGTGACATAGCCACAGAGGATTAGAGTGGAGAGTGAAGCATCCAGCTGATAAGAAGAGAGGGCATATGCACAAGAACACCCACACTTGCAGATAATACCCACTTGACCTGGCTTCAATGACTAGATGATCAGAGCTCAATCAGAAAAAAGAAGAGGAAAAAAAGCATCATCTGATACAATTTGATGAACCTGACCTACACCTATGGATGCAGTAGCTCAAAAGAGGGAACAAATCCTTACAGCAAGAATCATTCTCACCCCTGCCACACACAGAGTAGACAGGGATGGGCAACTTGGACATTAGCTACCCAAAATGGGGGGTGGGGGGAAGGCTACAAAGGCAAGAAGTGACTGGCTTACAAGCTTTCAAGAGGGAACCTAGGGCCAGAGGGCCTGGAGGAAGGCAGAATCTCCAGTGAGTAGTATCCAATCTGTCTAGGCGGGGCTGATGAAATGAAATGCAGATGGGTCTCTTGTGATACATTGGTGCATAATTGTTATCAGGACTGATTGTGAGGGTTGGAAATGTAAAGGTAGACGTTTTATAGCAAGGAAGAGAGTGATTAACTTTCTAGTCTAGGAGCAGAGGTCCCTAGGACCTTTAAAGGAGAAGAGCGGGGAGCAGGACCCTAACCAGAGAAGCAGTGATGACTGAGATGGAGGCAGAGATGATGATGTGGAGCGATGGAGCAGCTGGGGACTTTAGATCCAGAGAGGGAGAAGGACTGTGTGCTGAAGACTGGGGTGGGGTGGAGTATGGGGGGGCAGGCTTGCAGGGTATACCCTTTGGTTGGTTGATGATACATGGAGGGGATTGTAACCATGGCAATGAAATGATATACGATAGAATGAATGTAAAACTAATGTTCTCCCATGTAAACTTTCATATAATTCACAAATAAACATGAAAAAAAAAAGAGGTAATTTAGTTTAAGAGTGTGCGAGCAAAGATAGAGTCCCCACTGACTAGTTCTCATCTTGTCTAGATGGGTCTGATGAAAAAGGATGGGGATAAGATTCTTACGATTCAATAGTGAGTGATTGTTACCATGACTAATTACGACTGTCACAACTGTAAAGGTAGAAGTTTTGTAACTAAAAGGGGGGAGTGGTTAATCTTACAGCCCAGGAACAGAGAACTCTAGGACCATTAAGGGATAAGAGCACAAGCAGAATGTGAAACCCTATCCAGAGAAGCAGAAACACCAGAGATGGAGGCAGAGATGAGGCATGGAGAGAGAGATCAGCTGAGGACTCTGGACTCATGGAAAGAGAGAGACTGAGTGCTGGCAGCCAGGAGGCAGGCTTACAGAATGTGCCCCTCTATAATCATATAAATGATTACATTTTCTGGAGTGTTTTTGTTTACATCCTCCCTCCCCAGAACAATGACAACAACAAAAAAGCAGAGGGAATGGAAGCAAATACTGTTGAATGATGATGCACATAGGTGATTGTAATCATTGCAATGAAATGATGAGCATAAAAAGGATGTTTTCCCATGTAAACTATCACTTAATTCACAATAAAAACATTTTTCAAAAAAAGAAAAGCAGCATAGTGAGGCTATAGCCACCAGAAGAAAAGAAATAATAAAGGTTAGGGCAGAAATAAATGAAACTGAAAAACAATAGATAGAATCAACAAGACAAGAATTTGGTCTTTGAAAGGATTAGTAAAATAGACAAACCACTGGCAAATCTAATAAAAGAAAAGAAGGAGAAGAAGCAAATAATATAGATAAGAAAATAGATGGATGACATTACAACAGAACTAACAGAAATAAAAAGGATAATAACAGAATAGTACTCCAACAAATTTGAAAATCTAAGAGAAATGGACACATTTCTAGAAACACACACCTGCCTAAAATAACACAGATTGAAGTAGAAAACTTGATCAAGAAAACTATAACAAGAAAATAAATTGATCGAGTCATTAACAATTCCAAACAAAAAGAGTCCAGGCCCATATGATTTTACAGATGAATTCTACCAAACATTCAGAGAAGCACTGACATCAATTCTACTCAAACTAGTCCAGAATAAAGAAAAGATGAAAAACTCCCAAATTCTTTTTATGAAACAAGCATAACCCTGATACCAAAACTAATATCCCTCATAAACGTAGATGTAAAAATTCTCAACTAAATCCTAACCAACAGAATTCAACAACATATCAAAAAAAGAAACATCATGACCAAGTGGGATTCACACCAGATATGCAAGAATGGTTCAGTATTAGAAAAATAATGAACATTATCCACCACATATATAAAACAAAGGAAAAAACACATGAGCATATCAATTGACACAGAAAAAGCATTTGATAAAATCCAACATCATTCCTGATAAAAAACATTCAACAAAATAGGAATATTTTGGGAAATTCTTCAACATAATTAAAGGTATATGTACAAAGCCAATGGCCAACACCACTCTCAGTGGAGAGAAACTGAAAGCCTTCCCTTGTAAACAGGAACCGACAAGGACGCCCTTTATCATCACTCTTATTCAATATTGTGCTGGAAGAAAGGGAAATTAAAGGCATCCATATTGGCAAAGAAGTAAAACTCTTTCTATCTGAAAATTATGTAATCCTATACTTAGAAAATCCCAAAGATTCAGCAAGGAAACTATTGGAATTCATTGAAAAAATTCAGCAAAGTGGCAGAGTACAAGATCAACATACAAAAATCAGTTGAATTCCTTTACTCTACTAAAGAGAGCTCTAAAAAGGAAATCAGGAAAATAATACCATTTACAGTAGCCACCCAAAATATGAAATACTTAGGACTAAATCTAATGAGAGAAATAAAAGAGCTATACAAGGAGAACTACAAAACAATACTACAAGAAACCAAAAGGAACCTACAAAAATGGAAGAATATACCATGCTCATGAATAGGAAGACATCGTGAAAATGTCACCACTACCCAAAACAATCTATAGATATAATTCAATCCCAACCCAGATTTCAGCATCATTCTTTAACGATACAGAAAAATGAATCACTAACTTTATATGGAAATAAAAGAGATCCTGGATAAGCAAAGCATTACTAAAAAAGAAGAACAAAGTAGGAAGCCTCTCACTTCCTGATCTCAAAACCTACTACGTAGCCACAGCAGTCAAAATAATCTGGTACTGGTACAACAAAAGACACATAGATCAATGGAATAAAATTCAGAATCCAGAAGTAAATCCATCCATCTACATTAAATCGATCTTTGACAAAGACCAAAACACATTAAATGGAGAAGAGATGGTGTCTTTGCCACAAATGGTACTGGCAAAACTGGAAATTAATTTGCACATTTCCTTTCCATTCGCAAGGAAATCCATATGTACAAGAATCCATATCTCACACCATATACACAAACAAACTCAAAATGATTTAAAATCTAAACATAAAACCTAGAAATATAGAGATGTTGTTAAGTACCATCCAGTAGATTTGATTCTGACCCACAGTGACCCTGCACAGGGTTTCTAAGGCTGCAAATTTATACAGGAACAGAAAGCTTCATCTTTCTCCCACAGAACAGCTGGTAGTTTTGAACTGCCAACCTTGAGGTTCACAGTCCGATTCATAACCACTATGCTACCAGAGAACTATAGAGATAATCAATGAAAAACTAGGGACAAACCTAGGGTCTCTGATTCATGACATAAATATACTATCAAACATAACTGAAAACTCACAAAAAGCAGAAAACAAAATAGATGTCTGTGATCTCCTAAAAATTAGACACTTATGTGCATAAAGGCATCTTGCTGTGACACTGTGGGATAAAGCACCAGACCACAAGGTTGGTTTGAACCACAAGGTCAGCGGTTCAAATTCACCAGTTGCTCCTCAGAAATCCTATACTGGCTCCCTAAGAGTGGGAACCGATTTGGCGGCATTTAACAACACAACATGTGCATAAAGGACTTTCACCCAAAGAATAAAAAGAGAACCCACAGACTGAGAAAAAACTTTTGGCAATGGCCTATCAGACAAGGGATCTCTCCCTAATATTTATAGACACTTTAACTCCTCAGCAAGAAGACAAATAATCCAATTTTTAAATGGGCACCTGACAACAACAATAATACTAACCAAAAAGTTTGGACCTACCTAAAGGCATCTGGAAGAAAGACTTAGCAATCTGCCTCCAAAAGTTCCACAGCATTGAAAATTCTATGGGATTCAGTTCTACTCTGCAACACACAGACTCACCATGAGTCAGAATCAATTAACTCTATGACATCTGGTAGTGTGTGTTATTGTTTAGAATGTCACTTATTCAGTATGCTCTTTGGGTGAAAATTTTTGTTGTTTATGTGAAATTCAAATTAAACTGAATGTCCTTATTTTTACTACCAACTTTTATGACACTATCCCCCAGATGACCTGGCAATGCCTGGAGACATATTTGGTTGCCATACACTGGAGAATTTAGTGAGTAGAGTCCAGTGATGCTGCTACGCATCCTACACACAGGATAGTGCCCCAAGAATCAATTATCCAACCAGAATGTCATTGGTGCCATGCTGAGAAACCCTGTCCTTTGGTGTCCAGAGCACACAGAACTCCTCAGCCCTCCTCCACCTCTGAGCTCCTCAACCCACCTGCCTTCTTCCCCCAGGCCTTTCAGAGAGGTGCAGGCAAATTCACCTTCTGTGGGCCTGTCGCAGATGGTGGTTGTTGCTGTTGTTAAGTGCCTTTGGGTCGGTTCTGACTCACAGTGATCCTGTAGAGGGTTTCCGAGGAGTGGCTGGGGATTTGAACAGCCAGCCTTTCAGTTAGCAGTCCAGTGCTTATCCTACAGTGCCACACTTGGGCTCACAGATGACAACCAATGCCAAATTCTGAAGTTAGTGGGGAAGATACAGAATGCAAACTTCCCTGTAGCCCCTGAACACTGCCTAAGGACATATGATTCATTTAAAAGTGTAAGGGCAGGAAAACTACTAAAATTCTAAGGTGTTTTCCTTGGCTAATAAGAAAGTTGCTATTGTTATTGTTAAGTGCATCAAGTTGGTTCTGACTCACAGTGGCTCTGCATAGGGTTTCAGAGAAGAGACTGGTGGGTTTGAACTGCCATCCTTGTGGTTACCAGTCCAGTATTATCCTACAGAGGTAGGGTTTTCCTATCTTTGTTCCTACCCACCCCCCACATTTCCTGAGGGTTGTATTTGTAAAAAAAAAAAAAAAGGAGCCCTGGTGGCACAGTGATTAAGTGCTCAGCTACAAACCTAAAAGGTCAGCAGTTCAAATCCACTAGCCACTCAGCAGGAGGAAGATGGGGCAGACTACTTCTGTTAAGATTATAGCCTAAGAAACCATATGGGGCCGTTCTATTCCGTCCTACGGGGTTGCTGTGAGTTCAAATTGACTCGATGGCAGTGGGTAGGTTTGCAAAGTATTTTGGAGTTTTAAAACTAATTATGCAAATAATAAGGAGCTGTACTGGTTACAAGTAGGGTTGCTAACTTCAAAGTCAGCAACTTGTAACTGTACTGGTAGTGTACTGGTTACAAGTAGGGTTGCTAACTTCAAAGTCAGCAGTTCGAATCTACAGATGTTCTGTGGGAGAAAGATGAGGCTTTCTGTGCCCATAAAGATTTATTTACAGCCTCAGAAACCCTATACAGGGTCGCTCTGAGTCGGCAACGACTCCATGGAACATAACCACCGTCATGCAGGTAATGCGCAAATACTTTCCCCTTGAATTAAAAAAAAAAAAAAATCAGAAAGCTCAGTCTCCTTTGATCATACCTCCCATCCTCCCATCTGGTCCCATCTCCACCCAAAGATGACAGCTTTCCAGGGCAGCTGTTGATCTGTGGCTGTGCACATAGCTCTAACTTTGGATTTGAACTGACGCTGAAAGATGAGATTGCTCAGGACTTCAGGCAAGATGGTGGACTAGGCAGACACACTACATGGACCCGCTACAACAAAGATATGAGAGACCATATAAGACAGACACAACTTCTGAACTTCAAAAGAAAGATCAGAGAGGTGGATGGAGTGCTTGCTGGGAGAAGCTGAGTAGGGATGGCGAGAGAGGGAGACTGGCTGGTGAATGGCTGGCCAGACATGGTTCAACCACTTTGTGAGCAGCTTTGACAGCAGAGGGAGGCCTGGCAGAGTAGATTTTAGCGGCCAACTGAAAAGGTGCCATTTCTTCTTTTTCCCCACCTTCCCCTCGTGACCAGAGGTGTGGTCAGCTCCCAACATCATCCATCCCAAGCACAGGCCCTGCTCTCCTGGAGTTTGGAGTCAGGGAGTTAGAAGCCATGCCACTGTGAGGTGGGAGATGGCTGCACAGCTTTGGTTTGATGCTTTGCCGCCTAAATTCAGGTGGGCTTGGCTCCAGACCTACATAACCCACAGAGCCACTAAACCAGCATCTAACCGGTTACCCTGCCCCCAACTTCCCTGTGGTCCTGACACTGAAATCACCTCCATCTGGGGTCAGGAACTCTGCTGTCACATCCCTTCCACAACCACCTTGTGAACTCCTTGAATCACAGGAGCCCACCAGAGATTTCTCCCCTACAGGTTGAACAACTGTACACAACAACCCCACAATGTTCCAAAGAAAACAGACAATTTTAGTTCACATGAAAAAAACAAGAGAGAATAGCTCAAACAAATGGCCAAGATGCAGAGACAGAAAACACTTCTGAGGAATTCAAAAGAAAAGTATTTTTATACCTTCAATGAATTGACAGAAAGATCAAGGAAAGCAAGAACACAGAAAAAATTTTTTAGAAGAATTCAGGAAAACACTGAAAGAACAAACAGACAAAATAAATGCAAATTTTGAAACAATACAAAGCCTGCAATTAGAAATCCAAAAGATTAATACTAAGATTTCAGAAATGGACAATACATTGAAAGGGGGGCAAAGGAGAAGATTTGAAGTAATAGAAGTCCAAATTAGTGAACTTGAAGATAAATCTCTCATTACTAGTATGCTAGAAGAACAATCAGAAAAAAAGAATGTAAAAATCTAAAGAATGCCTAAGACTTATGTGGGACACCATGAAGAGGAACAATTTACGGATGCTTGAAATACCAGAATAGGAAGACATACTAAAAAGCACAGAAAAAATTGTTGAAGAGTTTAAGAAAAAAAACTTCCCTAACATCATGAAAGATGAAAAGACAAGCATACAAGAAGCTGAACAAACCCCAAACAGGATTGATACCAAAAGAAAACTACCAAGACGTATCATAATCAAACTTTGCAAAATCAAAGACAAGGAAAGAACCCTGAGAGCAGCTCAGGAAAAAAGAAAAGTTATCCACAAAGGTGAACCAATAAGACTAAGCTCTTATTTCTCAGAAGAAACCAAGCAGGCTAGAAGGGAATGGGATGACCATATACAAAACTCTGAAAGAAAAAACTTGCTAACCAAGTATCATACATACAGCAAAGCTGCCCTTCAGATATGATGCTGAAATTAAGACATTCCTGATAAACAGAAATTAAAGGAATTTGTAATGACCAGACCGATTTTACAAAAATTACCAAAGGGTGTTATTTGGACTGAGAACAACAACAGCAGATAACAACCGTATATGACAACACCATCCAGAACTCAATACAGAACTTGTTTTTGTTATTGTTAAGTGCCATTGAATCCATTCCAACTCATAGTAACCTTGTATAGGGTGTCTAAGGAGCAGCTGGTGGATTTGAAATGCCAACCTGGTGGTTCAAACGAACCATGTGGTCCAATGTTTTATCCCACCATGCCACGTAGAAGTAAAGTAAAGTAAACCTATAAGACTGAAAATAGGGAACCAGCTATATCAATGTATAATGAAATCAACTACAAAAAAAAAAAGAGGGAATAGTATAGATACAGAACTTCCAAATGGCAAGAAAGTCAAGTAGATTTCAAAATAAAACACAGTTTTAAGCAGGGAAAAGATTAATATGTTAAAGGGCAACCTCAAAGAAAAATAATGTACCTGCACATCAAAATAAAAAAGAGGAAAATCAGAAAGATTTAGTAACACAACAGAAATGAAAATTAAGAGAAAATCCACAAACAAAATGAACTCATCATAGAAAATTATTTGGAACAAAGAATCCAGCATCACCATAAAACAGAAACACACAGAAAAATGACAGAAATCAATTCATACCTTTTGATAACTACACTGAATATAAATGGATTAAATGCACTGGTCAAGAAACATAAAGAACAGAATGGATAAAAAAAAAAAAAAAAACAGGATCCTTCAATATTTTGTCTACAAGAGCCATATCAAAAAGATTGAGACAGCTTAAATGCCCATCAACAGAAGAATAGTTAAACGAACTTTGGTACAAACACACAATGGAATACTACAAAACATAGGAGAATAATGAGAATCTGTGAAACACCTCGCAACATGACTGAACCTGGAGGGCATTATGCTGAGTGAAATTAGTCAATCACAAAAGGACAAATACTGCATAAGACCAATGGTATAAAATGTTTATTTTAAAGGTTTTCTTGATAAAAGAAATTATTTATGATAGTTATGGGGTGAGGGGAAATTATTCACGGGCTAAAGGGTAGACACATGTTAACATTGGTGACAGGGCAGGCAATATACAACAAGAGGGAGGTTAGCAGAGGAAAAATTAAGGTAGTGAGAGACACAGGATGGAATGCAACATAGTGAATAGAGGTAAATAACTGTTGATACATGGAGGGGATTGCAACCATGTACTGAAGCAAAGCAAATTATTTGTTGGTTTGTTGAATATAAGACTGATGATCTGCTCTGTAAATCATCACTCAAATCACAATAAAAAGTTGGAGGAATAAATGGAATTGCTCAGTCATAAATTTGGTGGCATTTCCCTAGCTAAAATCAACTTTTTCTTTTTTTTTTTAAATTGGCTATACCATTCTAAAAACCCTGTACAGGGTCGCTATGAGTTGGAATCGACTCCACGGCACATAACAACAACAACAACAACAACAACAAATCCCATTTTATGCTTCCATCAGCAAGTTATGACAGGACAAGAATGAGCCAACACTTGACAGAAGATTTTAAAATGCTGGCCAATCTGAAGGGTAAAAAAGTTGAGTATGGTTGTTTTAATTTGCATTTCTCTTATTATAAGTAATATGATACATTTTTTCAAGTATTCATCTTTATTTTAAAATGAACTAAGTAAGACATGTACATAAGAAATTCCTGCACCCAGGAGCCATCAAAGCATGTGGTCAGGTCCCCTCAGGGCAAACCCCCTTCCAAGACTAAGACTCAAGGGGAATACATGAGCAGGCATGTGGTCTGGCTGGTGATCACGTTGGTCACCAATAAGGGGAAGTGGGGGGAAAAAAAGCAATGAAGTTGTGAGCTAAGTCCGACCACGTTCAATAGACTCCTGTGAACCCGGGTTGAGACTGGTTGGCCAGCAGTATGGCAATACCTGGGGACTCCAGGGCCCAGAGACAGTGACATAGCCACAGAGGACTAGAGCAGAAAGTGAAGCGTCCAGCTGATAGGAAGTGAGGGGAGATGCACAAGAACACCCATACTTGCAGATAGTACCCACTTGACCTGGTTTCGATGGCTGGATGATCAGAACTCAACTAGAAGAAGAAAGAAGAGGGGGAAAAAAAGAGTAATCTGCGACAATTTGATGAACTTGACCTATACTTATGGATGTAGTAGCTCAAAAGAGGGAATGAATCTTTATAGCAAGAATCATTCCCACCCCCTTGGTACACAGGTTTGATAGGGATGAGTAACTTGGACATTGGCTACCCAAAAGGGAGGGGGCTACAAAGGCAAGAAGTGACTGGCTTACAAGTTTTCAGGAGGGAGCCTAGTTCCCAAAGGTGCGGGGGAAGGCAGAATCTCTACCGAGTGGTTTCCAATCTGCCTGGATGGGGCTGATGAAAGGAAATGGGGATAAGACTCATCTGGTACAATAGTGAATAATTGTTATCAGGACTGACTGTGAGGGTTGAAAATGTAAAGGCAGACATTCTGTAACAAAAGGAGGGGAGTGGCTGACTTTGCATTCCAGGAGAGGAGGTTCCTGGGACCATCAAGAGAGTGGAGCAGAGGGAGAGGAGTGGAGTACTGGACCCTACCCAGAGAAGCAGTGACATCAGAGATGGAGGCAGAGATGATAACATGGAGAAATGGAGCGGCCAGGGACTCTGGATTCAGGGAGGAAGAGGGGCTGTGTGCTAGGAGCCAGGAGGCAGGCTTGCAGGGTATACCCTTTGGCTGTTTGATGATGCATGGAGGGGATTGTAATCATTGCAGTGAAACAAAATATGATAGGATGAATGTAAAGCTAATGTTCTCCCACGTAAACTATCACATAATTCACAATAAAAATTTAGGGAAAAATAAAGAAATCCCTGGTGGCACAGTTTAGCACTCAACTACTAGCCAAAAGATTGGTAGTTTGGACCCACTCAGAGGCATCTCTGAAGATAGGCCTGAGATCTGCTTCTGAAAAGTCACAACTTTGAAAACTCTATGGAGCACAGTTCTACTCTGCACACATGAGTCAACATTGACTTAACAGAAACTAACAACAACATAAACATTGTAAATCAAGCAAACAAAAATCTCAACCTTGTTTGCTGTTGAGTCGATTCTGATTTATAGTGACCCTATCCTGGTGTGGTGCTGTGGGTTAATGCACCAGACTCCAAAGCCATTTGAACTGCAGGTTGGTGGTTCAAGCTCACCAGCTGCTCCTCAGAAACCCTATACAGGGTCGCTATGGGTTGGAACTGACTCAACAGCACTTAACAACAACAACAAATAGGACAGAGTAGAACTGCCCCGTAAGTTGTCCAAAGCTGTAATCTTTACAGAAGCAGACTGCCAATCTTTCTCTCATGGAACAGTTGGTAGAGTCAAACATCAACCATTCATTCACCAG
>NW_006408844.1:1731397-1734010 GCF_000296735.1 Chrysochloris asiatica
TGGCCCAGCAGATCCCCTTGGAAGTCACTGCTTTAACTGAGCCTTTTTTTTTTTTTAAGTCTTACAAAAAAACCCTATTCAGGATCCCTATGAGTCAGACTCGACAGTACTTAACAACAACAACAAAGGAGACAACTGTACTGAGAGAAATTGTCTATAGCCATCCACGGATCACAAAGCCATGTCTAAACACGTTTTTATTTGGAATGTTGTTGTTGTTGAGTGCCGTCAAGTTGGTTCCGACCTATAGCGACCCTGTACAGGGTTTCCGAGGCTGTAAATCTTTACGGGAGCAGAAAGCCTCATGTTTCTCCCGTGGAGTGGCTGGTAGTTTCGAACTGCTGACCTTGAGGTTCGCAGCCCGATTCGTAACCACTACGCTACCAGAGTATATGTGTACTGGAACCCCAGTAGCAATACTTTTTGACTTACCCTTGTAAATCAAAGAGCACAGAATTCTTTGGGGGCAGAGTTAATGAGATGGAAACACTGCCTTCAGATGTGCCTCGATCTAGATGGAGGCTATGTTGAGAAACAACAGACTCACATTTTGATATTTTTGCTTAATAAAGGTTTCTATGATTTTATAGCAATCATTTTTTTAAAGTTTTATTGTGAAATGAGTGATAGTTTACATGGGAGAATATCAGTTTTTCCACTCATCCTATCATATTTTGTTTCATTGCAAGGATTACAATCCCCTCCATGCACCCTCGGTTAATAGTATTTACTTCCATGCCTTCTGGTTTTTTGTTTTGTTTTGTTTTGTTTTGTTTTATGTATATAAAAAACACACAGGAATATATAATCATTTAAACAACCAAAGAGTGCATTCTGCAAGCCAGCCTCCTGGCCACCAGCACACAGCCTTTCTCTTTTCATGAGTCTACAGACCTTTCCATGCCGTCACCTCTGCCTCTATCTGGTGTCACTGCTTCTCTGGTTAGGGTCCCATGGTCCGCTCATGCTCCTTTCTCTTAGGGGTTCTAGGGTCCTCTGTTCTTGGAATGTAAGATTAACTACTTCCCCAT
The DNA here is from genome assembly GCF_000296735.1 of Chrysochloris asiatica. Taxonomy (NCBI): domain Eukaryota; kingdom Metazoa; phylum Chordata; class Mammalia; order Afrosoricida; family Chrysochloridae; genus Chrysochloris; species Chrysochloris asiatica. Next base: position 1,732,429 of record NW_006408844.1, read on the forward strand.
TTTTGTTACATAACTTCAACCTTTACAACTGTGACAATCATAATTAGTCATGATAACAATTACTATTGAATCAAAAGAATCCTATCCCCATCTCCTTTCATCAGACCCATCTAGACAAGATGGAAACTATTCAGTAGTGATTCTACCTTCCCCGCATACTCTAAAACTAAACTCCCTCTTAAAAACTTGTAAGCCAGCCATTTTGTGCCTTTATAGCCCCCACCCCACTCTCCTTTTTAGGTAGTCAATATCTACGTTGCCCATCTCTATCGATAATGTGTACAGAGGAGATAGGCTTGAACCTTGATGTGAAGACTCCTTCCTTCTAGTTGGTATTTTGAACTACTACATTCATAAGTATAGGTTAACTTCATCACATTATAGTAGTTTCTACTTGCTTCCTTTATCAAATTTCTTTATCTTCCTCTAGCCAAGTGCTAATCATCAAGCCAGAAAAGCTAAGTCAAATTGGTACTGCTTACAAGTTTGGGAGTTCTTGTGCATCTTCCCCCACTTCATATCAGCTGCACACTTCACTCTCAGCTCTTGCCCTCTGTAGCTAGGTAAGTGTCCATGGGCTAAGGAGTTCCCAAGTATCCCCAAACTTCGTACCAACCAACCATTCCCCTTCTTTCACTCATCTCAAGCTTGACAGGAGTCTACGGAATGTGGTCGAACGCAGCCCATCTCTTCATTACTAACTTTCCCCCTCCTTCCATACATATGTAGACCAATGTGGTCACCATTGTTTACATGCCTGTTCGTGTGTTCCCTTTGAGTTTCAGTCTTGGAGGAAGGTTTGTTCTGAAGGGACTTGATTTGCTTGCCTTGATGGCTCCCCTGAGAACAGCTTGCTCATTCTTGTAAGAGTCAAACAGACTGCAATTTTTGTTTTTGTTTTTTTCCTGCTGTTTTTTCTTTCAAGAAGTATCTTCTGTTGCTGTAGCTGTTCCAGAATGGTCTGCTTGTCCTTTCTAGTGGGAATGTTCCACCTTAGAAGGTTCTGAATGGGGCTCAGGATTCAACGTAAGGTCCTATACACTACAAAGGCTTGGCAAGAAGCCTATTTCATTGGGCAAGTTCTAGAGTCCCTTTTAGGTACTCTAATCAGTTATAGGCTGAAGATAGGCTTACAAGCTTTCTGTAATCATGTTTCCTGATACTCCTTTGTATCCCACTCAAGTGTTTATTTTACAATATAGTAGGCAAGGGAACCCAATATTCATAAGACAGTCAAGCATCTTAACATTATTTCCCCTCTTTTACCCATTCAGACTATGACTCCATCCCTGTATCACAGAGCTCTGTTGTTCCAAGGTTGAGCATGCATCACTGTTTACTTCTGTCCCATTCAGCCCATGCAAACCTGCCTCAGTGTTCCCCTATCTACCCTGCCCTTCCACCCCCTCCTTCTCTTGTGTAGTGCCTTCTATAGTAATACCTTTTGACTTACCCTCATTCAAAAAGGGTAGTCGGTGAACAGTAAGTCTCTTCTATCTCCAAGACCCAACCCTGCAGCGCTGTACTCAGGGACCACATCTAAGACCAGTTTCTGCCATTTCCTTCCACAGATAGAAAAAGC
>NW_006408844.1:1734110-1734788 GCF_000296735.1 Chrysochloris asiatica
CTAAGACCAGTTTCTGCCATTTCCTTCCACAGATAGAAAAAGCATACATATGTATTGAAATTTATAACCTTTTGGTTTAGATTTTACAAAAGTCATAACATTTTCTACATTGTTCTGCACTTTGCTCTCTTTCTCTCCCTCTCCTTTTTTTTTTTTTTTTTTAAACTTATTTCCATATCTTGGAAGTAGTTCACATCACTCTATATAGAACTATCTCATTTTTTTTGGAACCCTGGTGTGTTGCTGTAGGATAAGCACTTGACCTCAAGGTCAATTTGAACTGCCAAGTCTGTGGTTCAAACTCACCAGCAGCTCCTTGGAAATTCTATACAGGCTCGCTATGAGTCAAAGTTAATTTGACGGTACTTATCAATGTTCTTTTAAATGATTTCATAGTGTTCCATGAGATAACTATATTAAAGTAGATGAATGGTCCCCTAGTGCAGGACTTTGGTGGCTTCCAAATCTTTTGCCACAGTGACTATCCCTGTGCAGATATAACTAACTATTCCCACATGTGGGATTATATTTGTAAGATAAAATGCTAGAAGTGGAATTGCAGTGTCAAAAGTCAAGTATATTTTAATTGTTTAAAATCATTTTAAAGACAGAGCCATTGCCATGCTGCAATGAGTTTCGATGATGGGTCAGACTGAGGAATTCGCACTGACCGCCTAA
>NW_006408844.1:1735288-1740057 GCF_000296735.1 Chrysochloris asiatica
CCTGTAAACTTTCACTCAATCCAAAATAAAAACATTTAATAAAAAAAAAAAATCATTTTAGATGCATTCCTCATCATTTTGGTGTCATTTATGGTCATAAGAAAACTGTTTTATATTATGATTCAGAGACAAATCTTTTGATAAGAAACATCATTTATGAAGCACCTATGTGTCAGGACCTTTCCACCTATTGCCAAAATACTCAGGCCACCTGTGAGACATGGTAAAGTCTTTTGTTTCAAGGCACCCAAACTTAGGAGGCAGAGCCAGAAACCAAACTTCAGTCTGCAGAGCACCCAGCCTAGGCCTGTGCCTTGTCTTCTTCAGGAAGCTGGCCCTCTGGAATGAGGAACTAGATTCCTGTGATGTCATGTGACAGGCGGAGGCATGGGGACACACCTAGGAGCACATGATGGGGTCAGGTGGGACTACTGAAAGGATTTCACAGAAGTGAGAGCTATTTCAGGTGAGGTCAGTATGGGTAGGAACTGATTCACTGGCACTTCACAATAACAAAAGGTTGAAGAAATGGATTTTGCTGGTGAAAAGTAGAAAAGATTAGGGGGGAAGGCCCAGCATCAGCAAAGACATGTTGTGTGCCTTTGGGTTGGTTCCAATTCATAGCAACCCCATGTGACAACCTAAGTGGCCACCCAGGGTTTTCTAGACTGTAGGTCTTTATCGCATCAACCTTTCAGTTAGCAGTCTTAACCTGCTTAACCATTGCACCACCAGGGCTCCTTGACAAAGATACACAAAAACTAAACCCACCGACATAGAGTGGACTCTGGCTCATAGCAACCGTATATAGGGGTTCCGAGATTGTAAATCTTTCCAGGAACAGAAAGTCTCATCTTTCATCCTCAAGGGGGCTGTCGAGTTTGAACTGCCGACCTTGAGGTCAGCAGTCCAGTGTTTATGGTATGATGTCACCAAGGCTCCTTTAACAAAGACATGCTACTGTTGTTGCTTTTGTTGTTGAGTGCCGTGGATTCTTTGCTGTTAAGTTCTGACTCACAGGGTTTCCCAAGGAACAGCTGGTGGGTTTGAACCACTGAGTTTGTGGTTAGCAGTCTGGTGTATATCCTACAGCTCCACACCAGGACTCCAAGACATGTGGTAGTGGTGGTGGTGATGTGCCGTGGAGTCGGTCCTGACTCATAGCGATCCTGTACAGGGTTTCCGAAGCTGTAAATCTTTATGGGAGCAGAAAGCCCCATCTTTCTCCCACAGAACAGCTGGTAGTTTCGAACTGCTGATCTTCACAGCCCGATTCATAACCACTACGCTACCAGAGCTCCAAGACACAGAGGTCTGAAAATCAACTGGGGAAAAGGAGACTATATGCTCATGGGGGCGGGTGCTGAGGCTGAAAAGGTAGGTTTCAGGTAGATGGCGCTGGACTGCACAAAGGTCGCATTAAGGAGTTTGGAGAGGTGGCACAGGGCTGGAGCTCAAGCTCTGGAGCCAGAGTGTGGATTGGAACCTTTTCTCAACCACTTCCTAGACTTTTAAATTTGATTAAAATGTTATTTATGTTGTAAAAAACAATTTAGTTAGTAGAGCGTGGGTGTGTTGTGTGAGCATGCATGTGGTGATGCTGTAATGGCCCAACCGGGCACCACAACAAGCCTTTGGTCAAAACAATACCCAGCCCATTTCTTTGGCAGCGCAGTATCCGAGACAGTTCTCAGTAGTCTGTAGATTTCCCCAAATCATTAGTGTTTAAAAGTATTGAAATGCAATTATGCAAATATAGTGTGTTTGTCTAATTTTTATGGTTATTGGTTATGTGCTGTGGAGTTGGTTCCAACTCATAGCAACCCTGCATAGGGTTTCCAAGGTTATAAATCTTTACAGGAGCAGAAAGCCTCATCTTTCTCCCATGGAACTGCTGACCATGAGGTTAACAACCTGACTTGTAAGCACTACACTACCAGATCTCCTTGGTTTGTTTTTTAGTTAACACTTATTTAACTTAAGTGGCAAGCAAGCACTGTTCTAAGTATGTCATTTAATACTCATAACAACCCTTTCAGATAATCCCTATTTTACAAACGTAAAAACCTGGGAATATAGAGAGGTTTAAGCTACCTGCCTAAGGCCACACAGCAGGCACCCAACAGAGCTGAGTGCAGAACCTGCTCTAAGCCTCCCTTCCCCTAGTAGATGTGCCTCGTTCTGCGGGAAACTGGATGAGAATCCATTATTATTGCTGTTTTCCTAATTCTTTTGCCTTTTGATGTTATGGTGTCTAAACTCTGCAACCTCCTGAATACAGAACAGCTCTGGTCTCAGACTAGAGGAGGACAGGGAGAGCCACCAGGGCAGTTCTGGTCCAGCAGGGAGAAGGAATAAGATGTGAGGAGAGCGATTGGTGTTGGTAAGTGCTGTTGAGTTGGTGGCAACTCATAGTGACCCTGGATAGGGTTTCTGAGGAGAGACCAGTGGGTTTGAACCACTGACTTTGTAGTTCAAATCAACCTTGAATCCAGTGCTTATCCTACAGCCCCAAAGCTGTGTGGAAATACTTGGCTGGACAGGGTAGGGATTGCCAGTCAAGGGTCTAGGCAGGGTCAGGTCCTGCCTTGGCAGTCCCCCAGGGGACTGCTGGAATGCTACATCTTGTCCTGACCACAATGAAGTTTCTTTAGCCCCTTAAAGGAACCCTGGTAGCACAATGTCCAAGTGCTCGACTGCTAACCATAAGCTCTGCGGTCAAACCCCCTCAGTGGTTTCTCAGGAGAAAGACCTGATGGTCTGCTTCCATACAGATTACAGGCAGGAAAAGCCTCTGGAATCATTCTACTCGGTTACATGAGGTCACCATGAGTCAGAACCAACTCAACAGCACCCAACCTCAACACGGCCCTTAAAATGTATGTAGTTAGTGGGAATTGAGATGTGCTGTATATACATTAGATTTCAAAGACTTAGTACAAAACAAAGAATGGAAACTATTCCAATAATTCTTTTTAACATTAATGATATGTTGAAATGATAACATTTTGGATATACTGGGCAAAATTAATGTCACCTTGTGGCTAATAGAAAAAAATGCAGCTACTAGAAAACCTATAGAGTTGTTGTTAACTGTCATCGAGTCAATTCCAACTCATAATGACTCTGTTGTGGAGGAGTGGCTGGTGAGTTTGAACCATCGACCTTGAGGTTAGCAGTCCCATGTTTATTCTACAGTACCACATCAGGACTCTAGCTCAAATTCTATTTCTCCTAAATAGCACAAGTCTACAACCTTCCTTCAGGAGGGCTGCCTCCCTTCTCCTTCATGAGGAGCTTGTGACCTTCCTCTTAGGGGTGGTGAAGGCTTGGCAGTTAGCAGTTCTCTGCCAGGATTCAGGTTCACTCCTACAACTGGATGCTGCCTGGGAGGCCAGTGACCAGTCCGGCCTGTTCTGCTTTGCTGCCCTCTAGTGGCTATTCTTCGAGCTGTACTTCTGTCCTGAAGTGACCCCCATCTGTGTTGATGGAATTGAATGGAACTCTTTGTGGTACCATTTATTTCACTCATCTACTATCCTATTTTGATTTTAGATAATCCAAAGCCACTTTCCAGATAGAATTTAAGACATCTCCTGGTCCCAATTTATTATCTTGAGCAATCATCTTCTCAATCAGCCTCTTAATACAATGAAAGTGTCTTAGGTATGCTTCACTTCTACTGCCTTGGCTTCTGGTTAATGGACCTTTATCAGAGATTTTTAGTTTCTGTGTGTGGCGCTGTAGGATAAGCGCAGGACCACAAGTTCAGAGGTTCAAACTCACCAGTCGCTCCTCGGAAATCCTATACAGGGTCACTTGACAGCACTTAACAACAATAAGTAATTTTATGTAGGGGGGCTAGATTTTTAGTCTCAGAAGACAAATTCCTTTTATCTGTAAAATTTCCTTTTATCTGTAAAATTGACTGTTGTTTGGAGCAGTAAAACTAATTCCAACTCACAGCTACCCCATGCGACAGAGTAGAATTGCCCTGCAGGGTTTTCTTGGCTGTAATCTTTGTGGAAGCAGATCACTAAGTCTTTCTTCCAGTTTGACCATTGTTGTTAAGTGTCACTGAGTCAGTTCCTACCCCTAGGGCCCTGTATAGAGTTTCCATGGAGTGCCTGGTGAGCTTGAACCACTGACCTTGCGGTTCAAAGCTACTTTGCAGCCCAGCACACTAACCCACATCACCACACCAGAACTCCGGCTTGACCACTGTTGTTGTTAAGTACCGTTGAGTCGTTTCCTACCCATATCAACCCTTATAGGGTTTCTGAGGAGCGCCTGGTGGGCTTGAACTGCTGACCTTGCTGCTCAAAGCGACTTTGAAGTCCAGGGTATTAACCCACAGTGCCACACTAGTAGTATTATAATAATGGGTTAAGCTATATTGTGAGGAATATGGGTATAAAGTATTTCATACACAGTGCCTGATACATTCATTATAAGCTCTCAACAAATGCCTATATTACTATATGGAGGGACCCTGGTGTGGCTCTGTAGGATCAGCACCGGACTGCGAGCCACAAGGTTGGCAGCTCAACCCACCTGCTGCTCCTCGGAAACCCAATACAGGGCTACTATGAGTCAGAACGACTCAAAGGCACATAGCAATAAGAGCATTACAGTATGAAATTAACTGCTATTTATATGTAGTGGTTATGAATCGGGCTGCGAACCACAAGGTCAGCAGTTCGAAACTACCAGCTGTTCCGCGGGAGAAAGATGAGGCTTTCTGCTCCTGTAAAGATTTACAGCCTCGG
>NW_006408844.1:1740322-1743335 GCF_000296735.1 Chrysochloris asiatica
AAGGAGGAAGTCCAAGGTGCATTGAAGGAATTGGCAAAGAACAAGGCACCAGAAATTGATGGAATAAAAATTGAAATCTTTCAAGAAAGTGAGGTGGCACAAGAGGACACTCATCTCTGCCAAGAAATTTGGAAGACAACTATCTGGCTAACTGATTGGAAGAGATCCATATTTGTGCACATTCCAAAGAGAGGTGACCCAATGGAATGCAGATATCATCAGACAATATCTTTGTTATCCCATGAGAGTAAAATTTTACTAGGGATAATACAGAAATGGCTACAATCATACATGGACAGAGACCTTCCAGAAGTTCAAGCTGGATTCAGAAGAGGACGTGGAATGAGGGATATCATTGCCGATGTCTGATGGATCTTGGCTGAAAGCAGAGAATACCAGAAAAATGTTTACCTGTGCTTATTGATTACGCAAAGGTTTTAGAGTGTGTAGATCATGACAAGCTATGGACAACATTGTGAAGTATGAGTATTCCGAAACACTTAATTGTGCTCATGAGGAATCTGTACATAGACCAAGAAGCAGTTGTTTGAACAGAACATGGGAACACTGAATGGTTTAAAATTAAGAAAGGTGTACGACAGGGGTATATTCTTTCACCACACTTGTTCAACCTATATGGTGAGCAAATAATCTGAGAAACTGGGTTATATGAAGAAAAACGTGGCATCAGGATTGGAGGAAGATTCATTAACAACCTGCGATATGCAGATGATACAACCTTGCTTGCTGAAAGTGAAGAGGACTTAAGGTATTTACTGATGAAGCTCAAAGAGCACAGCCTTGGTATAGATTGCATCTCAATGTAAAGAAAACAAAAATCCTCACCACTGGAACAATAAACAACATTCTTATTAATGGAGAAAAGATTGAAGTTGTCAAGGACTTCATTCTTCTTGGATCAACTATCAACACTCACAGAAGCAGCAGTCTAGAAATCAGACAACGTATTGCATTAGGCAAATGTACTGCACAAGACCTTTTTAAAGTGTTGAAGAGCAAAGATGTCAGCTTGAGAACTAAGGTTCGCCTGACCCAAGCCATGGTATTTTCAATCACCTCACATGCATGCGAATGCTGGCCAGTGACTAAGGAAGACAGTTGAAGAATTGATGCTTTTGAGTTATGGTGTTTGAGAAAAATATTGAAAGTGTCATGGGCTATGTCGTGTCAAAGAACCAACAGCTCTATGTTGGAAGATGTGCAGCCAGAATGCTTCTTGAATGCCAGGATGGCCAAACTTAATCTCTCATACTTCAAACATATTGTCAGGAGGGACCAGTCGCTGGAGAAGGTTATCATGTTTGTTAGGGTAGAGGGTCAGAGAAAAAGAGGAAGACCCCCAGCGAGATGGATTGGCCAAGTGGCAGCATCAATGGATTCAAGCGTGGCAACAGTAGTGAGGTTGGCCTAGGACTGGGCAGTGTTTCGTTCTGCTGTGCATAAGGTTTGTATGAGTCAGTACCAGCTCGAAGGCACCTACAACAACATACATGCAGGAATCTTTTGAGAGGATTATGGCTCAAAATGTTTGTGTTCCCTGAGTGCTTCGACCCTGGTTCAGACTCTTCTTCATAAGTTAACAAAGGGTAATGGGAAGGACGCAAGGTTAGTAGTTCGAATCTACAAGTCACTCTATGGAAGAAAAATGAGAATTTTCTGCCCCCATAAAGATTGACAACCTCAGAAACTCTATGAAGGGTCTCTATGAGTCAGAACCGAATTGGTGGCACACAATCACCACTACGACCAAAGGGAAGAATCAAAATTTCAATGAATCATTGGACTAAGTAAACATTCAAAAGGTTCAGGATCTTTCTGGAAAATATCCAACTAGGTAAAATTACTCAACTAGGAAATGACCCAAAATTACCAAAGTCAACTCAGCTAACGAAGGCAAGAGACAAAGGAGAAGTCATGGATCTACCCCACAAGTAATCCTGTATTTTTCAGGTTCATGAAGACATTCCAAGGGTTGTAGAGAACGGATACATAAGTTCTAAGAGAAAACAGAACACCATAATATGTCCAGTTGTTCAAGAGAAACTTTTTGGTGTATTTTGAAATTAGATAATAAGGATATCAAATCACGGGGGCATTTATATTCCTCTGTTTACATTTTAAAAGAGGGACTGTTTCCAAGTGCTGACAGTACAACATTATAGTTGTGAAGAATAATAGTCTTGGCAAATTTATTTAAACTTCTGATTAAAAGTTCTACATCTTAACATAGTTCTACACATAGACATATGCTCACATACATATTAGCATTGTTGTCGATGTTGTTAAGTGCTGTCCAGTCAGTTCTGATGCATAGTGACCCTTTATAAGTTTTCTGAGCAGCGGCTGGTAGGTTTGAACCTCTGACCTTGTGGCTCAAACTGACCTTGCAGTACAGAGCATTATCCTGCAGTGCCACACCACCATATCTGCTACTGTAGAGTCAATTCCGACTCAGAGGGACCCCACAGGACAGAGGAGAACTGATCCTTAGGGTTTCTGAGACTGTAAATCTTTATGGGAGCAGACAGCCTTATCGTTATTTTGTGGAGCATATGATGGCTTTGAACTGCCAATTTTGCGATTACTTACCCCACAGTGCCACCAAGGTACCTTCATATTAACATAATATGTTTTAAGTTCTGCATAACTTTAAACATACAAAATAAAAAACACATCCTTCAAGTTCTTGTAGAGAGAATATGAGCACAAAATCTTGAAGGCCAGGGCTCTAAGAGTGAAATTGCTGGGTTCACAACTCATGTGTCCACTTGTCATACTGTGGTGGCTTGTGAGTTGTTGTGATTCTGAAAGCTATGTCACCAGTATTTTAAATACCAGCAGGGTTACCCATGGTGGACAGGTTTCAGATGAGCTTCCAGACAAAGACAGACTAAGAAGAAGGAATGACGAACTACTTCCGAATATTTAGTCACTGTAAACCTTATGAATAGCAGAGAAACACTGTCAGATATAGTGCCGGAAAATGAGCCCC
>NW_006408844.1:1745940-1804161 GCF_000296735.1 Chrysochloris asiatica
GGCCAAACTTTGTCTCTGATACTTTGGACATATTGTCAGGAGGGACCAGTCGCTGGAGAAGGATATCATGTTTGGCAATGTGGAGGGTCAGAGAAAAAGAGGAAGACCCCCCAATGAGATGGATGGGCCAAGTGGCAGCATCGATGGACTCAAGCGTGGCAACAATAGTGAGGTTGGCCCAGGATCAGGCAATGTTTCATTCTGCTGTGCATAAGTTCACTATGAGTCGGTACTGACTCAATGGCACCTAACAACAACAACAATGAGGGAGGCATAATCAACATACCTTGAAGATGCTAAAGCAGCTGTGCTCATTTACAATACACCCAGCAGTGTAGACAAGAGCCAGTGCTCCACATGCTCCCATACACTCCATGACTATGTGGGGATTTGCAACTGTCATACAGAGACAGATAGTCCACCATCACTCTGAAGGAATTCCAAAGCCAACCAAAGATTACTTGGAGTCAGAAGCCCTGGTCTTTCAAGTCTGTGCAGTCAGAGTCTGGGGAACTATTTGGATGATTCTAATGTTTTCTCTCTACCCAAGGTATCCTCCTCAGACATCTCTGCTCCCAGCCAGCTACCATACCTGATGTCTGGCTCCTGCCCCTGGACATTGTTGGCTGAAAGCCTATGCTTGGCTTCTACCTCCCCTTTGCTTCTAAGCAAAGCAGCCTGTTCCCACAGCCTTGCCTTGAGCTGAGAATAGGGGCATTGGTAGCACTGGCTTATTGCCATGCTGTTTCTGTGCTTCAGTAACCTTAATAGGGCCACACAGCCCTTTGTAGATGTCACTAGTGAAATCCTGAGAGGGCAGCCACCTGCCCCATGTTTATTGTTTTCAAATGTTTGTGTACCATCCTGCCTTCTCATATACTGTTTTATCTCCCTCCAATAAGGCTACCAAAGGCATCCACTTGAGTAGGGACACCTTTGGTAGCCCTGTTGGAAAAGGAGCCCTAGTGTAGCACTACTGGATAAGCACTGGACTGATAACCATAAAGTCAGCGTCTCAAACCCACCAACCACTCCACGGAAACCCTATATAGGGCACTATGAATTGGAACAAGGAGCTCTGGTAGCGTAGTGGTTACAAATCAGGCTGCGAGCCGCAAGGTCAGCAGTTCGAAACTACCAGCTGTTCCGCGGGAGAAAGATGAGGCGGTCTGCTCCCGTAAAAGATTTACAGCCTCGGAAACCCTGTACAGGGTCGCTATGAGTCGGAACCGACTCCACGGCACATAACAACAACAACAACCAGTTGAAGAGGTAAGGGGTGCCAGATGGGGAAAGTAGCGGCCCCCACCCCTCTCTGAGTTAACCAAGTCTTTGAAGCTAATGATTATGGTTGCCACAGTGCACAGTATGCGGATCTTTGAGAGTGTTGGAAGGGAAGGCAGCATTTTCTCCTTCCAAAATTAAACTGAACAAACTTACTGTCTCTAAGCACGCCATCTGTGTTCTGGTCCCCTAGCAGGGCTCAGTCATCCTCCCTCAGAAAGGGCTCAGCTGGTCTTTCTTACCTGCTTGGCCCCCTGAGCCTGCTCGCCCCCTCCCAGTCCTCACTAGACTGGACAGGCTTTTCCTTTCCTTTTGTCTGTCCTTGAGCCCCCTGCCTCCAGACTGATGGTTCCAGGAGTGGGTGGGGTTGGATCTCCTAAACCTCTCTCTCTTCTAATTGAGCTGGATCTTTCTGTTTCCTTTGTGTAACCTCTAGTCCACTTATTCCCACATCTTTCCTCTAAGGGAGTTTTCTGTATTCTGTATATTATTAACATACGATCCTTTCCCCTCTAGTCCAATAGAGACCAGTGTGAGAGAAAATGAATGGCAGTGGTGTCTTGTGAGGTATTGGGTAGTATTTGGGACGGATAACTCACCCTAACCAAACTCACTGAAAAGTAACGTAAACCTAAGGTGGAGGGTCAGAGAAAAAGAAAAAGACCCCCAGCGAGATGGATTGGCAAAGTGGCAACATCGATGGACTCAAGCGTGGCAACGATAGTGAGGTTGGCCCAGGATTGGGCAGTGTTTCATTCTGTTGTGCATAAGGTCGCTATGAGCTGGTACCGACTCAATGGCACCTAACAACAACAACAACAAATGCCAAGTTATTTGTTTGCACTAAAAGCTGTGCTAATATAGCAAACACTTCCCACTTGCTGGGTACTATGCTGAGTGTTTTCCAGATACCATTAGAGCAATAAAAAACCCTATGAGGCTAATGATCATTTTTCTACTTTCTGGATGCAGAATCTGAGGCTCAGAAAGGTTAGGTGACTCGCTCATAAGTGGCAGCACTGGAATGGAAAACAGATGGGCCGGACCCCAAAGCTCCACACTGTCCTGCCTCCAACTGAGTTGTCAACTCCCCACCCCCAGGCCCCTCCACATTCCCACCCTATCCCCACCCCCTGGGCCCTCCTGGCAAATCCAACATCCTTTGCATTGTGGTGATCTGGGTTGTGTGACATGGGAGGTGTGTTGTTACTGTTAAGTGCTGTTGAGTCGGTTTTGACTCATGATGGTGGTGGTTAGGTGCCACGGAATCAGTTCCGACTCATAGCGACCCTGTACAGGGTTTCCGAGGCTGTAAATCTTTACAGGAACAGTAACTTTATCTTTCTCCCATGGAACAGCTGGTAGTTTTGAACTGCTGACCTTGTGGTTCACAGCCCAATTCGTAACCACTATGCTACAAAAGCTCCTTGACTCATAGTGACCCTGTATAGGGTTTCCAAGGAGCAGCTAGTGGTTTTGAACTACTGATCCTGTGGTTCACAGTGCTGACCCTAAAATTCCATAGGAGGAATCCACAGCACCACACCAGAAAACATCCGATGTATATATCTATAGACCTATTCATTGCTGCATTTCTTGATGCCTGCGGGTGGGGCTAGGGGTAAGGATGAGGAATGGGGAGGGGTAAATCTGTAACCATGTTCCCCAAAATGTGTACACTGCTTAGTCAGAACTGTATAATGCCAGGACATTTTAACTTCTTTCTTTATACTTTTCAGTATTGTTTATTAATGTATTTTACTTGTTGAAACAGAGAACTATTTTCATAAAGGGGGGGGGAGCACAGCCCTTCTTTTGCCCCCAAATGTCCATTCATTCTGCCTGAATGTGACCATCAGATGTAGAAAACACTTGAGTCTCTTTTGAGACTTAACTCAAAAACTCAAGCATTGGAGTCTTATGAATCTTTTCCAATATTCTGGCCTCCCGCTTCTTGGAGAGTTGATGTCCTTCCCCCCACTCAGTGCCTTACGGTCCCTCTGACCCTCTTGTGAGGGACCTCATTCATATAGCTAGAAAATTACCTATGATGCCTATCACACTTGTTTATTTCCCATTGTGCCCCTCCTCCAGTCCCAGCTGTGAACTTTGGAAAGCAAGATCTGAGTCAGATACATCAGTGTGCCCTGAAACTGACACAGGCCATAGTTCTAAGTAATAATAACTAAAGCTGATGGAGAGGTGATCCAACAGAATGCAGATATCATCAAACAATATCATTAATATCACATGCAAGTAAAATTTTGCTGGAGATAATTTTAAAATGGCTTCAACAGTACATCAACAAGGAACTGTCCGAGGTTCAAGCCGGATTTATAAGAGGACGCAGAACAAGAAATATCATTGCTGACGCCAGATGGATCTTGACTGAAAGCAAAGAATACCAGAAAGATATTTACCTGCATGTTATCTATTATGCAAAGGCTTTCAACTGTGCAGGTCATGACAAGCTATGGATAACATTGCATAGAATGGACATTCCAGAGCATGTAATTGTTCTCATGAGGAATCTGTACAATAGACCAAGAGGCAGTTGTTCAAACAGAACAAGGGGATATTGAATGGTTTAAAATCAGGAAAGGTGGGTGTCAGGGCTGGTATTCTTTCACCATACTTTTTCAATCTGTATGCTGAGCAGATACTCTGAGAAACTGGATTATATGAAGAAGATATAGTATCACGATTGGAGGAAGACTCATTAACAACCTGCAATATGCAAATGATACACCTTTGCTTGCTAAAAGAAATCAAATGTCGTATTGCATTACGCAGATCTGCTTTAAAGTGTTCAAGAGCAAAGATGTCAGTTTGAGTAATAAAGTGCACCTGACCAAAACCATGGTATTTTTAATAGCCTCATATGCATGCAAACTGAGGTCAGTGGGCTCCACAGAAACCCTGTGCAGGGCGGTATGAATCAGAATCGATTAAATGGCCCTTAGCAACAACAATAATAACATATGCATGTGGAAGTTGGACAATGACTAAGGAAGACCTTAGAAGAATAGATGCATTTGAGTTGTGGTATTGGAAAATAATATTGAAAGAACCATGTACTGCCAGAAGAACAAAGAAATATGTGTTGGAAGAAGTACAGCCTGAACGTTTTTTTAGAAATTAAGATGGCAAGACTTTGTCTCTCATATTTCATACATATTATCAGAAGGGACCAGTCCCTGCAGAAGGACATCTTTCTTGGTAAAGTGTAAGGTCATCTAAAAAGAAGAAGACCTCCAATGAGATGGACTGACACAGTGGCAGCAGTAGTAGGCTCAAGGTAACAATTGTGAGGATGGCGCAGGACAAAACAGTGTTTCTCTCTGTTGTGCATAGGGTCGCTATAAGTCAGAACCTATTCATTGGCACCTAACAACAACGGAGCACTTACTATGTGCCAGCTGCATTTCTAAACACTTTGCATATATTCATTAATTTCACAATCATTCTTCTATATGGTGAGTTTACTGCTGTTATCATTCCATTTTATAGATGAGGAAAATGATGCTGAGATAACTCGCCCAAGGTCATTCATATAGCTAGAAAATAACCAGGCCAAGGGATGTAAACCTACGCTATTTGGCTCAAATCTGTCTTCTTAAGCTCTATATCACACTATTTGGATATTTGATAACGTATGAGAAAAACTAGCGTTTCCCCAAAACTTAAAGGCATTTTAAAACTACATTTCCCCAAATCCTACACTTCCCACGAGGGCTCACCAGCATGGACGTCGCGCGGTTCTTTGTCGTCATTCCGCACCCTTTATACGCACTTCCGCTGGGGAGCCACTTCCTTTCCTTTCGGCGGCGCGCGGCGCAACATGGCGGTACAAATTTCCAAGAAGAGGAAGGTGAGACGCTGGAACCTGGTCAAGGGAACTGCGGCATCGTGCGCGTCAGAAACTTACAGAGATACCATAGCGCGACATGGAGCTCTGTGCCTTGTCCCAAGAGAAGGCTTGATCCGCTTGGCGTTCCTGGGGTCGCAGATGGCTCTGGATTGAGTGCGGGCCCGATCTGAGCGATCGCAGTGTGGCGCCGGGGAAGGAAGAGACAGGCCGATTTCTACCGGTTTCGGGCGGGGTACAGAGATGAGCACTGGGCGCCACTCCTGCCTTAGAGAAATTGCTGCTGCGTATTTCGTCGTCAACAAAGTGGAATAAGTAAACGTGGCATTCCGAGGGGATGAGCAATTCATCTCAGCTCTTACCCCGAGGTATTGAGAAGGGGAATTGACAATATTCCAGTTACTTCCCACCTTCTCGCTAATCTGTCTGGGTGCAATTTTCTGCCCCGAAAGATAGCAGTTTGACAGGCAGCTGACAATTTTGTGCTCCGTTTGGGGACCCAAGGAAAAGTCATCTGATGGGGGGAGGTCCGCGGAGACGAAGCCTTGTCGAGTTTAACTTCTCTCCATAGGAGAGAACTGTGTTATATCTACTTTAAAAGTGGAAATTTAAAAAGTTTTATGTAGTTATGCGGTAATGTTACGGTTAAGACTAAAACGTTTTTTTGTGAGATGTAGGATTGGCTATCCCTGTTAAGTTACGTTTTAAGAAAAGCAAGATCACAGGCTGAGAACCTTCTGATGGTTTTTAACTTAGAAGCATTGTGTCCCTGCTGTGCTGAATGAAAGAGATGAAAATGCCATTTTGGTGGTTCTGGTGGTTGTAGTCGTGTACCGTGGAGTCGGTTCTGACTTAGAGCGACCCGGTGTAGGGTAACGTAGTGGTTACGAATCGGGCTGCTAATCTCACGGACAGTAGTTCGAAACTACCAGCTGTTCCGTGGAAGAAAGATGAGGCTTTCTGCTCATAAAGATTTACAGCCTCGGAAACCCTGCATCAGGGTCACTATGAGTCGGAACCGACTCCACGGCACATAACAACAAATGTTTATGGGAGCAGAAAGCCTCTTTTTCCTGTGGAATGGCTGGTGGTTTCAAACTGCTGACCTCGAGGTTAGCAGCCCATTAAGCTTACCAGAGCTCCTTAAATGTGCCGTTTTAGAGCGCCTTTTATTTTATACATTTAAATATTAAGGGAAGTAAAAAAAAAAAAAACCCTTCAATGAAGAGATGATGACGAGTCTGATTGGAGGTGTCCCTTTGTCCAGGTGGCTTATTTTGTGCTGCGTTCTGTGGCACAGTTTTAAGGGTCCTGAGTCAAAGTAACTTCCTAAAGATGACCAAGAGGCATTTGTCTGAGAAGGGTTAATTCCTGTTGAACAAAGATAATGAATGACTTGGTTGAAAGATTAGGTCAATCTCTCTATTCTTAGGGAAATTAGCCTTATACTCATGTTCTAATTTTGAACTTCGATTTTTGGTTAGTTTGTAGCTGATGGCATCTTCAAAGCCGAACTGAATGAGTTTCTCACACGGGAGCTGGCTGAAGATGGTTACTCTGGAGTTGAAGTTCGAGTTACACCAACCAGGACAGAAATCATCATCCTAGCCACCAGGTAAAAGCTCACTTGATTGGCCGTCATCGATACTAAGATGATTTACTTTGAGCTTAGGGAAAAACTGATGAATTTGTCAGTTAACAAGTGCAGTTATTTTTCAGAGTTGAATATTTCTAAGATCTAATGCTAGTTGTCATTCTTTCCCCCCAGGACACAGAATGTTCTTGGTGAGAAGGGCCGGCGGATTCGGGAACTGACCGCCGTGGTTCAGAAGAGGTTTGGCTTCCCTGAGGGCAGTGTAGAGGTGAGTACTAGTCCTGGCTTACTGCAGAAGTTACCTGTGGACCTGAAATGGTTCTTTAAAGCCTTCCACTATCACCTTGTAAACTTGAATCATGGGGTGGTATTTTGTTGAAATTCTTGTAATACTTAATAAGTTAATTCTGCTAATTCCATCTTTTATTCCATTTTTTCTGTCAACTGTGAAGTTCTCCCCTCATACCCTGAGGTTTCATGTACATGTGATATACCATGTATTGGTCGTAGAAATGGTTGGGCTTGGGGGTTTAATCAGGGGTTTCATGTATGTTAATGAAAGCTGGGTAGTAGGAGTCCTGGTATGTGAGATAAAGCACTGGACCTGAAGGTTGGTTTGAACCACAAGATTGGTAGTTCATACTCACTAGCCGCTCCTTTGAAAACCTATACAGGGTCAATGGCACTTAACAACAACAGTGACCCATGGACTCCTGATGTGGCACTGTAGAATAAACACTGGACTGCAAACCACAAGGTCGGTGGTTCACACCCACGAGCTGCTCCTCAAAATCCCTTTACTGGGTCACTGTCAGAATCAACTCAGTGTGATGGGTAGGAAAGGTGCTAGTGTCGTAAGAAAGGAAACTGGTATAAAGGTGCTGCTTTAGTGGGAAACATAAGATTAAGGAGTGTACCTTATTTCTTTTAAAGCTTTATGCTGAAAAGGTGGCCACAAGAGGTCTGTGTGCCATTGCCCAGGCAGAGTCTCTGCGCTACAAACTCCTAGGAGGGCTTGCTGTGCGGAGGTAAGTGGTCCTTGCTGGAATGGAGGCATGTTCTGGGTGCCTTGGAAGTAGACTGGGGGCAGAACAGAGGAGAGGTTAGGTTTCTAGTTGGTCTCCTTTGTGATGCTGAGAAAGAACTGGGGGTAGGCAGTGAAAAGATTGATTCTGCCATTGTAACTGCGGTCATGCTGTATGTGTAGGCAGAGGTGCTTTGTCATTGCTGCTGGGCTGTGGTTAACAGTCTAGTGCTGGCGCCACAAGTCGTAATGTGAGGGGCCTTGGTGTGGCACTGTAGGATAAGCACTAGATCAAAAATTGATTTGAACTACAAGGTTGGCAATTCAGACTCACCAGCCACTCCTCATAACCCTATACAGGGCCCCTGTGAGTTGAATGAATTTGACGGCACTTAACAGCAACAAATGTGAGTGGTTACAGGTCTTCCTGGTAAAGATGGCTGCCAGGAAAGGAAAGGCTCTTGTAAGTTCTAAAGCCCAAGCAAGTTACTGATCTCTGACCTCTGGGTCCCCTGTTTAAGTAGGGTTCATTCCTGGGTCATGGGTGGTGGTTGTTGTTGTTAAGTGCCGTCGAGTCGGTTCCGACCCATAGCGACCCTGTACAGGGTTTCCGAGGGTGTAAATCCTTACGGGAGTAGAAAGCCTCATCTTTCTCCTGCGGAGCGGCTGGTAGTTTCGAACCGCTGACCTTAAGGTTCGCAGCCCGATTCGTAACCAGAGCTCACTGGTTCCAGAGCTCACTGGGTCATGGGTGGTAGGTTTTATTAAAACTTTGCTCTATTGAAAGTGAGAATGTAACAGCTAGCTCTCCAGTTTGTATCTTATCAAATATATAAACTAATGAATATTCAAGAGGGCCTCATTTTAGGACTGATTCTCAGTTTGCTAGATTAGTGGTTATCCCACAGCACTCTAGTCTCAAGGCACCCAGGATTCTATATTAGTAAGTAGGTTTCCTGGTAAACCTGAAATCTGGAGTCTACTATGATTAAGAATATCAAGGTATGGACTACTTAAAGGCTTCCTTCCCTGCTTCAGAAATGCTGGACTGAAAGGACTTGCTTCAGAATAGGCAAAACAAGCAAGTTAGCTTGAATTAGGTTAAATAGACCACAGGTGTCATTGGCCTGGAGTAAGGCTCAGGCATTGTATTGTTTTTGTTGCTCTTAACCTTCTTGGGGTGATTCAAACCCGAGAGGCTTCAAAGAAAGGTTTGTGGGGGAATGGAATTTGTTAAGAATTTGACCTTAATATCCGGAGGAATTAGCCTTAGATTCGGGGGGATGGGAATGGAAGAGAATTGCTATTTCTTCAGTCAGAGTGCTCACATTCTCTAGTAAAGGAATGTTGACAAGTAGACAATGCCAGTCAGTGGAGAAAGGTGAGGTTCTTTTATTGTTAGTTAATAACAAATGGAGTCCTGGTGTGGTGCTATAGGATAAGCACTCCACCTCAAGGTTGGTTTGAACTGTAAATTCTCCAGCCATTCCTCAGACTCTATACAGGTTTGCTATGAGTCAGAACCAACTTCACAGCACTTAACAATAACACGAAATGGTTTCTCCTACAGGGCCTGCTATGGTGTGCTGCGGTTCATCATGGAGAGTGGAGCCAAAGGCTGTGAGGTCGTGGTGTCTGGGAAACTTCGAGGACAGAGGGCTAAGTCCATGAAATTTGTGGATGGTCTGATGATCCACAGTGGGGACCCTGTTAACTACTACGTTGACACAGCCGTGCGCCACGTGCTGCTCAGACAGGGTGAGCCACTGGGAATGTTGAGGTAGAGGACATAATATTAGTTGACTTGTAGACATTGAAATGCTGGGGTCAAATCCATGCACTGATTTTTGTCTTTGACACTGCCACCAGAATACCCTTCAGTGATGACACGATGACGAGTCAGAAAGGTCACTTCCTGCTCTTGATGCTGTTCAGGGCCACGTTCTGTGATCCTGGGCAGCGGTTCCTTTTGCAAAGGTGTCCTGCTCATTGATGATTTAGAGGCATTTGTCTGAGAAGGGACCAGTTCCTGGGGACTTTTTTTTTTTTGTCTTATTGCTTGGCAGGTGGTTGAAACCACTGCTAGGTTCTGACTGTGGTGTCCTCTAGGTGTGCTGGGCATCAAAGTGAAGATCATGCTGCCCTGGGACCCAAGTGGTAAGATTGGCCCGAAGAAACCCCTGCCTGACCATGTGAGCATTGTGGAACCCAAAGATGAGATACTACCCACCACCCCCATATCGGAGCAGAAGGGTGGGAAGCCAGAGCCACCTGCTATGCCTCAGCCAGTCCCCACTGCATAACAGGTATGTATGTATGTTTAGTATAACCACTTGGTGAATCAAATTCTGTTTACATTGATTTCTTGTGGCAGCTGGGAGCCATTTAATGCCGGGTTCTGTTGGAGGGGGTGCTTTGTTCACCTTTGGTCTGAAGACGCTCCTGTCTTAATATAAATTAATGCAGGAAGTTTGCTTTATTGTCCTCCCTTTTTCCAAGGACACATTCCTCTTGTTTATAATTAGTTATTTTCAGCAGGTACCTTAAAACATTGTAACGCCAAGCCCTCTCCTCTGCCCCGTTCTTCTGGGGTTTGCTTATTTTTAAGGTAGCCTGTGAAAACCCTAAGTAGTGTGGAGCCCTTTGGTAATTGAAGGAACGTGTTACTCAGGTGAAGTTACTGTTGTACTTTATTTGGTTTCAGGGTCTCCTTGGCAGCCGGATCTGGGATTTGGATGTTGCTCTGTAAAGAACTTTAAAACTTAATAAAAATCTTTTAAAAAGAAGCATGGCCTGACTTGACTCTCTGTCTAGTATTCAGACTGAGGGTCATGTTGACTGAGCATTGATATGCTTGTCTCCTAATTGATTGATACTTGGGGCTATCTCCTGGCCTTCCCAGAATATTTCTGTGCTTCCTTTATAATGATTTTTCCCCCCTCTTGGTTTTATTTTAGCTGTATTTTTGCAGTTTTGGCAAAGGCCAGAAATGGGAAGGACCTAAGCAGAGCTAACCAGAGAAACAACTTTTTCCACCATCAGCTACACCAAGACAGACGCTCTGTGCACATAGTATTTAACACATGACACTTAGGAAGGTTCTAATATCCAAAAGTCCTTAGGTGAACAGAGGATTGTTGTTAAGTGCTGTCAGAGCTGATGAACTTGAACCGCTGACCTTGGGCTCAGATCAACCTGTTGTCCAGTGCATTAACCTGCAGCACCACACCAGGACTCTATGTCATATCTCAGGATTGGAAATTAGAACATAGGTTTGCTTTACCTGTGCTTCCTTTCTTCCTTGAATGACATTTTCTAGGATGATCTTCAGGGGAGGTGGGGGGAATGTGCAAGTGAGTGAGCAGAGCTGGCCTCAGTAACAGCACCGTGCACACATGAGTTTGGAATGTTGGTGCTCTGCCCACCCTTCCACTACAGGCAGTATTGGACTATTGCTGTGGGTAAATTAACTGCACTGAATGTTTTATTTCTAAACTTGGGGTTGTTAAAGTGCCGTTGAGTCTATTCCAACCCATATCTACCCTGTATAGAGTTTCTAAGAAGCAGCTGGTGAGCCTGAACCACTGACCTTTCAGTTCAAACAACTTTGCAGTCTGACACAGTTTTACAGAGCCTATTCAACAAATCACATATTTCATCTTAATGCAATCCTTAACTTCCTGTTTCCATTCCTTCCCCAACCTTCTGTACCTTGGCACTCAGCAGATGCTGTTCTTTTGATCTCAAATGGTTGACTATTCTATGGTGTGTGTATTCAATAGTGGTGTCCCCTATATATCCATTTATTGGCTGAAAACTGAGCCATGGGGGTGTGATTCTTTTCAGTGAAACTTTTTAAGTGCCAGCAAGCCAGTTCTGACTCTAGGTTTCCTGGGAGTGGCTGATGAGTTCAACTGCACTGGAAATTCATAGTAGTGGCTGTTGGAAATGGAGGTCGGGCCGTCCTGGTCATGTAAGATCTCATTACAGAGAGACCTTTGTAAATCAGACTAGGTGATCTTGTATATTTCCTTTTCTAGTGAGTATCCTATAAATCAGTCCCTTAAAATTGGAAGTTAGACTGAGAGATTTAGTACTCTTAATGTTCCACCAGGTGATGCTGTAACAATACCTTGGGCATGAGAATTATTTTATTTTAAATAAAACTTAGACACAGAAAGGATGCAAATTAGTCCTGGTGTGGCGCTGTGGGTTAATGTGCCAGACTGCAAAGCCGTTTGAACTGAAAGTCCAGTGGTTCAAGTTTACTAGCTGCTCCTCAGAAAACCCTATCAGGGTCACTGTGGGTTGGAATCCACTCAACATCACTTAACAACTTGAATCATCAGCATACCTCTAACCATTACGTGGGTAAATCTTTTCAGAGCCACTCTAGAAGCACCTCCTTCCCCAGTGATAATCCCTGCCTCCCTAGTTCTTAGTGCTACCAGGTCAATCCCAATTCAAAATACTCATTGTTTGACCCAATGGCTTGTGAGTTTTATTCCAGAGCCAGGACTTGGCTGTAGGGACAGCTGCTCCCTAACGTTTGAGTCCTTGGGGTGTCATAACAATTGGTAAAATGTTCTGCCAAACAAGTACTGAAGTTAATGCCTTAACACCTGTTACCCTCTGCACCCCTGTAGTGGCTCCAGTAGAATTCAGCTGCAGGTTGTACTACCCATGATCCATTTGCTTCTCTGTGTCCACTACCCACATGCTAACCTCTAGCCACATATAGCTCCTTATGCTGAATTATTTCCCTTATTAGTCTAAGCTCTACAGGCTCGTCTCTGGAATTTATGGTGAGTTGCAGTATGCAGAACCTCAAAAGGTCTACTCAATTGATACATCCTGACTTCTAGTTAGGTTTATTTGTGTGTTAAGCCCAGATGTGTACGCTGGGATTCCACCTAGTCTGTACTTAAGGCTGAGCCAGGGCCTAGCGTAAGGTACTGAACAAGCCAGTTTCATTTGATTCTAGTCCCAGTTCCTATCCTATAACCTGTATGATGTTGCTGTTGAGTCAGTATCAACTCATAGCCACCCTGTGCACAACAGAATGAAACACTGCCCGGTCCTGGACCAACCTCACTATTACCATGCTAGAGCCTGTGATGCTGCCATTTTGCCAGTCCAGGGGTTTGGGGTTCTTTCTCTGATCCTCCACCCTCCAAACATGATACCCTTCTCCAGTGACTGGTTCCTCCTGACAATATGTCCGAAGTATCAGAGGTGAAGTTTGGCCATCCTGGCCTCCAAGAAGCACTTTGGCTGCACTTCTTCCAACACCATAATTCAAATGCATCAATTCTATGGTCTTCCTTATTCACTGTCCAGCTTTCGCATGCATATGAGGTTATTGAAAGTACCACGGCTTGGGTCAGGCACACCTTCGTCCTCCAGCTGACATCTTTGCTCTTCAACACTTTAAAAAAATCTTATGCAGCAGATTTGCCTAATGCAATACGTCCTTGGGTTTCTTGACTGCTGTTTCCATGAGTGTTGATAGTTGATCCAAGAAGAATGAAGTCCCTGAACTTCAATCTTTTCTCCATTAAAAAGAATGTTGTTTATTGGTCCAGTGGTGAGGATTATTGTTTTTACATTGAGGTACAATCTATACCAAAGGCTGTGTGTGCTCTTTGATCTTCATGCAGTAAGTATTTTTAAGTCCTCTTCACTTTCAGCAAGCAAGGTTGTATCATCTGTATATCGCAGGTTGTTACTGAGCCTTCTCCAATCCTGATGCCATGTTTTTCTTCATAGAACCCAGCTTCTCGGATTATTTGCTCAGCATACAGTTTGAATATGGTGAAAGAATACAACCCTGTCGCACACCTTGATGGCACTTGCTGTTAAGTGCCATCAAATTGGTTCCAACCCATAGCAAACCCTGTATAGGATTTCCTAGGAGCAGCTGGTGAATTTGAACTGTTGACCTTGTGGTTCAAACTGATCAGGCCTCTGACTTTTTTGTTTCCCTGACAGCTTTTTAATATGAATGAGAGCCTTGGCTGACCCACATGTGCTTAGAAGTGCAGCCTACTGTTACCACAAAACTACAGACAAAGGAGAATAGTAACTAGTGAGGCTCACACACTTTAGAAGAATCAACCATTTGAGATCAAAAGGGTAGTATTCACCCAAGGACAATGTTCAGAAGGGAAAGGCAGGCTGGACATGGAAGCGGGATAAGTGATACTGTGATACTGCACTGTGGGGGTTACAATCAGTGACATGAAACAATGTAGGAGTTGTTGAATGGAAAACTGATTTCCTCTGTAACCATCATCCAGTTTGCAATCAAAGTCACTGTAGATAGTTCCATCAAAGACACTACAGATAGTTCCTTCAGCCCGGATGCCTGCTGGCTGGTATAGGTCAGAATGCTCCAGGGTTAACCCTGCATTTAAAAGGATTTCTGTACTGGGAGCTGGAAGGATGCCTCACCATGGGGCAAGCCCTGTACACATTGGGGAATTCCATTGCCTCTAAGAATATTAGGTACACTCCTAAGTAGTTTAGGACTTAACCTACTTTGGCCTCAGTTTCATCCTCTGTAAAATGGGATTAATAGTACTTCTTGAGAATGTACAAGGGGTCTTCAAAAAGTTTATTTCATTTTTCTACAAACTTTGATACAGCCTCATATGCCAAGAACTTAGCATGGAGACTTGTGCACAGGAAGTACTCTGCTGTGGAGCTAGCCTGGGTCTCGGCCTTGTGATCTTGTCTGACTGCACCTTCGTCTTACTTCCAGAGTTGGGCCTTGATGAATGAGGGGCTTGCTTATGTATAGCCCCCTAGTGTTCCTGGTGAGGAGGGCCAGAGAAAAAGGAAGACGCCCAACGTGGTCAAGTGGCAGCATTGGTGGACTCAAGTGTGGCAATAGTAGTGAGGTTGGCCCAGGATCGGGCAGTGTGTCGTCCTGCTGTGCATAAGGTCGCTATGAGTCGGTACAAGTGTTCCTGGTGTGGTGCTGCAGGTGAATGCACAGGACTGCAAGATCTGTTTGAACTAAAAGGTTGACAGTTCAGGCTCACCAGACGCTCTTTGGAAACCATATACATGGTTGTAAGTCAGAATCCACTCTACAGCATTTAACAAGTGTTCTCAGAGCTGGCATTGTTGACCTCTCCCTTTTCCTTTCTAAGTTAAGTGGCATCAAGTCAGTTCTGATCATAGGGACCAAAGGAGCGGCTGGTGGGTCTGAACCATAGACGTTGTGGTTAGCTGTCCAGTGTTTATCTTATAGCACCACACCAAAATGGGAAAGGAGGCAGGAAGAGGGTTGAATGAACAGATGGGAGGAGTACACATTGCCCTCAGGGACTCCTGCCATTTTCCATTACCCACCCCCTCACACACACACATGTCCTACCCTCAGGGGTTTCTAAGAACAGCTGCCACTCTAAGCCGGGAGGAGGCCTGGGTCAAAGGAGCAAGGAGGCAGAGAGGGCCAGGCATCCTCAGAAAGCTTGAGCCCTTTTACTTTCTTTCCTCAGTTCTTTTTTCCAGGGCTTCAGATAGAAAAAGAACCTAATGACCAATAAAAGTAGTAGTTGTTAATGGAACCAATTAGCCACACATTACATACCCTCCTATTCCTGACAGTGACGTTCCATTTCATATTATTTTATCTATCAACCATTTTCTGATTTGCTGTTGACCAAAGAAATCCATACTCTTGACAATACATTTATGAGCTAGGGTCAACAAATCATCCCGAGACAGTCTCTCATACTTGAGCTGTGAAATCTGCCGCTGCTATAGCTGCTTTGTGGCAACCTTATTTGGTGTTGCAGCCCACACAGCACCCTTATAACCCAAAAATGATCCAGTCCTGTCTACTGTGTCTCCCTGCTAGAGCACAGGTTTTCCATCATTGTGAGCATGGATTAAGAATTAGCCATAGGTGCACTGGACTGCAAAGTCAGTTTGAACCACAAGGTCGACGGTGGTTCAAGCTCACCAACTGTTCTTTGGAAACCCTATGCATGGTTGCTATGGGTCAGGACTGACTTGACAGCACTTAACAACAGCAGCAACAACATAAGATGTGATGTCCCTGAAGGCCAAATAAAACTGGGATACATGTGCTACCCGAGCAGGGGAATGGTGTCTGCCTCGGTGCCATGAACGGGGCAAGCGGTCTTTTCTCAGCTGCAGCACCTCTGGATCCTCACACCCCTGCCCTGGCACTGATGTGAAGCAGGCAGAGAAGGCTAGACTGGTGTACTAAGGTCTGGAGGAGGTGAGGAAGGGGTCAGGGAACAATGGGCATGTGATAGCAGCTGAAGGAAGGAAAGGAAAAAGGGAGAGGAGAACTGGAGTATCAGCCTGGCCACAACCCAACAACCCGCATCAACCACAGTGGTGGCAGCCAACATGTCTTTTACAAGCTATATTGAGTCAACTTTGGAGCACAGACATTAGGAAAGAACATTGCCACACAATCAGCAAAACAGAATGGTCCAGCTTGTCAACAAAATAATGTAATAAAATCTTTCCTATTTAATGACTTTGATGAAAATGTTCCATTTTCTTTTTGGCTTTCAAAATACATAGATAACACCAAGGTCAGTAGGAACACCATCTAAGGCCAGAAACTCTGCTGTCATATCCCTTCCATGAGCTCCTTGAACTGTAGGAGTCCACCAGAGACTTTTCCCCTCTGGGTCCAACAAATGCAACTCCATAGTACCCTGGAGACAACAGACAATTTAGCTCCCACAAAGAAACGAGAAAATGGCTGAAACCAATGACCACGATTCAGAGCCAGAAAATGTTTCTGAGGGAGAAAATGTAATGGAACTAATTGAAAAATAATCAGAATTATCATTATTGTTGTTAAGTGCCATCGAGTCAGTTCCAACTCATACAACCCTGTATAGGGTTTCCAAGGAGCAGCTGGTGAGTTTGAAATCGCTGACTTTGCAGTTCAAACCGACATTATAATTCAGTGCATTAATCCACAGAGCCACACTAGGACTCCACAATTTTAATTAGGTATCTTCAAAAGATCCATAGAAAAATCTAGGAAAGCAAGGGGAACACAAAGTCTTTAGAAGAATTCAGGAAAACTACAAGAATAAAGAGACAAAATGCATGCAAATTTTAAAACAATACAAAACCTGCAATTAGAAATCCAGAAGATTAATACTAAGATTTCAGAAATGTACAATACATTGGAAGGGCAAAGGAATAGATGCAAAGCAATGGAAACCTGAATTAGAGAGCTTGAAGATAAATCTCTCAATACTATATGCTAGAAAAAGAGTCAGATGAAAGAATGAAAAAAATCCAAAGAAAGCCTACAGTTACATTGGACACCATGAAGAGGAACAACTTAAAGGTAATTGAAATTGGAAAATAGGAAGAGACAAGCACAAGGAAAATTGTCAAAGAGTTGTTGGAAAAAAATTTCCCTAACATGAAAGATGAGAAGACAAGCATACAAGAAGCTGAACGAACCCCAAGAAGCATAGATCGCAAAATAAAATCAACAAGAAATATCATAATTAAACTTTACAAAATCAAAGACAAGGAAAGAACCCTGAGAGCAGCTCAGGAAAAATGAAAAGTTATCTACAAAGGAGAACCTATAAGACTAAGCTCGTATTTCTACTAGAAACCAAGCAGGCAAGAAGGCAATGGGATGACATGTAAAAAACGAAAAGAAAAAAATTGCCAACCAAGATCCATCCTCAGCAAAGCTGTGCCTCAGATACTATGGGGAAATCAGGACATTTGCTGATAAACAGAAATTAAAGTCATTTGTAGTGACCAACTTTACAAAAAAAATGCTAATGGGCGTTGTTTGGACTGAGAAACAACAACAGCAGACAACAACCTTAGATTACCATACATGACAACCACACTCAGAACTCAGTCCAGATATTGTTGTTAAGTGTCGACTCATAGTGACCCTCTATAGGGTTTCCAAGGAGTAGTTGGTGAGTTTGAACCTTAGACCTTGTGGCTCAAACCACCTTGTGGTCCAGTGCTTACTCTAAAGCACCACACCCAAGACTGAAATAAGGAACCAGAGATATCAATGTATAGTGAAGTCAACTATAAAGCAAAAAGAAGGAATAATGTAGATACAGAACAAAATGGCAAGTCAAGTAGATTTCAAGATAAAACAGACAGGGAAACAATAAATTTCAGGGTAGCCTCAGGAAAATAATAACATCTACACATCAAAATAAAAAAAGGAAAACCAGAAAGACTTAGTAAACATTGTTGTTGTTGTTGTTAAGTGCCATCGAGTCAGGTCCGACCCATAGCGACCCTGTACAGGGTTTCCGAGGGTGTAAATCTTTACGGGAGTAGAAAGCCTCATCTTTCTCCCGCGGAGCAGCTGGTAGTTTCGAACCGCTGACCTTAAGGTTCGCAGCCCGATTCGTAACCACTACGCTACCAGAGCTCCTTAGCACAACAGAAATGCAAATGAATAGAAAAATCCATAAACAAAAATGAACTCAACATATAAAATTATGTGACACAAAGAATCTAGCAGCACCACAAAAAACTCCCAGAAAAATGTCAATTCATACCTCTTGATGATTACACTGAATGTAAATGGATTAAATGTACCAGTCAAAAGACATAAAGAGCAGAATGGATAAAAAAAAAAAAAAAACAGGCTCCTTCAATATGCTGTCTACAAGAGACGTGTTAAAAAGATGGAGACAGGCTAAATGCCCATCAACAGAAGAATGGTTAAATAAAATGGTATATACACACAATGAAATACTAAAAACCATTGAAGAAGCATAATGAACCTGAAATACCTCACAGCATGGTTGGACCTGGAGGACATTATACTGAGTGAATAGTTAATCACAAAAGGACAAACACTGTTTGAGACCAATATTGTAAAAAGGTTTTTTTAGAAAATGTTTTCTTGATAAAAGCAGCAGTCTCTGATGGTTTGGGGGCATTGTTTTGCTGTTGTTGTTAGGTGCCATCAAGACAGTACTGACTCATAGTGAGCCTATTCACAACAGAATGAATCACTGCCTGGTCCTGCGTCACACTCAAAACCATTGCTACGTTGAACCCATTGCTGCTGCCACTGTGCCAATCCATCTCATTGGGGGTCTTCCTCTTTCTCTGACCATCCACTTTACCAACATGATATCCTTTTTAAGGGTCTGGTCCCTTCTGATAATATATCCAAAAGTATGAGAGGTGAAGTCTCGCCATCCTGCTTCCAAGGAGCATTCTGGCTGCACTTCTTCCAACACACATTTGTTTGTTCTTTTGGCAGTCCATGGTACTTTCAACATTCTCTTTCGACACCATAACTCAAATGCATCAATTCTTTTACGGTCTTCTTAAACCACTGTCCAACTTTCACATGCATATGAGGTTATTGAAAATATTGTATCTTGGGTCAGGAGTACCTTAGTCCTCAAACTGACATCTTTGCTCTTGAACACTTTAAAGAGGTCTTGTGCAGAGATTTGCCTAATGCAATATTTCATTTCATTTCTTGACTTCTGCTTCCAAGACTTGATGGCTGAATGAAGTCTTTGACAACTTCAGTCTTTTCTCCATTTATATGGATGTTGTTTATTGGTCCAGTGGAGAGGATTTGTGTTTTCTTTACATTGAGGTGCAATCCATACCAAAGGCTTTTATCTTCATCAGTAAGTATTGTAAGCCCTCTTCACTTTTAGCAAGCAAGGTTGTATCATCTGCGTATTGCAGGTTGGTAATGAGTCTTCCTCCAATCCTGATGCCACATTTTTCTTCATAGAATCCAGCTTCTTGGATTATTTGCTCATCATAGAAACTGAATAAATATGGTGAATTGGGAGGTTAGGAAGAGGGAAATTAGTCACAAGCTACAAGGTAGACAAGTGCTGATATGGTTGACAGGACACGCAATATATAACAAGAGGGAGGTTAGCAGAAGAAAGATGAAGATAGCAGAAGACACAGGGAGGAATGCAATAGCTAAAGTGAATACAGGTAAATAATAGCTAAAGTGAATACAGGTAAATACTATTATTTTTTGGTACATGGAGGGGATTGCAGCCAGGTAATGAAGCAAAGTATAGGATTTGTTGAATGTGAAACTGATGATTTGCTCTGTAAACCTTCACTCAATTCACAATAAAAAGTTTTTAAAAGAAAAAGGGGAAATCAGTGATTCTTGCAAGTTTCTGGTTTGGATAAAGGCTCTCTGGTTGGTGTAGACCAGTATGTTACAGCTGCTGTGATGAATTCATTGGGCCTAACATGTAAAGTGTTAGGCCATGTAACGTGGAGTGGCAAGAAATCAAGCTGGAGAGGTTGACTGGGACCAGACCAAATTTAGCCGGTTGGCTACAATCGGAACTTGTGATTTTATTCTAGATGAAATGGAAAGTCATTGTGGAACTTTTTGTTGCCCCCACTTTAGTCTCAGGGAAGTCAATAAAATGGGTAATTCCTAAGGCCACTAACTATTATGGCTGGACAGGGCTCTGCACTGCACAAAGCCAGGGCCTGCCATTCACACAAGCCATGGATATATATGGCACCCATGAAGTTGTATAAAGCAGAGCACCCATCCTTGATATAGTATGTTAGGTGGTTCTCTAATTTGTTTGATATGAATTAATGTCTTATCACTTCAATAATAAATACACTTCAATAATAAATAAATTTGTTGTTAAGTGCTGTCAAGTCGGTTCCGACCCATAGCAATGCTCTAGAGCGTTTCCAAGGAGTGACTGGTGAGCTTGAACCGCCAACCTTGCAGTTCAAACCAACTATACAGTCTAGTGCATTAACCCACAGCACCACACCAGGACTCCAAATACATAATACTTACAGCTAAAAAAAATCCCATAATGTTTCTTAGATTTATAAAAGGAGACAATGGATCCACATGGTAATTGCAAAATAGAGTTCATTTTATTATATTCTTAAAAGAATAAGTCCATTTTCTCAATCTTCAGAAGACCACTGCAGAAGAGTCACAAAATACTAATCCTTACAAGCAGTAGTAGTTGTTGTTGTTGTTAAGTGCCACCGAGTTGGTTCCAACTCAGTGGCTGATGGATTTGAACCGTCAATATTGTGGTAAGCAGTCCAGTTCTTATCCTAAAGTGCCATACCAGGACTCCATAGATAGTAGTTGTTGTTAAGTGCCATCGAGTCAGTTCTGACTCACAGCAACACTATACAGGGTTTCCAAAGAGCGGCTGGTGTGCTTGAACTGCCGACCTTGTGGTTCAAATCAACCTTGCAGTCCAGCACACTAACCCACAGCCCCACACCAGGACTCCTAGAAGTAGTTAAAACCCCTCAAAACAGAAACACAAAAACTACATTTGATTCTAGTGAGTCCTGATGTTATGGCAACATGGGAGAGGACAGAAGAGGATGGCAGTCCTGGGTGGCCTTCCTACTGATGGTGACAGTGCCCCCCAATCAGGAGGCAGCCTGGTGTCAGAGTGCAGTAGAATAGGAGCTTAGGGAGACCCTCTGCATATGGCCTTTCAATCTAAAACACAGACGGTATCACCTTGTCTTCACTCATCAGGGACATAAACTATGTCTCCCCTAATGGCAGGACAATCTCACCATAGGCTGGGATTTCCCACGGTGGACAAGGCTAGCTTGATGAGATTAGCAGAGCCTGGGTGAGGTAGCCAGGTAGGCCACGCATCAGCCGGTGACCTTGGGCAAGCATCTTTTCAGCACTGCATCTCTGTGTCTTCATTTGTAAAGAGGGGTAATAGTACCTAGCTCACAGGTACTAGGAGATGGAAATCCAGAACACTTGGACTCAGTAGGAAGCCCGGTGCAGAACACTGGGGAACACAGATGAAGCAGACAACATTCCTACCACCTCACAGGGCTTCCTATGGGCGTTTCAGGAGAGATGAGAAGAATCACCTAGAAAGGTCTGGTCATATGGCAGGTATAGAAAGGGGGCAGCAGATAAGGAAGGGGCACAGAAGAGAGGGGTCATTTCAGGGTGGAGGGTGTTAGGTTGGCCTAGGCAGACAAAGCAGGCAATAGCATCTGCACATGCACAAAGGAGTACACAGGTCAGCATGGGGTACAGGGGCAGGAGGGAAGGCGCACTCTGCCTGGCACACAGGAAGTGCCAGCCAAGATGAGATGCCCATTTCCTCAGGGACAGGTTGCCCAGGATTCACCCCCTTTCCCTGCCAGACTTTTGCCTGGGTAGGCAAGCAACAGTGGCACCTCCTCTTAGCTTTGTCCTGGGGGTTACCATTATCGTCTGTGTCCAGATGGTCACAGCTCCCTAATCTGGGATAATCGTTGGTCCAAAGCTCAGCTGGGACAGGGGCCTTTGTGTTGGGCCAGCCCCAGCTGGAAAGACCCCACAGACAAGGCCCTGGGGCTTTGGAAGATGGGGGGTAGAACATGAGGCTGTCCTGGTGCTGGAGGGCGATGTGAGGAGCAGATGATAGCTCCTCTTCAAAAGGCAATCTGAGTGCAAATGAGGGGGAGCCCACAGCTGGGGTCTGGCAGGAGTCTGAGAGGCACGGGCACAGAGCATGAACAGCTACTGCTAGGTCTCAGCCACACAGAATCGGTGTCTGACATCTTTTGTTTGTTCCCTCTCTGAGCTCACCCCTCCTTTCCACACTTTTGTGTTGCTAGCCCTGGGGCCCCAGGCCTGAAACTTGCGGTGGGTTCTCAGAGACCCCATGGCTCTGCCTGTCTGCTTAACCTGCTGCTAGCCTCCATCCCTTGGCTGCTCACGGGTCACAACTCTTTGTCCTGTTTTGTTGTCACTTCTATTAGTGGGAGTCCCACCTTACCTACAGCAGTAAGCCTGGTTTGGGGCCCATGTTCCAATCCTTTTACCCTATGAAGGGAGTCCCTGGATAGCATAAACTGATATGTGTCCAGCTGCTAACTGCAAGGGTTGGCAGTTGGAGTCCATTCAGAGATGCATCAAAAGAAAGGCCTCGTGATGTTTTCAACAGATCACAGCCTTGACAATCCTATGTAGTGTAGTCCACTCGGTATACATGGAGTTGCTATGAGTCAGAATCCACTTGAAGGCACTGTTGGTTACCCTAGAGAGCCTGGCCCCAGAGTTCGGGCTTGGTTCCTCATCATTTTACAGTTTTGTCTTTCCCAGTCCTTAGACATTTATGAGCCTATGCCTATTTGGTTTTCTGTTTGATATTTATTATTAAGCTGTATAAAAAATAGACTCTTTGAAGACATGAAATAGTTCATGATTTTTCTAAATGCCCGCACTCTTGTGAAGGTGAAAAAGGGGATGCACGAAAGTTACTGTGTAAAGGATAAACGCAGGGAGCACATACTGGGGATTATTTCTCCAGGCAAAGCAAGCTTGAGCTGGAACACGGACCCAGCCTGTGAATGAGCCTTTATTTCTATAAAGAAAGGGACCATAAGTTAAGAGCTATTTACATGCAGGAGCCGTGAGGGGAGCACAGTGGTACACCTGAGCGTGCCCCCCGCCCAGCCTCCAGGCTCAAGCCATCCAAGTCTGAGTCACCTGCCCAGGCTCTGGACAATGGTGACACAGCCATGGGAGCTGGTGCAGCGCTGCAGGGATGGTTGGGCCTCCACCTGCCCACTGCTGGGGTCAAAGGTGAAGACCCTATCGGTGCTCTCCCCGCGGTCATCCCGCCCACCAAGGATGTGGAGCTTCCCATCACACACGGTCACGCCGCAGCTCTCCTGAATAGACAGACAGACAATCACCCATGGAGTCTACCTGGCCTCCCTCTGTACCTAGCTAGGCAGGCAAGATAACAGAACCTGGACCCATAGAATATGAGCAAGCAGTCCAGATGGCAGAAAGTGGATGGACCGAGTTTGAGCTCTCTAGGCCTCATGTGAGCAGTGAGAATAGTAGTACCTTCTTCCCCACACCTTCACAGCTAGTTGAGTTAGGCACATAAACCAATTCTATATAGCTTATGGAACAAGCACTTCAATAACAACACTAATAGAAATCACCCATCACCACCTTGGGATCAGCAAAGGTAAGAATTGGCAAGGACTTCCAGTCCAACCATGCCCCTCTATAATCTTCTTGGGGTTTCAGGGGACAGGGATAGAAAATAAGGGGGCAGAGAGTTGCAAGGAACAGAACTTCCAGAGCCTGGACCTTCCCTTTCTAACATTACTGGAGCAGGGGAACTCAGCTAGTCCCTTCCGCACCCTACCCTGAAGAATGGGCCACCAGCTGGTGGTCTCAGGGCAAGGAGAAACCACAGGGCCATTGAGCTCAAGCTCTAAAATGACAGGTTCTGCACTAGCATGGACTAATTGGTGACCTTGAACCAGAGTTTCAACTTTCTAAGGCCCACCTCCTCTTCAGTGATACGTAAAGTTTGTAATCACTGTGAAGATAAAAATGCCTCACCTGGCATCCGACACAAGACTTGCTCATGACCTCTAAGCTTCAGCCCCTCAGAAGTGTGCTTTCATGTTCCTGCACAGAACTACTGCCAGGGACCATGCCCAGGAGCCCCCACTTACCACAGGGTTGGGAAGAGCAGCTGCCTCATCCCAGACATCTGTGCCAGGGTTGTAGGTGAAGATTTTGCTCATGAGGCCCCCCACCACATAGATCGTGTCCTCGAGGGAGACAGCCTCAAGACACCGCTGTGAGAAGGGAGCTGGTGACCTCAGGCTCCATCGGTCTTCCTTGGGATCAAAGCATTGCACCTGAAGGGTGGGGGGAGCAACGGAAGTGTGAAGCTTCTTCTCTCAACCTACCCTGCAGCAGACACCCTCCCACCTCTCGCCGCTAGGGGCGCTCATTCAGAACGTTGGTCTGAGCAAGTGCCTGGGAAGGTGAAGGACACTCCCAATTCCTATCCTCAAACGCTCTCAGTCTACTTCCGCGTTCTACTCCCCTGCTCCTGGATGCCCTTTGTCAAAAGTCTCCTCATTTTTCAAGGTCTAACGTTTACCACCTGAATTCCTGGTGTGGTGCTGTAGGATCAGCACTGAGCTGCAAAAAGTATGACAGTTCAAACCCACCAGCTGCTCTTCGGAAACCCTATACAGGGTCTCTATGCGTCAGAACGGATTCAAGGGCATTTAATAACAACAGATGCTACCACCTCCTTAAAGCCTTCCCTGGGTCTCACCCTCACCACCCCCACCCCCGCCGCAGAAACAGTCTCTCCTTTTACAGAGAGACTGTAACTGTACCTCACCCTATGAGCACGCGTGATCAAGCCCGGAGAGGTGTGCGTCCCAGGGGATGGAAGAGGTCTCTGCATCAGTGTTATTGAGGGTGCTCAGAGCAGGCTTCCCAAGGAATTGCCTCCCTGGCTGTATACATGGTCAGCCCACCCTCTCTTCTCAGTGCTCGTGGATCATGACAAGCCTCTGGCTGAGGTTTCCCTACATCCTACAGCTGTCCACAGGCTTCGCCTGCCCCTGATGCCCTTCCCCGTGAATTTTCCAGGGCTCGCACCTGTACCTAGCTGCCTGCTCACTTGTCCACCCTGTTGCCTCAACTCTTTCCTCGGAGACCCCCCAAGACGACCTATAACAAACCAGTGGGGCAGAGAGTGTATATCAGTGAGGTCATCGAGCTATGGGGAAGGTCTGCTGAAGGAATAGGGCAGAGAGAAAAGTCAGGAGAGACAGGGATCCTGATTTGGGAAAAGTTCAGGTCCTGGAACCACAGACCTGTGAGACCATCCGGGGAGGCCTCACAGCTGCTGTGATGAAGACAGCAGTCTAACAGTCCAACAATGGCGAATGTGATGAGTAGTCTATGGTTCGTCCCTCGTGGGACATGACAGGGATACTGGAAGGATGGCAATGAAGCGTTCCGGTGCTTATACTTAAATGCGAAGCACATAAAGCAGAATGTAAAATTTTACTAATTGTAAGAATATAAGTATACAAATATATAGCAGAAAAGCCAAAATCAACTCAGAAGAAGCCTGGGAGAAAATGCACTACTAAAACTACTGGGATTATGAGCAAGTTTTTGGTTTTCTACTTGTATGTGTTTCCTAAACTTTCAACAGTGAATGCATTCTTTTTTGAATGTAGGATAAACATTTTAACTAATCCCATCCCTGCCCTCATTTAATTTTTACAATTATGAGGCTCTTGTGGCCTGGGGTTGTTTCCGCTGAGTCGAAACCGACCGACGGAGACCAGCTGCGCTGCTGACCCCCTGTGTGCCCTTAAAGCGCTCTCTAAACTCATTTCCTTGCTAGAAACATGGGACGCTGACGAGATTAAGTGAGCAAATGATCAGGGCGGAAAACGACAGTTCTGAACCCGGCGCGAAGCAGGCGCTACTGATATCCTGCAGCCTCCCAGCCCTCTCCGCCTGCCCCTGGGACTGCTACCTTGTTTGTGTTGACGCCGTCCTGGCGCGCACCCCCGATTACGTAGAGCTGGCCCGCGCAGGACGCCACCGCCGCCGAGCTCACCGCCTCCGGAAGGGGCGCGGCGGCCGTCCAGGTGTTGGAAAAAGGGTCGTATCGCTCCACGCTGCGCAGGCGCCTCAGGCCGTCAAAGCCGCCCACCACAAACAGCTACGGGAAAGACACGGAGTGCGGCATCAGGAGTTAGGGCCCCTATGAATTTCAGCCCCACTGCCGCAGTTTAGGGGCCAAGGAGATTGAAGGATGATCCCAGGACTGCTGGCGCCTAGACGACCTCCACTAAGTTAAGGAATTTACCTAAACCTGAGATCATGAGATCCAATGCGGAGTGGATCAGTAAAATACCTAGCACCAAGATTATGTTTGGTAACGTCAAAACCCAAACCGTCCTGGAGTCGATTCTGACTCATACCGATCCTATAGGGCAGGGTAGAACTGTCCCACATGGTTCCCAGGGTTGTAAATCTATTGGAAGCTGACTGTTTCATCTTTCTCCAAGTAGCGGGTGGGTTCCACCTCCCACCATTCAGTTAGCATTGAGGACTTCAGCCACTGTGCCACCGTGTTTCCTTAGGTTTAATAGTAATAGTAATTGGGTTAACCACCGCACTTCTCCGATTCTAAGAAGCTCTTTTATTTGTAGCACTAAGTTCCAGATTTTGTTTTACAAAGACAGTTGGTAAGCCCCGCCCCCCTATTTTCCTAAGTGGCAGTCAAGATTCAAACCCAGATTGTTTGGTCTTGAAGCGCACACCCCTGACCACAAAGCTGTATTATTACAGCAACTGCTGTCATTAGTAGTAGTATTAGATTATATGATCTTGGGTCAGTCTTTTCTTACAAAACGGGGTCTTAGAGAGCCTTCCCCCAGGACATCCGTAGCTTGGGCCCTAAGACAGCAGCTGCAGTGTCCCTACCTGGCCTTGAATAACCACCATCTTGTGTCTCCACCTGCCCTTGTGCAATGAGGCTACCTTGATCCAGGTATGCAGAGGGGAGCTAAACACCCACACGTCACGGCTGTTGATGTGGCCTCCTAGGGAGAGAAAGGCAGTTTTGCTCCCCAGACCCTGTTGCTAGCTCAGCCCCTACCAAAAGAGCTAGAAACATGGGCCCCAGAATCCAGGGGAGGGGTTATTGTAGACAGCAGGAGGGACTCCCCCTCTACCAGTATGACTTGAGGCAGAGAGCCCTCGGAAGGAGTGCGTAGGAGGTCTGGGATAGGACAACAGGCAGGGACTCTTGAGGGGAGAGCCCTGATGGGTTCTGGAAGGAGTGATCTTCAGCAGGTAACCTGAGGTGGTGTGCAAGCTTTGTGCTCAGGGCAGCAGACATGGACACTTAGAACCCTACTAAGGAGTGCAAGAGAAGAGTCAGGAATGTACTGAGGTCAGAGGAAAAGCAGAGCCACTGAATTTGGAACTGTGGGGGGGGTGGGGGGGGTGGGAGATAAAGGGTAACATGATAACCCACCTCTCTTACTTTTGCCCTTAAATTCCTGATTTCATTTATGTTCTCATTCTCGGAATCTCAGGGAGGGGAGAGTTTGTTCATATCAAACAGATCTGCATTCCTATCCTAGCTTTGCCATCAATGCGATGAAAAATAAATTACTTATTTTCAAATTTGTTTTCTCATGTGTATGAAGTAATACACTCTTCATTAGAGCTGTGGGGGGAATTAGAAGAGACAACGAATGCAAGCTGCTCAGCATAATGTCCAGCTACATGAAGAGAAGTGATTATTAATAATAATATGAATGGAAGCTGACATTGGGTAGAGTCAGACAGGTGATTGGCTCTGCTGAACCACCACTATACTATGTCCATTTCCATGCAGGCAGTTCCCATTCATATAGATATCTACCGTGTAAATATTTCCAGAAGCACAGTCTCATTTTCCTCCATTGGCGGGGCCCAGTGGGTTTGAACCGTCCACCTTGCTCCCCAAGGCCTAATCCACAGTGCCACTTGTAGTTGCTGTCGTTGTTAAACTCCCTCAAGCCGTTTCCAACTCATAGCCACCCTGTATATGGTTTCCGAGAAGCGGCTGATGAGTTTGAACTGCCGACCTTATGTTCAAACCGACTTTGCAGTCCAGTGCTTATCCTACAGCGCCACACCAGGACGCCAACATACAACATTATAATCAATACATGCAGTGTAGTGGTGGTGGTTATGTGCCGTAGAATCGGTTCCGACTCATAGCAACCCTGCATAGGGTTTCCGAGGCTGTAAATCTTTGTGGGAGCAGAAAGCCTCATCTTTCTTCCGTGGAACAGCTGGTAGCTTCAAACTGCTCATTTTGAGATGAGCAGCTCCACTCGTTTGCTACCGGAGCGCCTACATGTAGTACTTGTTGCTGTTAAGTGCCATCTAGTCGGTACCGACTCAGAGCGAGTAGTATCCCGATGGGAAAATATGCTAGCGATTGGAAAAAAAGGAACACATGTGGGCGGGTGTAGGGAGACTATAAACCAATCTCATGTGACTGCTACTGCGGGCCCCGCCCTCACCGGAGACGTAGACGTCATTGCGTAGAGTGCAGGCGGCGAACTCCGATCGCGTATAGCCGGGCAGGCTGGGCAGTGGGGTCCAGCGACGACTCTCTGGATGGTAGGCGTCGGCGAAGGGCAGCTTCAGGAGCCCCTTTCTGTCACAGCCGCCGATGATCACGATCATTTCTGCTAGGTCCATGAATCTGGTGTGGGGAATAAGCCCATGCCCGTTGATCCGCGCCCATGGTTTGCACCCCCTTAGCCCTCTTGCTCACCACACTGTTTGGTCCGGCTGCCATTCCATGCCCTTCTGCGGGCTCCTGGTAGGGGCTCTGTCACTTCATCATTGTTTTGACTACTGATGGGCCACTAATCTTCACCCCATTCTGGTGGTGGTGGTTGTGTGCCATGGAGTCGGTTCCGACTCAGCGACCCTGGTCTCATCTTTCTTCAGCTGGGCGGCTGGTAGATTTGAACTTCTGACCTTACAGTTTGCAGCCCAATTCTAATTCACTACAGTACCAGGGCTCCTTCACCACGTCCAGCTAATTTACAGGAAAAAATATTTTTAAAAATCAACTTTACAGAGCCCCAAAATCAAGGAGCTCTGGTAGTACAGTGGTTACGAATTCGGCTGCTAACCGCAAGGTCAGCAGTTTGAAACTACCAGCTGTTATGCTATGAGTCGGAACCGACTCCACGGCACATAGCAACAACAACCTAGAAAAATCACTTCCTTTAACACTTAACTACAGTTGTTTTGGAGTCCTGGTGTTGCGCTGTGGGTTAACGTGCTAGACTGCAAAGTCGATTTGAACTACAAAGTTGGCGGTTTAAGCTCACCAACCGCTCCTGGAAAACGCTATACAGGGTCGCTTTTTGTGTCGGAACCGACTCGACGGCACTTAACAACAACAGTTCTATTAGGTAGGGACTACTAGTGTGGTGTTGTGGGTTAATGCACTGGACTGCAAAGTCAGCGGTTCATGGTCATCAGCCACTCCTCGGAAACCCTATACAGCGTCGCTATGAATCGGAACCGACTCGACGGAGGAGCATCTTTGTGCTAGGCCTAGCACTTACTGTTGGAAAGAAACAGAGTGGTAAATCAGAGGGGTCCCTGGTTCCTGTTCCTGAGGGTGGGCTGTTGGTCTTGGACTACTACACCCAGTCTCCTGGTCTGGCATTTCAGAAGTAGGGTCAGGTCATTTCCACTCTCCTCTATCGTCAGTGCTTTCCGGTTTGCATCCTTTCGTTATCTCCCAGATGATAGCCGATATTTCCAAAGTACTCCCCTCTCCTAGGCACTCAGTTTGGGACCTGGCACAGTGTCAACACTCAGTAGTATGAAATGAATAGGTAAAAGCGTGAGTGAGTACAGATGGGCTAGAGACTGTGCGCAAAGTATGGAATCTTTGCATCTCATCACTTGACAGTTAACTCTCCAAGGGCAGAATTCCCAGCATCAAACCTATTTATTGTCTGTTGAATGAAGGGCTGAATCTCACTCAACAGGCCTATGAATGACTGATTGGATGAACGGATGATGAAGGAATGAATGAGTGGATGAAGAAGGGAGGATGGGAGGCAAGGGAGCGGCAGGCTGTACCTCCGCGGCCGGGCCCGTAGCGCGCCAGCTTCGCGGCCCAGGATGAAGCAGGCGCGGGCTTCCAGCAGCAGTGGTCGGCACTCTCTGCAAGCCTGCAGCAACTCATCGGCCTCCACCTTCTCTAGGAAGTAGTCAGGCGCCAGCAGAGGCAGGCGCACGTGCTCCAGGAGGCGCCGCAGCTGCCCCCGGCGGGTTGGCGCATCGTGGCGTACCCAGCGCATGGCCGCCTCGAACACTGCTTCCTCTCGGGCCACGCCCAGCGCCGGGTCTGCCAGCAGCGTCGCTACCTCATCCGGGGTCAGCTCTAGGAAGTCGGCGTGGCACGCCACCTCGACAAAGGCTTGGCGTAGAACGTGGCCGCAGCGCTCCGCCAGTGAGGCCAGAGAGAAGGCGGTGGCCACGCGGCGCAGCGCCAGACTGTTGGCAGCGCGCAGACGGCCCTCGAGGAAGCTCACGCAGGCCTCGCGCAGACCCGCCACGCCTAGCCGCTCGGACAGCGCCAGCACCTCGGCCGCCTCGTCCTCAGCGCGCAGCTGCACGCCCGCGCCGTATAAGTAGTCGAGCACTACGGCGAGCGCCGTGGCCGCTGCCGCCCCGGTCTGCCCCGCATCCAGCCTTGTGCGATGCCCCTCGGGCGCTACTGGTACCACGGGCACCATGGCCAGGCTGCGCTCCAGCCGACCAGCCTCAAACAGGCTTCGGAAGTAGGTGCTTCCCGCGCAGAGTGCGGCACGGTGGCACGGGAAGTCGCGACCGCCGGCGCGCAGCACCAAGTCGGTGAGGGTACCGCTCTGTCGGTAGGAATTGAGGGTCTGCAGGACGCGCTGCGCGTGGCAGGCACCAGGGCACTGGGCTTCGGAGCCCGGCTCTGACTCCTCCTGCCCAGAGGCCTCCAGCATCCTGCCAGGTAGAGAACATAAATAGCAAGGGGAAGTAGAGATTGCTGGGACCCACACACTTCATTCATTAAGTCGTTCGTTGCTTTGCCTACTCATCTGCTCATTGATGCATGTATGCTCGTATACATGTGTGTTTTCACTCCCCATACCTTTATGGTAGCAGAGTGGTTACGAATCGGGATGCTAACCTCAAGATCAGCAGTTCGAAACTACCAGCCATACTGCAGGAGACCGATGAGGCTTTCTGCTCCCGTGAAGATTTACAGCCTCGGAAACCCTGTACTGTACAGCGTCACTGTGAGTCGGAATCGCCTCCACGGTACTTCACAACAACAACATCTTTATGGTGGAGTACTGGTGTGGTGCCAGACTGCAAAGTCCTTTGAACTGCAATGTCGGCAGTTCAAGCTCACCAGCTGCTCTTTGGAAACCCTGTACAGGGTTGCTATGGGTCGGAACCTACTCGGTGGCACTTAACATCTTTATGGTGATAGTGGTGGTGGTAGTTTCCGAGGCTGTAAATCTTTATAGGAGCAGAAAGCCTCATCGTTTTCCCACGGAACGGTTGGTAGTTTTGAACTGCTGACCTTGAGGTTAGCAGCCCAACTCGTAACCACTGCGCTACCAGAGCTTTTTAGATTCCCTTATAGCCACAGCCATCTAGCCTCAACCTACCTACAGGGACTTCCCAATGTACCACTCTTTCCCTTGTTTATCCAATTCAGCTATACTGCCCCTTCTGTCATCGTTTTTTTTTATCCTTATCGGCAGGAAACGTGTGGCTCGCTCTCAGCTAGGGTGATTTGAGGAGAATCTAATAAAGGAACGATTTATAAAAGCATAGGCAATGTTTAGAGACTCCAACAAAGGAATAGAGCAGTATCTCGTGCCAAGCAGCAGGGAGCTTTCAAGGCCCCAGAGTCTGAAGGATGAGGGCAAGGAGACTACTGGAACCCGGACAGAATACATGTGTAGGAAGGGCCATCAGACAGGACCTATAGCCTTTGGGTTTCAGGTAACCCCCCAGGGACCTAAAGTGAGGGGATGATAACTCTACCTGTCTCTCCTCCTCCCACCCTGCCTTCTGCTGGGTTTTCTGTTGATACTTCCCATTGGCCAAACTTAAGCAAAAGAACCTGTCAGTGCAAGTCAACGGGCTCCACTCCCATCTCCTCATTCACAAAGCAAAGAAGAGAGGAGAGTGCATCTGGAGCAGCCAAATCACCCTAGTTGAGAGTGAACCAT
Source organism: Chrysochloris asiatica (assembly GCF_000296735.1). Taxonomy (NCBI): domain Eukaryota; kingdom Metazoa; phylum Chordata; class Mammalia; order Afrosoricida; family Chrysochloridae; genus Chrysochloris; species Chrysochloris asiatica. The sequence continues at coordinate 1,778,350 of NW_006408844.1, forward strand.
ATGTTTCCTTTTCTGGACCTTCTTGGAGCTGCTTTCTTTGGTTTATTCCATTTAATATGCGCCCTCTCCCCCAACAGCAGGGGAGCTAGCCTACAGGTACTCAATTAGTACTTGTTCAGGTTGAATGGACTGTATAAACTAAGTGTTTATTGAAGGCCGTCTCTGTGCCAGGCAGTAAGCAAGACAGTCAGTCCCTGCTCTCCTGGAGCTAACAGCTGGACAGGGTTCCTATGGGGAAAGTACCCATTTTGGGGGTGGGTATCAGGAAAGGGGTCCCTGAGGAGGGGATCTTTAAATGCAGAAGAGAGGAATGAGTAGAATTAACCAGGTGAAGAGAAGGGAATGGAGGGAGGATGTGTCTAGGAGAGAGTAGTCTGCAAAACCCAAGAGGGTAGGAAGGCAGGAGGCTAGATCCTAAGTGAGAGGAATGTTGGTCCTCTCTCTAGTGGGAATTCTCAAGCCGGTAGAAAGAGTTCTGCTCTAAGACAGATCTAGGTTCGACCTCTACCACTGATTCACTGTGTTACCTGGGCCAGGGCAATCCCTACACCAGGCCTCAATTTCCAAAGCTTCCTTTAAAGGATTGCTGTGACTTTTAAGTTGAATGTATGAAAAGGGCTAGGTGCATAGCATAAATTCAGTAAATTTCTTTGCATTGTTTTTAATTCAAGAGAAAGGGTACATACCATGTGTACTAGTTGCCTTCATATATATAATTTCATTGGGCTCTCATACAACCCTGAGTTGTGTCTCTGGACACCTCACCTTTGGTTTGGTTTAGTTTATGTTTGTCATGAGGAAACAGGCACACAGAAGGAACCTGCATTTCAGAGGTTTGCTGTGAGGGCCAAAAGCGAGGGTAGGGGCTGTACTTTTGTGAAAGCACTCTGCAAAGAGAAGAGCTGTTCCTATGCTGATTATGATTTGGCCATTATAGAATACAGCCTCTGTTTGCACACCTTCTGTGACAGGGAGCTCACTCATTATATGACTTCTTAGGGAAAGCATGGTGGCTCTGCCCTCAGCCCCTTATTCTCCTACCTCCACCTGATGCCAGTTCTGCACTGGAGGTTGGCTTATATCCAGTGTCAGCTTAGCTTTCCTGGCTCATACCCAGGTCATCTTGGGCAGTCGGTCCCCTGCCTCAGCACTGCAGGGAGATAAACCTCATGGTGGGCAGGACTCTGACTAAGTTAGCTACCTTTCTCACGGGGCCACCATTTTGTCACACAAGTCAGACGGGTGGGCGTGTCCTAAGGAGCAGCCAAGTAGCAGGAGGGAGGTGAAGCAGTCACCAGGGCACGTTGGCTGTCCTGAGCTAACTGAGAAGGCAACCACGAGAGCTGAGACCTCAGGGGGCAGGTATCATCAGAGCAGGGAAAGAATTACCAGCACCACACTAAGAGTCAAGGACCTGCCTGGGGGCAGGGTGTGAGTCCCACGGGGACTTCTGCACGTCAGCGCAGTTGTGTGCTGCACTCGGTGTTGTACACACACGGAGACCTCAGACCCAATCTCTACCCAGGAGATTCCCAGTCTAGGATGGACATGCAATTGGAACATGTAAGGTAAGGATTTCCCAATCAGGACTCGCTCCGGCATTCTCCCAAACCTGCTGAGAGTCGAGGACCGAAAGAGGCACCTTGAGCCAAGGGTCCGGACGCAGACTCTAGGATCCAGTCCCTAGAAGTTGATTAGAACAACTATACACACCCACTCACACAAAATCCCTTTAGTGAATCCCCCGCCTCTGGGGCAGCTGAGCCTTGGAGCCCAGCTCAGAAGTTCCTGATTCTTACCTGGCCACGCCCTCTTCCAGGTGCCCCTTGGCAGCTGCTAGCACGCAGTGGTTACTCCCGTTAGTGCCAGCAACCCACACCCCTGGCGTCCCGACTTCAATGTCCCAGCCTCTGTGCCTGGACTCCCGCTCATGCTCAGCTGTGGGAGGACAAAGGGGCTGGACGCCAGGGCGAAAGGAGGGGAAAAGTGGGGGGAGGGGACGCTGGGCTTTTGTTTCCCCTTCTAAGACCAGCCCCCCAGGGGTGGGAGTAAATGTGGACTTGATTGTGTGAACAGCTCTCGGGGGATCTGGTGTAATTGAGATTAGGGTGACGGGGGTTAGCTGTGCCCCTAAATGACACGCGCAGGTTGTGTCAGGGTGTGTGTGGTGAGAAGTGAGTGTGCAGGTGTTCCGCTGTGGCAGTGCACGGAGCTTAGTGACTGCATGGCGCTGGGATGGATATATGACTGTGTGGCTCAGATGTGCTAAGAATGTGACTGTCACAGATAGGTTTCCTCTTTCTGCTTGTGTGACTTCCATGTGGTGTTTCTGCTTGGCAGCACATATGTGGGATAGTGTGTGTCTTGGTTGTTCCTGTCTCTTTGTGATTGTTCATTTCTGTGTGTCTCAGAGGATTGTGTGTGTGTGTGTGTGTGTGTCACTGGGGTGTGTGTGTCCATGGACCATGTTTGCCTCTGTGTGTGTGTACTGTATGTTCAAGGATTGATGTCTGTGGAGTGTGTGAGCCTGTGTCTCTGGTCTGAATTGAGGGGGGTTTCCACTATCCCGCTCAAGAAAGCATTCATTCCCCTTGGAGTGAGCAAAGTGAGGCAGGGTATGGTGGTCCTAGGTGGGTCAGGGTGGGGTAGAGGGGAGACCATTGCTGCTCTGGACCAGCCTGCTTTCCATATACTGGCACGGAATCATTTGTTGCCTTGAGGGATGATGCAGGGCTGTTGTTAAGTGTTTTAGAGTCAGTTCCGACTCATAGCAAGTGACCCTGTATAGGAGCGGCTGGTGGGTTTGAACCACCACATCAGGATTCCTTCTGTGGGGTAGGTGAGAGCATCTAACGATGGAAGCAGGCCGTTTGGAGAGGGAGTTGCCTTGGCAAGAGCTCGGATGGGCCTGGGCTTGCCCTGAGTTGCTATGTGACCCTCACTGCCCACCCCTTGGCCCCAGGCTCCTTATCTCAGAAGGGACAATAGTGACTCCAGTTGTTCTCATCTCACTGGGGTTTGTGGGTAAAAGCGGAAGGAGACCTGATGTCACCCTCTCAGTGGCTGGATGCAGGCCCAGTTTGTGGAAGGACCAAGATTGAGGAACAGGTCTGATGTTGACTGAGTAAATAAATGCCCCAGGGACCCTGCTCCAGGAAATGGTGCCACCCCTCCTCTCACAGTCAAAGGATGTTTTGCTCTTTGTTAAAAGGTGTGAACGATTTGAGCACCTTTAATTGTGTTTGTATTGGGAATGCTATGGCTCCACAGGATAAACACTGTGGATTGCAAACCATAGATTGGTGGTTCGAACCCAGCAGCCACTCCACTAGAGAAAGATGAGACTTTCTGCTCCTGCAAAGATTTATAGCCTCGGAAACCCTATGCAGGGTTGCTATGAGTGGGAACTGATTCAGCGGCAGTTAACAACATACTTGTACTTGGGAAAGAGCAGCTGAGGGTTTAGGCAGGAGCCTTCGAGAAGGAGACTTCACTCTGAGGTCACAGGGCAGGGAGAAAGGTGTGAGCTACCACTGGGTTTGCAGGTAGGTGCAGAGGTGGAGTTTTCGGTAACCCTGAAATTTCACAGAGAGGAACCAGCAACCACCGGACTGAGAACGGCCTCAGCTGAGGATGGACTGGCATGACACTGTCCAGCAGGGGGAGGTGGGAGGCCCCCATTAGATACTTGTGGTTTGAGGGGAGGCAGCCTTGGGCTGGTGAGTGGGTGGTGCAGTGCAGGGTCCTAGTGCCAAAGGGTGCTGGCTGGCTCTTCTACCCACAACTCTCAGTCCCACCATCCCCAATCCACTCCAAGGTCCTGTCCTCCAGGATGACTCAAGTGTGATCCAAAACCTGTAGTACCCCAGCCAGTGTGCGGAGGGGGTGGGGTGTAGGGCGGGTGCTGACCAGACAGGGAGGGACTGACAGAAGAAGTCACATTCATAGTCACTTTCCTGGGTGGGGCTGCCAGAAGCTAGAGAAGAGACTATTGGGACATTTTGGGTAGGGCAGTGCTCCTCAACTCTGACCCAGCAGTGTGGGTTCCACTGAGCTTTGCCCCTGGAAAGCACTCACCACAATTTCAGTTGGGGTAGGGGAGAGTAGGATGATGCTCCCTCACAGTTCCCTGGGGAGCAGCCCAAGAGGCTAACATAGGTTAGTCTGAGTGTCAACATTTGTGAGGAGCCTCTTGTCCTTTTCTCTAAGGTGTCAGAATCAGACCCTGAGAGTACTATCCAGAAGACCCGTTTGGAGGAGAAACCCATCCCTTGGCTGCCAGAAAGGGCCAGATTTACGGAAACCTTTTATGACCCATGGACCACCCACCAACATTTTCAGCCTCTCAGGTTTTTTTGGGGAAACTATCCCAGTTGTAGTACATGCTGTACCACCTGGCAGGGACCAGTATAACTGTGTGAATATGAAGAAACCAAGCAAACACTACCAATCCAACTATCAGAGTCCACTTAGGTCATATGTGCCCCACAGAACTGGTATCAAAATCTCCATTACTGAAAACACATGGCAACAACAAAAAATTCACAGCAGTAAATAATTTGGTCATGAAAGGTTAACACATGCTGGAGCTGGGGTTTAGCTCCCCCTTTCCTTTAAGACACCTCCACACCACATAGAATCTTAGGACAGAGTTCCAGACCTGTACTGACAACCTCTGACCTTTCCGGAAGACAGAGGCACAGGTCCCACGGATTCAAAGACAGGCATATCTGTGTTTCCAAGGCCTTCAGATCAAGTGCTCCCACCATGCTGGGAATTGGCTGGGAGGTGGGGGGGGTGAGGGGAGTGGGGGGTGGCCCAAAGTCCCCAGATACCAAAAACAAACCCCAGCCCTGGGGAGTTGGCATCTCCTGGCCAAGGGCTTGTCCCACTATAGGCAGGGGCTCAGAATTCCTCCATGTGGCCCACTCCCCAGCCTACCCAAGCAGAGGACCCCTCCCCTGCAATTCCTGGCTGACCCCGGATGGCAGTGCATATGCTCTGGAGCTAGAGCCTGGTGGGATTGTGGCTCAGCCAGACGAAGCTGTGTGGTCTTGATAGTCACATTAGCTCTCCAAAGTTGACTCCCCAAGCACAATATGGGGCTACTGGCTCCCAACCCAGGCCAGTGAAGGCGCCCCAGCACTATGGCTGACACAGGGTAGGGGCTCCCCTAGTATCTCCCTGTCATTTTCCTATTGATTTGATTACGGTTCCTCCTTACATCTTGGGGCCAGGCTAAACCCCAAACCCAGCAAGCTCTGACCCCACCCTCCTGCTGACACTTCAGAAAGAGACTACACACATTGAGATAGCGGCTTTAATCCTTTTGGCCAAGGTCCCTCGGGCCTGCCTACAGGCCTCCTTGGGCACACACTGCCCTGGCCCAGGCCCAGAGACTTTTCTCAGGTGGCCCCTGCCCTGTGGTCACTGACATGGGAACCCCTGACATCATGTCAGTCTGTGTCCCCATGGGCTTCAAGGCCGCTGAGTCCTCTGGTAGACACACAATCCAGTGGCCAGGAGCCTGCTCCTCTGGCTGTCTTCAGACCCTCGCAGGGGCAGGGGCAGGGGCAGGGGCAGTGCAGTGGGAGGCTGCTAGGAGGGCATGTCTCACTGCTGCAGCAGGTTTTCCTCCTGGGCCGGATCTCCTTGTGCTTTGAGACTGGTGTGATGAACAGAGGGCCTGTGGCAAAGGCCCAGCCTAGGCCCTGGAGGCATGATAAGAACTGAGAAGTCGGTACTCTCACAGCACAGACAGGAGCACAGAAACATGTAGACACGCTGGGCATCCTCATCCTCTGTTGCCACAGGGGGCATGGCCAAGTGACCCACCAAGGCTTCCAGGTCAGGATGTCAGAGGCAGCCTCAGTAGGAGGACCTGGCCCTGCAGCCCACACTCCCAGGAGCCCCAGGTCTACAGGAGCATTAGAGAGGCTGGGATCCCGACCCAGCTGGACCTCGGGGATGAGAGGAACCTTCTCCACGAGAGACCCTGGCTGAGCAGGGGTGGCAGTCGACGAAGAGGTTGTGGAGCCAGCTCCCAGAACACTCCAAGTGCAGACACCCCAGCCGGCCCTCCTGGGCTCCCCCAGTTTCTACTTTATATACAGGCTGGGAAAGGCAGATCTTCAGTTAATGCCCATTCCTGTCTGTGAGGGTTTGGGCATGGCTGCTGCCGCCTCGGGGGCCCACAGCGTTGGTGGCGCTGTTGGCATAAGCATCATAACTGTTGTCTGAACTGAGCTCATCGGAGATCTCCACGCCATCGCTGATCTCTGTCAGGCCAGAGAGAGGACAGAAGGTGAGAAGGGGAGGGGAAAGGCCCACGAGCATGGGAGAGGGAGGTGGGCTGCAACAGCAACTAGTCAGGCACTTGGAGGCTAACGGAGCCACCTGGGTTCCAGCCTGGTACCCAGCCTGGCATTCAAGGCCCTCCTTGGTCTCAACTCAACTCTCTGGCTTCTCCACAGCCCACTCTTCCCTGGAGCTCCACCTGTAGCTACAACCCATTCCCTCGTTGACTTCTCTATCAGAAACAGTGCAGGCACCTGGGGATCCAAACACCATGGACTGGCCCCTTCTAGGAGCTCCCCAACCTGGCCAGAGCTGCACTAGAGAGAAGCCAGGATGCACTCTGACCCAGCGTGGGGCCAGGGAAGCCACCCCCGAGGAAGATTTTGAGGTAGGAGGAATGTAAGTGCTCCTGTGGGTAGGTGTCTGTGTCTAATCTCCTAAGTACCTAGAACAGTGTCTGGCATGTATCTGTTGAATGAATGAATGAGTGAATGTTCACACAATTCTTGGAACCAACTCTACTCAAAATCAGTGTTGCCCCAGCTGGACCTTGGCTCATACATCCAGTGTTCACCAAGCACCTGCTCTGGGTCAGGCAGAGTGCTGGCCCTCACAAGTGCCTTGTGAGGTCAGTTTACAGACAACAAGTCTGAGGCTTGAGCGAGGTCAGTGTGCGCAGGTCCACACAGGTGTATCTGGCTCCTAAATCTTTCTGGAATCTCTCCTCCTCTCTGTTCCCCAGGACCTTTCACCTGAATTATTGCTCCTTTTTATCACTTGAGATTTTCCCTCCAATCCACCCTCCACCCTGCTGTGAATGTGCTCAAAGACAGCTGCTCGGGACCCTCCTCTGCTCCTGAGAGGACACCCAGGGCTTGCTTCAAGGTGAGCCAACCAGAGGCATCCCCTTAGGCCACGTGGAGTAATAACTTAGCTCCGGGTGCTCAGGCAAGCAGGTCTCCTCTGAACACATGCTGTTTCCACCTGGGATGCCCTCTCTTCTCCCTCCTCACCTAGCCTTCACCTCAACCCCACAACCCAAGTTACTTTCTGTCTATCCTCCACATTTCAACTATGTTATCCCCTTACAAGGAGCTCTGGTGACATAACAGTTAAAGCACTCATCTGCTAACCCGAAGGTTGGCAGTTCAGATCCACCCACTGGCTCTGTGGGAGCAGGATCTAGTGATACGCTTCCTTACAGAATGTTGTTGTTAAGTGCCATCGAGTTGGCTCTGACTTATATCGACCCTGCATAGGGTTTCCGAGGAGTGGCTGGTGAGCTTGAACTGCCAACTTTTGTACTTCTTATCAACTTTGCAGTCCAGTGCATTAACACAGCGCCACACCAGAACTCTGCTCCTTATAGATTACAGCCCAGAAAACTCTCTGGGGCCATTCTGCTCCATCACATGGGGTCAGTACGTGTCAAAATTGATGTGACGGCACCTAACAACAACCTCTTTGCAAACTGGACCCCCAACTTCCCTCCTTATCTCAGGTAACTCTGACCACTCCCTCCTCTATACCCCACCCTGACCCAGCACCCCCACCGAGCTCTGGGGACACCCCATTTTCCATCAGGCTGGGAATGCCAACAAGAAGCAGAGGTGAAGCCACTGTTGTGGGTCCCCTATGAAACAAGCTACAGGGGGTGGGCCGGCCTTCAGTAGAGCTCCCTGGCTGTGGGACAGGCAGGGTCTGGAGTTGCTGGTACGTGTGGCCGAGTGCCTCGTGGGCCTATCTGGGGCTCCATCTGTGGAGCTGCGCACCTGAGAAGATGAGCTTCTCCTTCATGATGCTGACGTCCCGGCTGGCCCGGTGCACTGCAGCACTCAGCATGATCTGCTCGGGGTTGTAGCTCCGTATGCCACCAAGGCGCCACCTGCAGAGATAGCCCCGTGGGCATCAGGTCCCTCCCCAGCCCTCCCCTGGAACAGAACTGTGTCCACTTTCAGAGTGTCTCTGGGTTTGGCCTGAGAGAGTCCCACTGTACAGATGGGGAAACTGAGGCCTTAAATCAGACTCTACTGAGTCTCTGCCAAGGCTTTTCCACTCCCTCTTACCTCCAGAACCCCAAATCAGCACCCCTCACTTGGGAAGATGGCTGGGTTGGTTGTTTTCAGTGCCCCCCCCCCCCCCCCAGTTATTGGCTTTCTGGCTGGGAGAAATTTGGGCTGGGGTGGGGGAGCTTGGCAGACATGACTCTGATGACCTGCTGTGGGGTATACACCAACCTCAGAGAGCCACATCCCAACCATTGTGACTAGGGTGAACCAAATCTGAGGGGAAGTCCCAGAGAGGAAGTGAAGGGAAGTAGGAGGTGACAGGAGATGACAGGTGGGGGGCTTTGCTTGGAACTGGTCCTCACAGGTTGAAGAGGCTAGGGCATGCAGATGCCTGAGTGTGGAGCCATTTGCTTCCTGTGTTCCCACCACCCAGGAAGAGAGGCACACACTCCTGAGGGCGGGACAAGGTGGAGCATTAGCCCCCTGACAGCCGAGGTAGGACAAGGTGGGGCCATGCATAAGGTGAAAAACCCGGTTTCCATGTCCAGCCTCTGGGATGATTTTTACTGCAGTCATTCCCCTGAACAAGCCCCAGACCTTAGATTCTTCCTACCATCCAGACAGAAGGACTCACTGAACCCCCACCCCTACCCCCACCAAGAGGAGAGGGTGGTCAGCTCAGAAACATAAGTCCAAGCCCCCAGAGAACTGAGTCCTGCTTGGGTGGGTGGAGGAAGCCAAGATCCCACCAGGAATCAACTGCAAGTTTCTAGATGGGGTCAGCACAGCAGAAATGGGCAGACAGATGGATGAGCAAACAGATGGCTAAACAGAGCAGACAAACGAGAGGAGAAAGCAAGAGCCAGAGGGGAAGGCAGTCTGAGTTCTGGCCATGCCAGTTGCCTTGCAAACTCCTTGAGGGTAGTGGCTAGGTCTTTTGCATTTACTACCATGTCTTCAGCACCAACTTCAATGCCCCCCATTACAGGTACCAGGTAAGTACGTGTTAAGTGAACGAATGGGAGACTGAGGCCTTCAGGGAAGCAGTTGTCCCCTAGGGCGCCCCCCTATCAGGAAGACAGCTGCATCACTGGGGGCCCAGCATATGTCCAGGCACCTAGAATCCTGCCAGGTCTGTCTCCCCCACCAGACTGGGGCTCTGGGGGGCAGCCCCAGCGCACCAGGACCAGTGGGTGGTGTCTGTTGTTGGGGAAAGTGGGGGACCAAGTGCCTGGGAGATAGCCATTCATTGGCTCAGCCCCATGACCCCAGAGAACAGAGTGTCTTTGCCTAGAAGCTGGTCACTGAAGCTGACTTGATCCTGGACCAAGGGGTCACTGAGACCAGGGCTCCTCTTGCAGTTGAACAGTACTGCCCAGAAGGAAAGTGTTAGGCCAGGGCTTCAGCAGTCGGGCACATCCAGGATGGGCAGCTGACCCACAAAGGTCATCCCCATGGGTCCCTGGGGGCATATGGGTGATAAACTACAGTGAGAGGCAGAACTCCACTGAGCAGAACTGGGATAGGGAGGTATTGGGGAAGCAGAGGATAGGTTTCAGACAGAAAATTAAGAGGAGATCATTCAATAGAGATGGGAGACCCCCACCCCCATTCCTGACTTTCACTCGCTCAACCTCTTCCTTTCAGTGTAACTTGAAGCTAATTTGCCCTACTGAGGATCTGACTGAAGCCAAAGATACAGAGTCTGTATTGTTCTTACTGAAACACAGCACGGAATTCACATTCAACTCAAACAAACCCAAATTTAAAATGCCAAAAAACAAGATGGGAGAGTCCAAGAAACGCATACAGGGAATGTGGGTGATGGTAGCAACAACCTTAGAGGGAGAAGCCAGCAGAGGGGGAGAGCTTGCCAGGGTCTGCGCTGGGGAGATGGGAAGGCTTCTGAGGGTGTCAGACTGGGGAAGGGGGCGCCCAGCAGAGCCCCCGCCCCCAGAGGGAGACAAACAGGTGCCAAGAGGCCAGGGCAGTGCCCTGCTAAGGAAAGGCTGGTTTCTGCTGCAGAAGCAGGGGTCAGGATGGAAAGCGAGGGTTACACACAGCGAGGTGGGAGGAGCAGACTGGGGAGAGAAGGCTTCAGGCAAGGGCAGGTGTCCGGGAAGGGAACCCTTTGGGAACGGAGGCATGGGGCATGGTGTCCAGCAGGTTTTCAGATAGAACTGGAGAAGGGAGAAAGAGAAAAAGGAGGAGGAGGAAGACCACACCAGAATTACCTGATCAAGTGATAGCTGTGAATGCCAGAGTGCAGCAGAGAGAGGGGTGGTGGGAGAGAGGGGGACATGCGCCGGATCAGAGCGATATGGGACAGAGAGAGAAGATCAGTCAAGAAGAAAACACCAGCCCATCTGGCCCTACACCCGCCACTGGACCAGGTGTCCCCCCACCCTACCCTCCCTACAACCACCGTCCCAGGTGTTGTCCTGAGGGCTAGGAGCTTGTAGCACAGGCCCTGGCAAACAGGTGAGGGGCGCAGGCCCAGAGGAGTGGAACTCACTGAAGGCTTCACAACAAACATGCAGAGCCTGGCTCTGGGCTCCCATCTGGCACTCATTCCAGGAGCCACCAGCTGGGGAGGCTGGGCTGGGGACACTGGGAGTCCTTCCTTTTCTCTGGACCACGGTGTTTGGTCAGCCCTCTGGCCCTGGGCCCCAGACTCAGGGCTCCTTTCACTGGGGTGGGGCCCGCTGTGGGGTGGCAGGGGGAAGACCCCGGCAGGTGACCAGTGTCTACTCACTTCTGAAACACGAAGATGCCGACGATGAGGGTGAAGGAGACCAGGTCAGCGGTGACCCACATGAGGCAGTACTCGTCCGGGGGCTGTGGACAGACGACCCAGGCTCCAACTGCAGGTCCGTGGGCAGGAACACCCCACAGGACCATTCCAGGGGCAAGGAAGAACCTTGATGGGGCTGAGGGCCTGCAGTTGTGTTTTCCAGGAGTAGGCTTTGGCACCGAGTCTGGGATAGGGTGGGTTTGTGTTTCTGGGTAGTTACAGAGACTGAGCTGAGAGCTGTGTGTGGCATAGAGGGTGTGTGTATGCTCAGGTGGTGAGTCCCTGGGGGGTGCAGATGTTAACCGGAAGTTTGCAGGTTGAGTCCACCCAGAGGCACCTGGGAAGAGAGGCCCTGATCTACTGAGAATTAAGCTGTGACCCCCCTGGAGTCCAGTACTCAGACACGTATGGGGGCACCATGACTTGGAATCAATCCTGACAGCAAACTTTTTATTTTTTAGTGCTCAGAGTTGTGATGGTGTCTTAAGCCAGGAGGATATGTGTGCTTAAAGGGACTTGAAGCAAGAGCTCAAGAACGAAGGACAACTATCTGGGGGTAAGAGGGGTGACCACACTGTGTGTGAGTGAATAAGTGGCCACGTGGGCAGCAGCTGGAAGGGGGTGAGGGTACCTGTGCCACTTGGACTAGGGTGCGGAGACTCTAGAGGGGCTCGGGGATAAAACCCGCATGTCTCTGGCAAACTGTGGTGCAGGGGTGGGGTTGGGAGGGGGCTCACAGCGTCTGCTGCCATGGCCAGTCAGTTACTTTACTTCATTCTGAAGTGAGTCTTTGGGGTGTGGGTTTAAGGACAAGGGGCAGGTGAAGAGCTGAGTGAGGAGATCTCTAGGACTGAAAGGGTTATGATAAATCCCAGCATCTGAAGTCTGTGGCCCAGTTTCTGACTCTCTTCAAAGTTCCTCTTTTTGGCTTTGTCTCCTCCTCATCTGTCTTTTCTTTCCCACTCTCCTCTTCACACAACCACCCACACCCTAGACCTCAGCCACAACAAGCCACTCCACCTGCCCTTTCATATCCTTCACCTCATCCTCCAATGATACCCTGAGGGGGGAGGACAGTGGGAGGGAGGCTGGTGGCTCCCAAGTCCATGAGTGACCACCTGACTGGAACGCAAACCTCTTTGCAGGCACTTGGTGGGCAAGTAGAACATGGCTTTAGTTACTGTATTCTCTGGGCAGCTTTAAATGTTCTCTGTTTTTATTCTGGACTCCTGATGTGGTGCTGTAGGATCAGCACCGGAATGCGAACCACAAGGTTGGCAGTTCAAACACACTAGCTAGCTGCTCCTTGGAAACCCAATAGAGGGTTTCTGTGAGTGGAACCAGCTCAATGGCATTTAACAACAATTCTTGTTCTGGTGTGGTACTGTAGGATAAGCACTGGACTGCTAACAGAAAAGCTTGCGGTTCAAACCCACCAGCTGCTGTGAGTCTGAACCGCCTCAATGGTCCTTAACAACAACAACATTCTTGCCCTGGAAGCTCTGTGTGTGCTTGGCTGTTAATGGAAAGGTTGGAGGTTTCAGTCCACCCAGAGGCACCTCAAAAAAAGGCTCGGTGGTTCCCTTCCAAAAACTCAGCCACTGAAGACCCTCTGGAGCACAGTTCCACTTGGAAGTACACGGGTTGCCGTGATTTGGAATTGATGGGAACTAGTTATTCTTGTTCTGGTGTTAACCTCTTTTTCCAATTTCCGTCCTTCCTTAAAGTAAAACATCAAAACAACAGAAACCCAAGTGGTTCTTTATTTCTCCAGGGCCCTTCAGTGATGGGCTTCTCCCTGTACGTCAGGTCAGGAAGCCCACACCTCCCAGCATATGAGTGTAGGCCCCACAGGGTGTCTATGTCCCCTGGACACCCCCTCAGAGATGGCCTGGGTGCGGCCTGCCCAGTGACTGGTATAGGCCACCAGTACCTCTCTGTGCCCGCCCCTTCCACTCACCATAATCCACAGGGGAGAAGGCACCTGGGATAGGGTGTGGGTGTTGTCAGAGGTGACAGATGGGACCCCCGTGCACCACAGCAGGGAGAAGAGCCACGGAGCATTGACCGTGTAGAGGTTCACACTCAGGTTCCAGGATGAGTAGTCCCTGAGGAGAGGGAGGGGATAGAGGCTACTTGGCCCCACAGACTCTGGCTGCGTCCAGGGCCATCCTCGAGGAAGGAATCTCCATCCCTGGATGGCTGAGCTGGACTACAAACTCTGTCTGCTTGGCTACTGTCCACGCCCTTGACCTCTCGCCTTTGAACCTGAGTCCCCTGGGTGTCCAGCCCCATCCATGCCCAGCTGTGCACTGGGATGAGGAGAGTAGGTGAGACTCAGTCCAGCCCTCCTCTGATGGGGTGGGGTTGGGAGGCAGGCACCTGAGCTCCTGGCGGGACACCTGAGTATATCGCAGGTTCAGCCGCTGGATGTGGCCCCGCCTCAGGCTGGCTACTGCCTCCTTGGTGCCTGATGTCTGCTGGAAGCCGGGAGCCACCTTCTGCACCAGGGGCCTCTGCCTGCTGGGCAGCCACATAACCTGCAGGCAGGAGAGGGGGCCTCTTCAGATTTCTGTGAATTGGGGATAAAGGTACCTACACCTTGTAGAAGGAGTCTGGGTGGTATGATGGGTAAACGGTTAGTGGTTCAAACCCACCAGTGGTTTCATGGGAGAAAAGAAAGGAGATCTGCTTCAGTCAAGTTACAGCCTGGGAGACCCTACAGGGAAGTTTTACTCTGTCCTAAAGGACCGCTGGTAGTGTAGTTACAAATCGGGCTGCAAAACCGCAAGGTCAGCAGTTCGAAACTACCAGCTGTTCTGTGGGAGAAAGATGAGGCTTTCTGCTCCTGTAAAGATTTACAGCCTCGGAAACCCTGTACAGGGTCACTATGAGTTGGAACAGACTCCATGGCACATAACCACCACCACCATAGGACCTCTGAGTTGGAACGGACTCACTGGCACACAACACCCCATGAAGCAACTGTCAGTGTCAGAAGAGAGGGGAGCTAACACACTGCGGGGGAGAGGGGGGACGATGGACTTCATTGTAATCATCATTGTTAAGGAATTGGTTCATCCCAGCCTGAGCTGAATTGTTCTGGCAACAATTCAGGAAGCTTCTAGACCCTTGTCAAGACAAGATTTAGAACCCAAATCTCAATTATTCTGCATGTGGCCACGAGTTTTTAGTGTGCTGTCAGAATCCTCTGCTCTAAAGACATTATACTGCAATGTAGGCAACATTCCCCAGAAACAATCAGGGAACCTGGATCTGTTCCTGCTTTTGTGCATTTTCCCTCTGGGACCCATGATGACACTGCTGGGGAGGATGAGGGGCCTGCTATCCCATTGTATGAACATGAAACTTGAAGTCTGTGGAGGGGTCACAGTGGGTTTTCACCGCACCAGGCTCGAACCTGACTCAGCCTCACCTGGTGCTGGGGGAAGCCGGAGCGAAGCACAGCCTCCAGAGTGAGGTTAAGGAAGCTGGCGTGGTAGGGGTGCTCTCGTGGTGGGTCACGCAGGTTGAGCAGCAGTGAAGCGTTGCCTTTGGCCAGCTCCAAGAGCTCTGCCAGGCTGCAGATGGACTGGTTCTGGGCCTCCCTGTGGTCCGCGGGCGACAGGGAGCCAGCTGTCCAGAATGGGTCAGTCTGGGGAGACATGGGCACATGCAGCTATGGTGTTAGCTCTTTGGGCCCCCATGTGCCCGTCCAGACACCCAGTGTGCAGAGTACACGGCTGCCAGTGTGGTCCCCATGTGCCCGCCCAGACACCCAGTGTGCAGAGTACTCGGCTGCCAGTGTGCTGGGGTGTGTATCAGGTTAAATGATGGCCACAGCTCTGGGTCAGGGCTCTAGGAGGCCCAAGCCTAAACGCTCGCCACTATCCTCTGTTTACAGAAGGCATTTCTCCTTCTCCGTCAGCAGCCTTTCAGACTAGAGCCCCAAATTCCTTCTAGTGTACAAAATTAATGACTTAATCATCATCATCAACTTTTCCTGGTGGGGGAGATGAATGGGACCCAGAATAAGCAGTGAAAGCCATGAGACTGGTCTGCAGTGAAAGGGGCCTGAGGGGGCCAATAACCAGCTTGGCTGTGCAGCAGGCCAGCTCTTGATGTGGGGGCTCCGTCCTGTACTCCCATGGCCTAAGACTGGGACTGGGGGTAGTCAGACCTTCAGGAACCACTGGCCAGCGTTGAGTCTCTGCAGCGTGGTCCAGTTGAGCATGGAGGCCGGCCTGCTGGCAAGTTCAGGCAGCTCCTCCTCCACGTTGGTGGTCCGCCTCAGGGTGGTGTCATGTAGCAGGAAGGGCACGCCATCCAGGCTGCAGGGAGGGGCCCTCAAATGGTCATCCCCGACTCTTCTGCACCCACCTTCACTGACCAGGGGACCCGGGCAGGTCTCAGTGCCCTGGCTGTCTGCCTCTCTAGGAGGCTCAGATGGGGATGGGGCTGCAGAGGAGGGAGGGCAGGGGAAAGACTGGGACCGTTCTCTTAGTAACTTTGGAAGGTAGGTGTACCTCGTTTGATAACAAGGAGCCCTAGTGTGGCGCTGTAGGATACGCACTGGACTGCTAACACAAGGATGTCAATTCAAACCTTGAAAACCCTACACAGTGTTGTTGAGTAGAACTGACTCCACAGAACTTAACAAGGTTGGGCACAGGAAGTACCTAGTTGAAGGCCCACAGCCAGTAAGTGGCAAACCTGGCTTGGAACTAAGCCCATCTGATATCACAGCGAGAAGAGAACAAATGCAGGCTCCTTTGACAAATCCTGCCCCCACGCCCCCAGCATCCTCATCTATCCCACCAGGGTTGCGTAGCCCACAGGACGGAGACTTGGTATGAAGTGTAAAAGGCACCTGTGCCCCTTTCTCAATGCATTTTACCACCACCTGCTAGGAAGTTGTTACATGCACAATCCAATGATCCTGCCTTGGACCAGCGCCCTCACATATGGGATACCCTTGTTCAGTACACAAGCCATACTATATATGGCAGCCTGCCCTTCTCCCCTTCCTAAAGGTTAAGAGATTGGTGTGGGCTCTTCCTTGCCTCTTACACTTGGACATACTTGTCTGTCTACAACTTGTAGTTGGTGTTAAGTGCTGTCAAGTCAGTTCCAACACATAGCCACCCTGTATAGGGTTTCCAAGGAACAGCTGTTGAGTTTCCTGCCACACCAGGAGGTAGAAATGTACATATCACTTTTGCATGGTCTCTTTTTAATATAACTGCTATTACAATGAACATACGTGGAAACATGGAATCGGAAGGCACCTTGTAATGTATTCCACACAGCAGAGAGCTCCGTCATGCTGAGCTGTACTGGTCTCCCATCTTGAGGGTGAACTCCAGCCTCTACCCCCACCCCTGCTTGAACTAATACATCTGTTCTTTTCTCAATTTTGTATCCTGAGGTTTCGAACAAGAGTCATTTGCAAGAACAGCTTGCTGCTGTAGCCAGGTGTCTGCCCCGCCCTAAAAACTCCAAGCCCCACCCACATCTCCCAGGCACTGTCCGCCCTCCCCACACCTACCTGATGGTGACATCAGCCTGAAGTCCATACAGCTTCTGCTCTATGGCCTTCTGGAAGGACATCAGCGTGTGCTCTGGGGCCAGCTGGAGAGACAGGGGCATGAGGGGAAAAGTGGAGATTCCGGTGAATAACTTGAACATACCCCTTCCGAACCAACAGAAACTCCTGTGCTGGGCTGTAATTCACACCCCTCTATACAGTAGCTGTGTGACCCTGGCAACCTACTCGGTTTCTCTGAAACTCAGTTACCTCATCTGTTAGATCAGGCCTGCCTAATGGGATATCATGTAGGGGAGGCCGAGGTGGTGGCTAATGTTGATGCATGTCAATGGCTGACATACAGTTACAGTTAATAAATAGTTGTTGTTATTGTGAAGTGCTGTTGAGTTGTTTCTGACCCATAGCGACCCTGTATAGGGTTTCCGGGGAGTAGCTGGTGAGCTTGAACCACTGACCGTGAAGTTTAAATGTCTTAACCCACATTAACCCATAGCGCCACACCAAGACTCCTAATAAACAGTAGCTATGGTCATCATTGGCGTCCTGGTGTGGCGCTGTGGGTTAATGCGCCAGACTGCAAAGCTGTTTGAACTGTAAGGTCGGCAGTTCAAGCTCACCAGCTGCTCCTCGGAAACCCTATACAGGGTCGCTATGGGTTGGAATCAACTCGACGGCACTTAACAACAACAACAACATGATCATTATTGGGAGTCCTGGTGTATCCTGGTGTGGTGCTGTGGACTAATGCACTGGACTGTAAAGTCAGCGGTTCAAGCTCACTAGCCCCTCCTTGGAAACCTTATTCAGGGTTGCTGTGGGTCGGAAGCGACTTGATGGCACTTAACAACAACAACATGGTTATTACGGAAACGTAGTAGCTCCATACAATAAGCACTGGACTGCAAACCATAAGGTCTGAGGTTTGAGCCTGCCAGCCGCTCCTTGGGAAAAAGATGAGGCTTTCTGCTCCCATGAAGATTTAAGCCTCGGAAACTTTATACAGGGTTGCTATGAGTTGGAACGGACTCCACGACACTTAATAACAAGAGGGTCATTATTTTTTACCTGTGTTTTATTGACTATGCAAAGACATTCAGCTGTGTATATACAAATATGCATAACACTGGAAATTCCAGAACACTTCATTGTGTTCATGTGGCTATACATAGAACAAGAGGCAGTTGTTCAAACAGAAAATGGTTTAAAATCAGGAAAAGTGTGTGTTAGGGTTTTATGATACTTAGTCAATCATCTGTATGCTGAACAAATAATCTGAGACGCTAGACTATATAAAGAAGAGCACAACATCAGGATCAGAGGAAGACTCATTAACTTGTGTTAATGCAGATGATAGAACCTTGCTGAAAGTGGAGAGGACTTGCAGTACTTAACTTGATGAAAAGCAAAGACTACAGTCTTCCGTATGAATTACACCTTAACATAAAGAAAATGAAAGTCCTCATAACTGGACCAATAGGCATATCATAAATGGAGAAACCACTGAAGTTGTCAAGGATTTCATTATACTTGGATCCACAATCAATGCTCATGGAAGCAACAGTCAACAAACCACAAAACATAGTGCATTTAGCAGATCTCCTGCAAAAGACCTTTAAAGTGTTAAAAGTCACTGTGAGGACTAAGGTGCACCTGACCCAAGCCATGGTATTTTCAATTGCTTCATATATATGTGGAAGCTGGAAAATGAATAAGGAAGCCCATAGAAAAAGCTAATCATTTGCATTATGGTGTTGGCGAAGAACCTTGAATGACCAGATCTTCCGGGGCAGAAGTACAACTGGAACGTTCCTGAGAAGCAAGGATGGTGAGGCATCCTATCAGGAGTGGCCAGTCCCTGGAGAAGGACTTGGTAAAGTAGGGTCAGCGAAAAAGAGGAAGTCCCTCAGTGAGATGGATTGACACACTGGCTAAAACACTAGACTCAAACATAGAACTACTGTGAGGGTGGCACAGGACTGTTGTACAGTCAGAACCCACTCGGTGACACCTAACAACAACATGGTTACTGTATTATCATTACTGTATCCCAGGCACTGAGATGGAAAGTGGAGATGGGAGAGTCCTCTCTGGCTCCTTGGTGGTCTTGGGGCTGAATGCTAAGTCTCCTCCTGATGATATCCTGAGTGGGGTCCTGAGGGGGATTCTGGAGGGACAGGAGAAGGCAGGTGGGGTGGTACGGATCCTGTGGTGATCAGTTTCCTTATCTAGGCAAACATGATTAGACCCTCTCCCTCCTCCTCTCTGTTACATGGGTTAAAAGTTCCTAGCATACTAGGTATCCTGGTGGCACAATGGGTTAAGCTCTGGGCTGCTCACTACAAGTCCGCAGTTCAAACCCACAGCTGCTCAGTCAAGATGGACAATCTTGAAAATCCTGAGGAACAGTTCAGCTCTGTCTTGTAGGATGACTGTGTGAGCACAGAGCTTGATACTGTTTCATAGATGACAGGCATTAACCCCATAGCATGTAAATCATACCAGCTTGGGTCTTGTCCTGATTCTGCCATTAACTAGAATTATGGGTTTGGGCATATTTCTTTCTCCTGTGGATCCCAGTTTACTCATTTTCCCTTTTGGGGTATGGCCACTGTTCTTTGAGGATTTTCCTGTTGGGGGAATTGGGGTTCCAAGACACCGTCTTCGTTGATTCTGAAAATCATGTCATACTCTTAGCTGCCACTAGAGGTCAGCACTTGACCAAGGATTGGGCTAGGACAAACCAAGAGGAATAGTGGAGGGAGGATGGGGAAAAAGGATGCTGGCCAGTGAGTTGATGGGCTGGAAAGGACTCTCATGGCAGCTCTCATTCCTGTCTTGTCTTCCCCTAGCCACATGATCCCCATGTTCTGTAGTATGGGGAGGCAGGATATGGCAAGGCTTTTGGAAGTCCTGAGAAGTCAGCAGCTCCGCTTTCCATCCATGGTTCTTGGAGAAGTACCTCACCTACCACAGAGCCTCAGTTTCCTTAGCTACAAAGTGAGTTGTTGTCAACCTCCCTGGTGAGAAACAGCTGTCAGAGACCCTACCAGGCTTGGCAGGGTCTCTAATGTGAGTTCTTTTCTCCCCTTTCCCCAGAGCAGAGCTGCCTTATGGATGTGGTGCTGCGTCTTGTCTGCACTGTGCTGTGGGAGACCACTCGGAGGCACCATCTGTCTCTCCTCTAAATGTCCTGTGGCCATGGGCTGGGGCTGCAGAAAGTGGGCTGTGGGTAGACATGAGGAAGCCAAGCAGGGGCTTTGAGGGTGCTCCACAGGCAGATGGGAGTGCTTGGGAATGGGAGATTCTCTTCTTCTAAGGCTTTTATACACAATTAGGATCTCCAGGGGTTAGAGGACAAGGATCCAGCTCAGGAGCACAGGTCTCTGAATTCTCTAGAAAATGGTGTTAACCTACTACGTGAAGAGTGAGGTGATTCTCCACCCTGTCAGATTCAACATCGCCTTTTAAAACAGTTACTTTGTAAGGACCTTTATATGAAAAAAAAACCCCACACTGTTAGCTTCCAGTCATGTGACATGGAGCAGGGGCATGGAGAGAGACCTGGCTCTTGCTGGCTAGCGTCAAGGATCTAGAAGGATCCTGAGACGTATCTGGGGATTTTGAGGTCAGTTTTTAATTCTCCTTTCGCAGCTCCCACTTGCCTCAGGTCTGAGCCCGTGTGTGCATGCATTACAAACTTAGGTGGACAGGACAACACTGGCTTCGAACACTAGCTTTGGAGTTGGCCTGACTCAAGTGAACGCAGATACACACAGACACCTACTCTAAGGCAGGGTTGTACCTGGGTCTGCCACACACAGAGCTGGGGACCCTGGGTCAGAATCCCCACAGGCCATCATCTGAGGACACCGATACACATGCATACAAGAGACGCACAGAGGAGACGTGTCAGATACCAACAGCAGCCCCTCAAACACCCACGCTGACACCACCACAAGGATGTGGTCCCCCAGATGCACAGTGTAGGCACTTCTACAGAACAAATGACTCAGTTTCTTTAACCAATAAACAACATAAGGAAGAAAAGGGGAGGGGGGATTGTGACAGACCCAAACAGACTTGAGAGGCACGCCAACCAGCTGCTCTGTGTGGACGGTGTTTGGGCCCTGATTTTTAATAACTCAACTGTAAAAATAGATTTTTGAGATGATTAAAAAAAAAATGAACATAGACAGTATTAGATATTAAGGAACTGCTGCTAATTGTGTTGGGTGTGATAACAACATTGAGTTTCTGCTTTGTGCTTTTAAAGTTTTTTATGTGTCAGAGATACATCTGGACATACGTATGAGTCAAATGACAGGACATTTGGGATTTTCCTTAAAATACCACATCAGATTTTCTCAAAAGTAGGGGGATAGATGAAGCAAGAATAGCAAATGTTGACAAATGTTGAGCTGGCATTGGACTAATTATGCTATTTGCCACAATATGACTCATTATACTATTCTTCCTACTTCTGCATGTTTTTGAGATTTTCTAGGAAGTATAATCGGAGCTGGGGCCACCTCACTTCTCCCCTTCTTCTCCCCCTGGTCTGCAAGGCAGGTAAAATGGATAACGGGGGCCAGTGAGACAAGGAGAGCCATGAGCTCAGTCTCTTGAGAACCTCTCCTCCCAAGGCCCCAAGCTCAGGCCCTACCCCTCACTCTCCCCAGCTGTGCTGGCTCCTGGCTGAGTCATCCTCACAAAAGCCAGTGATGGGGGTATCACTAGAACCAAGGGGCATACAGGCAACAGGTGACAAAAGTGGACCCAAATCCAGATCCCTCTGACTCTAAAGCCATGACCTTTCAATCTCTGTGAGCTGTCTGTGAGGTGCTGGGGCCAGCAAGAGGTTTGGTGGGAGGGGATCAGAGTCCAGCTCAGGAGCACAGGTCTCTGAATTATCTAGAAAATGGTGTTAACTCACCACACTGAGGAGTGACGTGATTCTCCACCCTGTCAGACTCAATGGTCACCTTTTAAAACAGTTACTTTGTGAAGTTCTTTTTGTGGAAAAACACACTGTAGCTTCCAATCATTGTGACAGTGGGGGTGTCATCAAATCAGTACTGACTCATAGCGACCTTACACACAACAGAACGGTCCTGGGCCAACCTCCCAATCATTGCTATGCCTGAGTCTCTCGCTGCTGCCACCGTGCCAATCCATCTTGTTGGGTGTCTTCCTCTTTTTCTCCGACCCTCCACTTTACCAAACATGATACCCTTCTCCAGTGACTGGGTCCCTTCTGATAATAAGTAGGAAGTATGAGAGACAAAGTCTGATCATCCTGGCTTCCAAACTTCTTGTTGTTAAGTTCTGTCAAGTGGGTTCCACCTCATGGTGGTGGGGTGTGCTGTAGAGTTGGTTCCAACTCAGTACAGGGTTTCCAAGGCTGTACATTTTTACGGGAGCAGAAAACCTCTCTTTCTCCCACAGAACAGCTGGTAGTTTCAAACTGCTGACCTGGAGATCAGCAGCCCAATCCATAACCACTACGATGCCAGAGCTCCAACCCATAGTGAGCCTGTATAGGGTTTCTGAGGTATGGCTGGTGGGAGACCTCAAATTCCTAATAGGCTCTCTGGTGGTGGGAGGAGATATCGCCTTATTTGAGAACCACTTGTTTGATAAGTGCTGTTGAGTCAGTTTGGACTCACAGGGACTCTGTAAGGAGTGGCTTGTGGGTTTGAACCGCTGACCTTGCAATTAGCTTATTCTAATGCTTATTTTATATCACCATAGCAGAACCACCAGTTCAAGGCTTTTCTGGGTGAAGTGACCCTTGTCCAGAGAAGAGATAAAAATAGCATCTAACTCTTATTAAGAGAGCACTTTTGTATACAGGCTCATGCCTGATTCTCACTACCATCCTATGGGGCAGACTTTCATATTGTCCCACTGCATAAGAGGAGGCAATGAGGCCCAGAGAAGAAAGGAAACTGGTCTTGGTTTCCACAGCTGGCACAGCAGAGCCCAGACTCAAACGCAGACGGCCTGGCTCTGGCGACTGCCCCCACAGACCCAACCTCCAGCCTCTCCTCTGCCTTCCTGGCCAGCTCCCATCAGGACCACCAAAGACCCTGCCCAGCTCACAACCTGGCAGTGTCTAGCCTACAACCCACTGTGCCTCTCCAGGGCCCTCAGAAGAAAGAGTCATTCCTTTTAGCAAGACAACTTCAGGATCGGATCCCATGCAGACTCTCTGGCTTTACTCTTCTCCAGTCCTTCCTATATTCCCAATCCCACTGCCATGGAGTCGATTCCAACTCACAGTGTTTCCAACACTGAACCTTTACAGGAGTAAGCAGCCTCCTCTTTCTCTAGTGGAGCAGTTAGTGGGGTTGAAGTATTAACTTTGTAGTTAGCAGCCCAATGCCTAATCCACAGAGCTCCTGATATACCCCAAACGGTTAAAACCCACTGTCACTATTCTGTTGTCTTCACTGTAAGTATTTTTCCAACAAGGACCTCCCCCAAGGTCTTGCCCCTCCCTCCCACCTCAGTCTGTGAGGACCCTCGGTGACACTCACCATAGGTGCCCCGCGGTGGCCGATGAGGGCAGGCTTAGGGCCCAGGTCCTTTTTCTCCATGATGCAGGGAGAGGAGATGGACAGAGGGGCCAAGTAAAGGGCCAACACCACAGCGAAGAAAGTGCAGAGAATGGCCGTCTGGGAGGCTGCAGACATGGACCATGAGGGCCGCTTGGTGAGCCACTCAGCTCCCACGGCTCTGGGAAGCTTGTGGGGTGGGATGCGGGGCCCTGCTTCCCTCCACTGGTCAGGACCCAGATGCTCTGGGACGGTGAACTGGCCTCTGACTCCCACATGCGGACATTGAGACAACTGCTGGGCAGATGAGGCTACCAGCTTCCCTGGACTCTGGGGAACAGTCTGGTCCAGAAACCCACCACCATCATCCCCAGGCCATCCAGGTGGAGTTCGGGGGTGGGGGTGGGGCGGGTAGGACAACTTGGCCTTGGAACTTGGAGGAGTCTGGGAAGGCCAGGCCCTGCCAGCCATACTTACAGGACCGTTCTGCCCGGGCAAACTGTCCAGCCACAATCCACGAGAGGGCAGTGATGGCAGCCAGGGCCCCCAAGTGCAGAAATGGTGCTGTCCCCTGTGTGAATGTGGGGAGGGGGGAGGGACCAGTGACTCCCAGCCCAGTTCAGCCACCTCTGGTCATCAATGTCTTTCTACAGAGCCCTCTCAGTGGGGTAGTTAACCCTGCCCCCATTGTTTAACTGAGCAAACTGGGAGTTTCAGGGACGCTGAGGTGTAGCACCTTCCTGGCTTCTGTGACCCTGGGTCCATCCCTGTTCTTATCTGGGCTTTGGATTGAAGAAAGAGAGCACCCTGTCTTATCTTGAGGGTCCTGGGAAAGTGGCAGCTCTCCCCGCCCCCCCATCACTTACCTGCAGGGAAATCAGCAGTACCTCCCACTCATCTTCCCACAGCTGGGCCACAGCCGACATGGCCACCACGGTGGCGACCAGGATGACCACCAGCCCTATCTGAAGGGGACAGTGACCAGAGAGAGAGTCAGAGCAGAGCCCTAGGGCAGCCTGAGGCTCCCCACCTAGTGGGTCTGAGAGAGAGGGATGAGAACCAGAGAGGAGCAGGGGAGACCAAGACACACAGGGGGAACGGCCATTCCAGAGAGACAGAGGCCTGTATTGAAGGAAAGCCAGAGACCGGCCAATGGACAGAGATGACAGATAATGTGTGTGTGTGTGTGTGTGTGTGTGTGTGTGTCAGGAGGATGCACACAGAACCAGCTAGGAAGGGGCAGCAACAGAAGCAGAAGGGAGGGTGGAAAGCAGACAGATGAAGAGGGACCTGGGCGGGGTGCAGCCATATCCCAGGGCTCAGCCGTGTGAGGATGGGAGGGAGGGGCACTATTCAGTGAATGGGGGCTCCCCTGGGCCCAACCAGTCCTACTTCAGGCTGGGAGCAAGCCAAGCGTGGGTGCAGGCCTACTCTACCCTGTGCCATGCCCATGGCTTCTTCTCAGCACCAGCCAGCTTCTAATGTGTTGTGTACGGGCTCCCAAGTCCAGCAGGGACCATGAAGCACAGCTTTGATAGAGAATGAGGTGGCACCTTCAGGGGACAGATGGGTCTAGAACATCTGCATCGCAGGATGCTCCCCCAAGTTAGGAGACCCCTGGCTTCCAGCTTTTCAGGCTCCAGGGTCTCTCACAGCCCTGGATCTCACTCTCCCCACACTGCCAGATCTGTCTGTCCAAAATACAAGTCTTACCTCAACTCCAACAGGCCAGGAAGCACTGTCCTTCCCTGCACCCACTGTCTGCCAGCAGTGCCCACCCCTCTCCCTGGGATGCCGTGCCTAGGCAGCAGCACTGTGAGACTGTGCCAACCACTGGGCATGGACAATGGAATTTCTAGACGACTGAGAGTCAGACACAGCTCTGCCTATCTTCCTCTCCTGCCATGTGGGGAAGATTAACTTTTGCCTGCAATTCAGTTTGCCTTTGGAGGTTCTCAGCCTGAAAATGAATGTACCAATAAGAAAACAGTAACAAGGCTTTATGAGCTCTGACATGCCAGCCTTGGGGACAAGGGGAGGGAAGAAAGCACAGTTTTACCAAGGGCCCATGTGTGCCCAGGCCTGTGTGAAACACTGTTATCCTACCATTTGCTCTTACAACAGCCCAGATGAGATCTTACTGTCTTCATTTTACATTCAGGGACATCAAGCACAGAGAGGTTAAGGACTGGCTTGGTCACCACAGCTTTTGTTGAGAATATACACAGCAAACATACACCAATTCAACAATGTCTGCATGCACAGTTCAGTGACACTGATCACAGTCTTCAAGTGGTACAACCATTCTCACTTTCCTTTTCTGAATTGTTCCTCCTCCATTACATCACCTCACTGCCCCTAAATTTCCTATCTCATCTAAAAATGGTTGTGGTCATTTTGCTCCCCTATAGATAGTTTGGTCTCCTATTGAATGATGAAGAAAGCATCAAGAGAAGATGGAAGGAATACACAGAGGCACTGTACCAAAAGAAAATGGTTGATGTTCAACCGTTTCAAGAGGTAGTATATGATCAAGAGCCAATGATACTGAAGGAGGAAGTCCAAGGTGCATTGAAGGAATTGGCAAAGAACAAGGCACCAGGAATT
>NW_006408844.1:1804931-1811287 GCF_000296735.1 Chrysochloris asiatica
ATTGCATCTCAATGTAAAGAAAACAAAAATCCTCACCACTGGACCAATAAACAACATTCTTATCAATGGAGAAAAGATTGAAGTTGTTAAGGACTTCATTCTTCTTGGATCAACTATCAACACTCATGGAAGCAGTCAAGAAATCAGATGACATATTGCATTAGGCAAATCTGCTGCACAAAACCTTTTTAAAATGTTGAAGAGCAAAGATGTCAGCTTGAGGACTAAGGTGCGCCTGACCCAAGCCATGGCCTTTTCAATAACCTAATACACATGCGAAAGCTGGACAATGAATAAGGAAGACTGTAGAAGAATTGATGCCTTTGAGTTATGGTGTTGGAGGAGAATACTGAAAGTGCCATGGACTGCCAAAAGAACCAACAGATCTGTTTTGGAAGAAGTGCATCCAGAGTGCTCCTTGGAGGCCAAGATGGCTGAACTTTGTCTCACATACTTTGGACATATTGTCAGGAGGGACCATTCGCTAGAGAAGGAGATCATGTCTGGTAAGGTGGAGGGTCAGACAAAAAGAGGAAGGCCCCAGCGAAATGGATTGGCCCAGTGGCAGCATCAACGGACTCAAGCATGGCAACAGTAGTGAGGTTGGCTCAGGATACGGCAGTGTTTCATTCTGCTGTGCATAAGGTTGCTATGAGTTGGTACCGACTCGATAGCACCGAACAACAACAACAATAGATAGTTCTTATAAGAGCATGGTACTTAAGGCCAACATTCTTTACAAATTAATATAAATTGTTTGGTTTTAAGAAGACTTCAGGGGATATTTTTGGTTTTAAAGTTTAAAGATTATCTCAAAGCATCAGGATTCCATAAAGTCCAGATTTTATGAGAATTTGAAGTTCGGTTCTGCATTTACCCCCTTTTGATCAGAAGTCTACAGAATCTTTGATCAAAACATTCAGTAGGTAACACAGCTTTGAAGGGGCAGAAATAAGTCTGTTCTGCCTAACTAGAGGTCAGGTTCTTTCCTGGCTGTAGATGGAGGCTAGTACATCTCTGGGGAATACAGGGTGTTTATAATTATCCCTGAGAGCCCCAACCCTAGGCACCTGCAAAACCTTGCCCCTCCGTCCTGCCCCTCCAGACATGCACCTACTCTCTGTGGTCACAGGAGGAGGCCTTGGACACAGCAAGCATGTCCAAAGGGTCCTTTCTGAGAGTGTCTTACTACAATGCTTAACTACTAATAGAAATAACTTGTAATAAAACGGATTCCCCACTATCCAAATGTAATTAAAATTTATGATCTCTGGGCTTTAGAATTGCCGTAGTCGTACCATTTATGTTCAGCAACATTATTGCAATGTGGGGTCCCAGTTGTCTTTCTCTCTGACACACACATACACATGGTGTGCTAAAGCCACAACAATTTCACCACTCGCAATAATGTGACCACAGTTCTTTAAACTGGGAAGGACGACTCCCACACTACTTCCACCCCAGAGGACCTGGAGACAGACCACTGTCCCCTGAGAGAGTGGTCTTGGGTCTTCTCTCCTGGTGGGCTGGGGCTGGTGATAGTAGAGTGGGAGGCTATGGTCAGTGCTTCCATTCATGTGCCTGGCCGGGGCGCTGGGACCTGCAGAGTCAGAGCCCAGCCTTGCAGGGACATACGAGTTGGTCTTGTGAAGGTGGCTGATTTGGTTCTGCAGTCCATAAGGATATTGGTCCAAATGGCAGACAGTCTGCCTAGGATGTTGGGCCAGAAGTGACTTGAATGACACCATCAGTAACATCCTACCTCTGCAACTCAACAGGGGCATCTAACCTCTCAGAACAGGAGCTCCTGAACAGTGAAACTGCAACAGTGACTATCTACCTGCAAAGGGGTTTGGGAAAGATCACAAAGAAAATGCAAGTTAAGTGCTTATCACAGTGGTCAAAACCAAAGCAGTAAATGTTTACTAAATGTGAGTGGTAAAAACATTGTGAAATGGGCATCATATCTAATGAACACCGACTCTTCACATCGACACGATTAGGTTTCAGAGACCAGACCGGGTGTTATGTGAAATTTGGCATTATGTGAACAACCACGTCTAATCACAAAGCGGAAGATGACTACATTCTTACATAACTGCCAAACGATTTCATTACATAACTACCAAACCACTGAGACTCATGTCCCAGCCAAGTTGACACCTAACCTTAATTATCACAGTATCTCTGCATCTGTTACTGCCAGGTGTACTTTGTTAATGTACACGGTGGTCAAAGAGTAGATTTATTTTTATTTTTTTTACTGTTGTCGTTAAGTGTGAGATGTCAGATAACGAGATGGTTGATAATGAGGAATAGGAATATTGAGTAAACTGACAGGAGGGAGCACTTGAGCCACGCAGCAAGTGCCCAATAAATGATGGTCATTGCTGTCATGGTTACTACAGTGACTGACACTCAGGGACACGCTCCCTCCCTAATTGTGACTCCCTTTCCTTCCTTAAGCTTCAGCTGACAGGATGGAGGCTAGGAGGAGCCCTGGCTGTGGGGACTGCTGTTTGGAAAGAAGCCTGACCTTGCAGGACATGTTGATGAAGTGAACGTGTCAGAACAGCAAGTAGGGGGGCTGGTGGAGCCTGGGGCTAAGGACAGAAGTACTTGCTGTGATACTCAGTGCACCTCTCTGGGCCTCAGGACAGGTCACTGGCACACACTTCCTCTGTGCAGGTCCTGGGCTGGGGCCACACAGATGAATCAGACTGTCCTGGGGTGGCGGTGGGGTGGTGGGAGGGTGCTGCCAGTCTGGAAGGAGGGTGCTGCCAGTCTGAAAGGTAGGGAACTGGCAAGGGCACAGACAAGAGCAATGTAGAATGATCGTTGATGGGGACAGTCAGGAGGTGGGACCTGTGTCCTGGGCTCACACTCTCACAGAGATGATGTCTGAGCTGATTCTGGGGTGATGGGTACCCAGGAAGGGGGCAGCATCTCAGGGAATGAGCTTCCTATTTACTGTAAAGCCCCCAACCACTACCACTCTGCAGCCTTCTCTCTTACCTCCGCAACCCCTAGACTTGATGTGAGGGGCTCGTGGGAAATAAGAGCTTTAGGAGAGCTGGCAAGGAGTGTGTAGGAGGGAGGCCACAAGTGGGCTGCTGGTCTGCTCCCGGTACCCAGCCAACCCACAACTGGCTCCGTCCCTGCACAGTCCCGGGCATCTCTGTCCTCCAGTCCCTGTGTTCCTTAGGAACCAGACACTGAGGGAACCAGACACTCGCAAAGTAAAGATTATGACGGAAACATAGTGCATCATACAGCATTGACAGCAGTATGGTACTGATATAAAAACAATAAGGTACATAAACGTAAATTCCAAGTCCAGAAATAAGATCTAATACATACACAATTTTAGGATATAATAAAAGTGGCATCTCAAATTAGAGAGCAAAGAATGGGTTATTCAGCAGAGAGAGTTGGGAACAGTGAGAAGCCAACTGAAGAGCAAAGTAAGATCCTACTGTACTCCGAAATAACTTCCAGAAAGATAAAAATCTTAAATGCTAAAAAGAAAAAAAAAAAAAAAGGAAACATAATTATCAAATGATACCAACAGAAATTTTTTGTAATCTGAGTGGGAAAGCCCTTTTGAAGTATACACACAACCCAGGAGTCAGAAAAACTGGATGGCAGACTCAAGCACTTCTGAATAAAAAAAGTCCTGTGGCAAACACACCATTGTTGTTGGTAGGTGCCATCAAGTCAGTACCAACTCATAGCGACCTTATGCACAACAGAATGAAACACTGCCTGATCCTGGGCCAAGCTCCAATTGTTGCCACACTTGAGCCCATTGATGTTGCCACTTTGCCAGTCCATCTCGCTGGGGCTCTTCCTCTTTTTGTCTGACCCTCCACCTTACCAAACATGATATCCTTCTCTATAAGCCAAGTCAAAAGACAAAGACACACTAATATATATAGGCTTGACAGAGGATATTCGTGCTTATGAATTTTAACCTTTGCTATAAATATGTTAGTGAATATAGTGGGGCATGTTGTTGTTGTTAAGTGCCATAGAGTTGGTTCTGACTCATAGCGACTTTATATAGGGTTTCTAAGGAGTGGCTGGTAAGCTTGAACCACTGACCTTACAACCTTGCAACCCAGTGCATTAACCTGCAGTGGCACACCAGACTCCTATGGTAGAGCATACAGGGGACAATTATGAAAATTTCTTAGACATAACACTTTTCAGGAATGAATTACTGGGCCTGGGGGTGCTCAGGACCAGAGCCTCAAGAGACACCAAAGTCAATGGGCTTAATATAGTCACAAAGACAAAGTTCTACATCCTACTATGGTGAATAGCTGCTGGGGCCTTAAAAGCTTACAAACAGCTACCTAAGGAGCAACTTTTGGTCTCTCTCTGTAAGGAGGAAAGAAAAGTGAAGAAAATCTAAGACCCATGGAAATAATTAGTCTAGTAGACCAACAGACCATACAAATATTAGTCTCTATGACCTTGAGACCACAAGAACTAGATGGTGCGTGGCTACCAATACCAATACCAACTGCTTGGAAAGGGATCATATTAGAAGGTCCTGGAAAGAGTAGGATAAAAATATAAAAGAAAACTCAAAATCATAAAAAAAAAAAAAAAAAAAGATCAGGCATACTAGTTACTAGTTAGACAAGGACTGGTAGAACCCCCAGGACTATGACCCTCAGATATCCTTCAGGTGTAGAAATGAACTCATCCCCAAGGATCAATTGTTAGCTAAACAACTGTTGTAGTTGTTAGGTGCTATTAAGTCAGTTCCAACTCATAGGGACCCTACATACAACAGAATGAAATACTGTCCAGTCGTGCGCCACCCTCACAATGACTGCACTTGAGCCCATTGTTGCTGCCACTGTGCTAATTCATTTCATTGGGGGTCTTCTTTTTCCTGACCCTCCACTTTACCAAGCATGATGTATTTTTCTAAGGACTGGTCCTTCCTGATAATATATGCAAAGTATGAGAGACAAAGTCACACCACCCTGGCTTCTAAGGAGTATTCTGGTTGTATTCTTCCAACACACATTTCTTTCTCTTGGCAGTCCATGGTACTTTCAATATTCTTCTCCAAAACCATAACTCAAAATAATCAATTCTTCTATGGTCTTCTTTAGTCACTGTCCAACTTTCA
Organism: Chrysochloris asiatica; assembly: GCF_000296735.1. Classification (NCBI taxonomy): domain Eukaryota; kingdom Metazoa; phylum Chordata; class Mammalia; order Afrosoricida; family Chrysochloridae; genus Chrysochloris; species Chrysochloris asiatica. The sequence continues at coordinate 1,810,081 of NW_006408844.1, forward strand.
CATGCATATGAGGCTATTGAAAATACCATGGTTTGGGTCAGGCACACCTTAGTCATCAAACGGATATCTTTGCTCTTAAACACTTTAAAGAGGTCTTGTGCAGCAGATTTGCCTAATGCAATATGTCATTTGATTTCTTGGCTGCTGCTTGCATGAGTGTTGGCTGTGGATTCAAGTAAAATGAAGCCTCTGACAGACAGCTTCAATCTTTTCTCCATTTATCATGAAGTTCTTTATTGGTCCAGTGGTAAGGATTTTTGTTTTGTTTACATTGAGGTGCAATCCAAACTGAAGACTGGTCTTTGATCTTCATCAGTTCAGTATTTTAAATCCTCTTCACTTCCAACAAGTAAGGTTGTATCATTTGCATACCGCAGGTTGTTAATGAGTCTTCCTCCAATCCCGATGCCATGTTCTTAATGTAATCCAGCTTCTTGGATTATTTGCTCAGCATACAAATTGAATATGGTGAAAGGATACAACCTTGATACATACATTTCCTGATTTTAAACCATTCAGTATCTCCTTGTCCTGTTTGGTCTATATACAGGTTCCGCATGAGTACAATGACATGTTCTGGAATATCCATTCTCTGCAATGTTATCCATAATTTGTCATGATCCACACAGTCAAAAACCATTGCATAATCAAAAATGTACAGGTAAATTCTTTCTGATATTCTCTGCTTCTAGCCAAGATGCATCTGAAGTCAGCAAAGATATCCCTAGTTCCACATTCTCTTCTAAATCCAGATTGAATTTAGTTCGTTGATGTATTGTTGCAGCCATTTAAAAAATTATTTTCAGCAAAATTTTATTTGTTTGTGGTCTTAATGATATTGTTCGATGGTTTCTGAATTCTGTTAGGCCACCTTTCTTTGGAACGGGCACAAATATAAGTCTCTTCCAATCAGTTGACCTGGTAGCTGTTTCCAAATTTCTTGTCATAGCTGAGTGAGTGATTCCAGTGCTGCATCAGTTTGTTGAAAGATTTCGATTTGTATTCCATCAATTCCTGGAGCCTTGTTTTTCGCCAGTGCATTCAATGCAGCTTGGACTTCTTCCTTTAGTACCACTGGTTCTTGATCATATGCTGCTTCTTGAATTGGTTGAACATTGATCATTTCTTTTTGGTACAGTGACAACTTTTTAAAATACTTACTGCATCATTCAATATTTTGCCTATTGCTGTTGTTGTTAGGTGTCAT
>NW_006408844.1:1813657-1821586 GCF_000296735.1 Chrysochloris asiatica
ATAATAACAGTAGTATTAACTGGTCTTCTTTATAGGTATGAATATTACCCTATCACAGACAACAATGTACTTCAAGATAGATCTTGAAATGTTCTTTTTGATGATGAATGAGATGATGCTATTCCTCCTCAATTTGTTATTTCCAGCATAGTAAACTATGATTTCCTGATTCAAGATGGCCAATACCAGTACATTTCCGTTCACTAGTGCCTAGGATATTAATCCTATGTGTTCCATTTCATTTTTTTTTTTTTTTTAAGCAGGATATCTGAAGTTTATTTCTGGTTATCCAATGTAACATTTCCAATAGGAGTCACATAAAAGGATTATATTTCAACAATAAAATCTGCTTGTATTAAATAGGATAGATACCCTATTAATGTAGCTAACTAAAGAATATAAACAAAAACCTAGAAGAAATTAAACAAATCTACTTCTTGGAGCCTATTAGCATTTATGGATGGAAAACTAATTAGAAAGCTATATGCTAATGTTAATGTACAAAACCACAGCCCTATGTACATGCTTTAAAAGTATCTTTAGTTATTGCATAGCAGCTAGAACATTACTGGTTAATTTTCTGATTTTCTATTAGAAATACTTGAAATAAAAGTCAGAGGAAAACTATGTTCTCATATCTAATCTTAGGCAAATGTGTTCTCGATCTCATCCTGTCAAACAGTAGTTTCCAAGGAGATTTTTTTTTTTTTTAATGTTTTTTTTTGTGAATTATATGATAGTTTACATGAGAGAACTTTAGTTTTACATTCATTCCATCGTATATCATTTCATTGCCATGGTTCCTCCATTTCATTTTTACAACTCCCAATTTACCTGGATACACACTTTATTCCACATTCTGATTATTAATGGATGTTTGCAGCTATTTCTCCTCATTTCGAGCTATACCCCATCAGCAAATGAAGATCCCAAAAGCTTTACTTCATTCACGGTCAACTCTGTTTTGAGGAGGAAGTTCTTCCTTAGTCATATTGTAGAGTGCCTTCTAACCTGAAGGTCTCATCTTCTGGCACTATACCTGACTCTTGTTGTTGTTGTTAAGTGCCATCAAGTCAGCTCTGACCCATAGTGACCCTGTATAGTGTTTCCAAGGAGTGACTGGTGAGCTTGAACCACCGACCTTGCAGTTCAAACGGCTTTGCAGTCTGGTGCATTAACCCACAGCACCACACCAGGACTCCATTCTGATGTTATTCATAATGTTTTTATCTGCTGGCACTGTATCTGACTATGTCCCACTGTTATTCAGAAGATTTTCAGTGGCTAAACATTCAGAAATAGTCTGTCTCTGCTTCTTCTTAGTGTGTCTTAGTTTGGAAGCCCAACTGAAACCTGTCCACCATGGTATTTAAAATACTGCTGGTATTTAAAATACTGGTGGCATAGCTTCCAGAATCACAGCAACAGGCAAGTGACCCCAGTACAACAAACAGACAGACAAATAGTCGAGTCAAACAATGGACAGGTCTATAAGGAGAACCATGACACTAGTGAGGAACACATACCTTTGAATAATCAACCATTTGAGATCAAAAGGGCACCATTTACCCCAGGACAAAGTCCAGAAGGGGTAGGAAAGATGGAGGAATGGAAACAAGAAACACAGGGAGAAAGTGGAATAAGTGAAGTTTACATTGTAGGGATCGCAATCAATGACATGAAACAAAATGTGTATAATTAGTTGAATGGAAAACTGATCTGCTCTGTCAACCTTCACCCCATTCACAATAAAGAGTTCAAAGATAAATAAATAAAACAATTCACAAACTAGGAAGAATCATCTGCAGTGCATCAGACAAAAGGCTAATTGCCCAAATTTATAAAGACAGCATGCAAATTAATGAACATGAAACAGATCCCATGGCAAAAAGGATCAAAGATCCAGAGGCAGTTCACAGAAAAGGAAATACAAATGCTTCAGACATGTGAAAAATGCTGACTCTTAACTCATAATGGAAATACAAGCTAAAACGGCATTGATATACCATCAATCTGGCGATAGCCAGAAAGTCTGAAAAGCTGTTTTCATAGGTACAACCACATATGGCTGTTTTTGTTGTTGCAAAGTACCATTGAGTCAGTATAGCATTCCCAAGACGTGGCTGGGAGGTTTGCACTGCCGACCTTCTGGCTGGCAGTCCAGTGCTTATCCTACAGCATTATACCAGGATTCCATACATGGCTGAGAAGGCAGGAACTGGTGGCACTTCTAAGGAGGTAGTTTGGGAACAACATACAGCTACTATATGATCCAGTAGTTCCTAGGTTGTTGTTGTGAAGTACTGTCGAGTCGTTTCCGACCCATAGTGATCCTATATAGGGTTTCCGAGCAGCTGGTATTTACCCCAAATTAATAACAGCACATTCCATACATAGATTTGTTCATGAGTGTCCAAAGCAGCTGTTTTTATAATATATAAACACTGGAAACAATCCAAATATTAATTCAATAATGAGTGGATACATAAAATATGGTATTTCCCTATCAGCAACAAGAAAGAATTAATTATTGATGAAGTCAGTCAGTCACAAAAAGGAAAGAAATAATATTTTATGATCTCATTCATAGAAAGTATCTATAATAGGCAAATGTATAGAAACCAAATTTTACTAGGGGCTAGAAGGAAGGGGGAAAAGGAAGTTATTGTTGAGGAAGCGTTGCATTTCAGTTTAAGGTGATGGAAAATTTGGCAGTGGATATTGATGATGGCTGTGTATTATGATTAATGTAACTGGTATCATTAATTGTCCACACGGACAATGTTACATTGACAAATGCTATGCCCTATACGTATTTTATTCAACAATAAAAAGGAATGAATTCTTAAAAAAATAAACAACTATCAGAATTATACATATCCACAGCAATTCCATTTCCTGGTCACTGCCCCATTGTACCAGCAGAGAACTGACCACTGGGATGTCCACTAGGCCCATCAACAGAGTGAATCTGTAAGGAACCCCCAGACACCTGTGTGAATGGGGAAGCTCTTCAGGTACTGGAACTAAAGGAGCTCACAGAATCTTGTTAAGGTGCAGAATAGAATGGATAGTAAGTTACCACTTGTGGGTAAAGAAAAAGGAGGACAGGAAATACACGCTGGTTAAGCATTCCACTGCAAACCAAAAGGCTGCTGGTGGTTTGAACCCACCAGCAGCTCTGCAGGAGAAAAATGTGGCCGTCTATTTCCATAAAAACTTACATCTTTGGAAAACCTTATGGAGCAATTCTCCTCTGTCCTATAAAGTAGCTAGGAGTTAGAACTTACTCAATAGCAATGGGTTTTTGGGGTTGTTTTATAGATGCATATCTTTGCATATGTGCTCTGAAAGGCACAAAAGATGTCTCTGTAAAAAGGGACTTGAGGCCAAGACTCTCACTGTGTAGTGTCTTCTGCTTTCTGCATTTTGGGTCATGTCAATGTGTTGCAAGGTCAAAAATTCATGAAGCTGGCTAGTATCAAAGACCTAAGGGAGACTGTGGAGAGCTGTGACCCTCCAGCAGTGCTGGTGAGAACGTAAATGGATACAGCCACTGTGGAAAACAGGTAGGAGGTTGGGGAGAAAATTACACATAGAATTATCATATGAAAACAGGGACTTTGACAGAGACAAGGATCCTAGTGTTTATTGCAGCCCTGTTCACAATAGCCAAAAGGTAGAGACAACCAGGCATCTATCAACAGATGAATGGATCAACAAGATGAGCTGGAGTCATACAATGGGATGTTATTCAGCCTTGGCTTGAGGACTCTGAGCACAGGGCCCCCCTCCCTCCAGGGGCAGCAGGTCTAGCTAAGGCTTCACATGCTGGGCTCTCACAAGAGGACCAGAGCTGAGAGGAAGGCAGCCTGGTGCTTGAGAAGCTGGTACCAGCAGTGATGAAGGGCTCCAATCTGCCCGCCCCCAGAAGAAGACCTAGCATTGATCTGCCCAGCTCCCCCAGCTCTCCACTGGGATCAAGCAGATGGGAGCTGACCCGCTAAGAACTGGGCACAGCCCAGAGGAGGTGCTCACAGCGTTTCCAGCCCAACCTGGGGTGCCAGCTGTATAGTTCTTGCATGTGTCTGCTTTGCAGCCAGCGGGAAAGTGCTTTCCAGATGGGACTGTGGAATTTCAAGGGAGGCCTCAGGATAGTGTGACAGGCAAGAGGAAAGCGCTGAGGACCAGGGGTTTCATGTTGCTCTTTGCATCTTTAAGATGCCAGTCACCATTGGTGTGCTGATGACCCCTGACTGGCTCCAGGTCTGTCTTTGAGCTCCAGCTGAGCTTGGACAAGCTTGTGGATGCCCACAGGCACCTCACCCTCCACAAAGGCCAACCTGAGCTCACACAACTTCCCTCTTCCTGGTCCTGTTCCACTGGGAAGTTGGCCTTACCCACCTGGATCCATCTGACAGGATCATTTCCTAAACAGCATGCAGGGCTGAGCCACGCTCTGGGAGAGGAGCGCTGACCCAGCTAGCTCTTCCGTAACTGCTCATGGGCCCTGTGCCCACTGGGGCCTCAAAGGAGAAGGCACCAGAACAGGCATCCCACACCACACACACTGTAGGGGGAGTGAGAATGGGACTCCATAATATACGAAGCCCACCTCTCCTAGTCCTGGGGACTGGGGACACAGAGGTGGGTAGAGCTGCTTCTGGCATCCAAGGAACTCCCAGACTAGGAAGGGTGGACTGAGGGAGGGGCAGGGTCCATAGATGAAAACCTCAGTGCAGATGCTCAGGAATGTGGCAGGGCAGTCTGTAGGGATTCTGGGGGGAGGGAGAGAAAGGGAGGGCAAGCAATCTGCTGAAAGCAAAGAAGAGGAAGAAAGGCTATGGTCAGAAGTGTTTCCTGTAGCAGAAGCTGAGGGCAATTGTCCCACAAGCCCAGGTCATGCAAGGTCTGGATCACTCAGGGAGCAATGGGAGGCATGAATGGGCTTTAGGTAGGGAGGGATCAGGGTTTTAGAAAGAACTGAAGAAGGGAGTAGAAGTCAGGGACAGCCAGCCAGAGGGCCTGTCTGATAGCTCAGTTACAGGGATTTAATTCAGGACCCTCCACTTAGCAAATGGAAGACCTTGGACAAGTGACTTAAGCTCTTTGTACCTCTGTTTTCCCAGCTGCAAAATGGGATAATGACGGTACCTGTATCAGAAGGTTGCCAAGAGGGTGAAATGAGTCAGTAAAGACCCACATGTGAGCTCAGTGCTTGGCTTATAGTGACTGCTCAGGGTTAGCAATGAGACCAACTGTAATTATGATCCAGGGGAGGGGTGGTGTGTTCAGGCTCTTCCTCGGCCACTGCAGCCTCCCTTGTCCCCTCCCAACCCAGGTGGAGGTAGCCCTTACCTTGTGAAGCCAGTGCAGGTTCATCTGCTGGCCCACGGTGATGTGACATAGTGCCAGGATCTGAGGAGGGAACCCAAGGGAGACAGATTCCACGTGGGACCAGAGGGCACCCACCGCTAACCAGGATCCCCAGACGCCCATGCCCCACTGCCTGACTCTGAGCCCAGAGTCAGTAAGCCCTCCCCACAGACGATGGGGTGGTAGTATAGGACAAGCACTGGAATGCTAGTCACAAGGTCGCTATTCAGGGTAGCTATGAGTTGGAACCTACGTGTGACAGCACTTATCAACAACAATAACAGGTGATGGGAATTCCCAGCCTTGCCCTGCTCAGCCTAGCTTTCTCCCAGTGTCTTTCAGGTTCCTGGGTTCCCTTTCTCTGGGATTTCTTTTCAAGGGAACCACAGGGCCTGCTGCACTTGCATGCTCCAACTTAATCCACCAAATGCTTCGTGAGTTCCAGCATTCTGGAACAGACTTGAGCCTCATCCCGAGGAGCCCCAGTCCATCAGGGGGACTGATTTGGGTCTGAATGGGCAGAGTATTGGGAGCAGGCACCCAACTCAGAGCTTCCCAGAAGAGGGACAGCTGCAGTGGGCCCCAATAGCTGGGATGGCTCTCACCAGGCAAGAGAACATGCCTAGAAAGGACAGCCAAGGAAGCTTGACAAAGCAAGAAGGCCTCCCACATCGGAAGACCGAAACCTCAGAGCTACCACAGCACAAGGGGCCCTGGGGAAAGCCAACCTCCCATCTGGGAGCAGGGCAACCTGCCCCACTGGACAGCCCCCACGTACCACCAGGCCTGTGATGTAAGCGAAGGCAGCAGCTGTGGTCACGAGGATGGGCACAGACCAATCGCTCCAGTAGCCCATGCGGTTGTAGAGGTACCTGCAAGGAGGAGAAGGGGCAGAGGTCAGACCTGGTCCAGGAACCAGGATGATGTCATTGATCAAGAGGGTTGTGAACGCTAACATAGCTAGGCAGGCCACAGACCCAGCTCAGTGATCAGGTGCTGCCGATCAAGTCCTGAAGCTTCTCATGGCCCCAAGCATCAACCACACCTGCTCATGGTGGGAAACCCAGAGAATCTAAGAGGCCTAGAGAAATCGACAATTCCTCAAAGTTCTGTGCATTCCATGTTGCGATTACTAATGGATGTTTGCAGCTGTTTCTTCTCATTTTGAGTTGCTCCCATCAGCAAATGAAGGTCCCAAAAGCTTTGCTCCACCCATGTAATTAGGTCAACTTTACTTTTGAGGAGGCAGTTTTGTCATGTTGGGAGTATCTTCCAGCCTGAGGGGCTCATTTTCCAGCACTGTATCGGACAATGCTCCACTGCTGTTCATAAGGTTTTCAGTGGCTAACCATTCAGAAGTGGTCTACCTCTACTTCTTCCTAGTCTGTCTTAGTCTGGAAGCTCTGCTGAGATCTGTCCGTCTTGGGTGACCCCAGTGGTATTTAAAATACCTGTGGGACAGCTTCCAGCATCGCAGCACCACAGTACGGCAAACTGACCGACAAGGAGTGGTTCTACTGTCCGGAAGTAACCATTTCCAAGACTTTGCAGAAATTTCTTCCTGTGGGTTTATTTACATATTTGTATACGCAGTAGACCCAGAGCCATGCTGTGAATGAGTGGGATGCTCACATAAGATTCATATCTCTGCCTGCCTCTTACCGGAAGGTCTTTGCAGAGGCAACAAGCTTCAGGGTTTCTAAGATGCCACAATGCTGAAAGTCATTTTTCTTTCAGGGCTAAAATGTGTAAATATGAAAAGATGGGGCCTTAGAATTGATGATGTAATATAATACTTGGCTCCTCTTTAGTCTTAGTTTCCTCATTTAAAAGGTGGGGGTAAGAACAGAATCCCTTTCATAGTAGGGGTAAGTGGTCAATAAATAAATACTTCTTTTCTTAATAAAAAACTCATTGATGTCAGTAAAATCCCCACAGAAATGTGATTTTTAACAGTCAAATGGTACTCTATTGAATTAACGAATCATAATTTATGTCAATTCCCTATTCATGGTACTTAATAGTTTCCAATTATTCACAATTATAAATTAACACTAAGATGAAAATTTTTGTACATATATCTTTCCGTAATTTGAATTATTTCCTTAGGATGTTGTTGTTGTTGTTGTTAGGTGCCATCAAGTAGGTACCGATTCATAGCAACCTTATGCACAGCAGAACGAAACACTACCTGATCCTGGGCCAACCTCACTACTATTGCAACGCTTGAGTCCACTGATGCTGCCACTGGGCCAATCCATCTCGCTGGGGGTCTTCCTCATTTTCTCTGACCCTCCACCTTACAAAACATGATCTCCTTCTCCAGCGACTGGTCCCTCCTGACAATATGTCTGAAGTACGAGAGACGAAGTTTGGCCATCTTGGCCTCCAAGGAGCACTCTGGCTGCACTTCTTCCAGAATGGATCTGTTTGTTCTTTTGGCAGCCCAAGACACTTTCAATATTCTCCTCCAACATTATAACTCAAAAGCATCAATTCTTCTACGATCTTCCTTATTCACTGTCCAGCTTTCACATGCATATGAGGTGATTG
>NW_006408844.1:1823301-1831124 GCF_000296735.1 Chrysochloris asiatica
CAAGGTCATATTTTGGCTCTCGTGGACTTGTTTTCATTTTCTTCAGCTTCAGTTTGAATTTGCATATGAGTAATTGATGGTCTGTTCTACAGTCTGCCCCTGGCCTTGTTTTCACCGATGATATGGAGCTTTTCCATCGTCTCTTTCCGCAAATGTTGTCAACTTGATTTCTACGTATTCCATGTGGTGAGGTCCATGTGTATAGTCATCTGTTATGCTGTCTAAAGAAGGTATTTGAAATAAACAAATCATCAATTTTGCAGAATTCTATCATGCGTTCTCCAGCATCATTTCTATCACCAAGGCCATGTTTTCCAAGTACTGATCCTTCCTCTTTGCTCCCAACCTTTGCATTCCAATCACCAGTAATGATCAATACATCTTGATTGCATATTTGATCAATTTCAGATTGAAGAAGTTGGTGGAATTCTTCTATTTCATCCTCACTGGCTTTAGTGGTTGGTGCATAAATTTGAATAATAGTGGTATTAACTGGACTTTCCTGTAGGCGCATGGATATTATCCTATCACAGATAGATACCTCATGACTGATCTGGATATGTTCTTTTTGACAATGAATACAACACCATTCCTCTTCTATTTGTCATTCCTGGCATAATAAACCATGTGGTTGTCAGATTCAAAATGGCCAATACCAGTCCATTTCAGCTCAGTAATGCCTAAGATATTGATGTTTATGCATTCCATTTCATTTTTGACAACTTCCAATTTTCCCAGATTCATACTTCGTACACTCCATTTTCTGATTTTCAATGGCTGTTTATAGCTGTTTCTCTTCATGTTGAGTTGTGCCCCATCAGCAAATGAAAGTCCCGCGGGCTTTTCTCCTACGAGCTTTACTCCATTCGCTTTATCACTGTCAATTCTACTTTGAGGAGGCAGCTCTTCCCAAGTCACATTTTTAGTGTCTTCCAACCTGAGGGGCTTATTTTCTGGCACTATATCTGACAGTGTTTCTCCTTAGGATCAAGGCTTACAAATAGAATTCTAGGGCCAAAGGGAATGAACTTTTTAAGGCTTCAGATATTGCTTAGTTGCTTTCTAGAAAGACTAAACCAACACATCTCTCTGGTACATCTGGGCAAACTGAGATCTGGAGAAGGCAACAACTTGCTCAAGGTTGTCTGAGAAACAAAGTCATCACCAGACAATCTCAGGCCTGCTGACATCTTGGGTCTCAGTGGGGGCTGGACGCGGAGACCAGGAGGATGCCATTGGGCATCTGCCCTTCCCAGTCCTTCCTTGTCCTCACCCTCAGATTCCAGAGAAAAATCACCTCCCTGGAAGGTTCCTCAGTGCATGCAACTTACTGAATAATTGGGGAAACTGAGGTTCAAAGAGCAGATGGACTTGCTCCTGGTAACTTCTCCTGAAGGATATGCTGACCCCATTTGTCTCCTAAGGGTGACCACATATGGAAGGAAGTCATCCTGGATGGTAAAATTCCAGATGGTCCCTCCCAGTGCTCCTCACCACCTGGGTTTTGCTCACACCCTCTTACAAAGTGAACATCCCTAATCTCAGACCCTCGTGACCATGAGGACTGGGTTGCAAGACATGGAGGGGTCATGTCGAAGGAGTTTCAGGTCCCCAGGCCCTCCCCTCTGTAGCCTCCAGTGAAGTGAAGCTCACACTGTGGCCAAATCATGGCTCTGGGAAGAATGAGGTCATGCTCAAGTCCCAGGTCTGTTTCCATCTGTCTCTGTGACATTGGAAACATTACTTAACCTCTTTGAATCTAAATCTAAAGACTGCCTTTACTATGTGCTTTTGGCACTGATTGGGTAAGTTCTGTCCCTCTCTGGGCCTCAGTTTCCCCATCTGTACATGAAGGGATGGACACGATGATTTTCCAGGCAACAGATCTCCAGATCAGCACATGCAGTGGATGGGCCAACAGGGAGCATTCCCATTGCCCCATGACGACAGCACTGATACTTTGGACACTGCGAGAATGAATAATTGATTTATAGCATTTAAGAAAGGCCAGAGGCCACCCTTGGAACTCGGCTGGGGCCCCGGAGCATCTTGCTGGGCTATGGGGAGCAGTGTTCCTCTCACTGTGCACATTAAAGCTGAAAGAGTAGCCTTCCAGATTCCATGAACAGAGTCTTGGGGTCCTCACAGAATCCTAGAACTGTGGTGCATCAGAACCACCTCAACTTTCTAGAGTCCTAGAAACCCCAGATTCTAATACCATGGCTACCTTCCAGTTGGAGAGTCTGTCTCCTAGGAAGCAATCCCATATTTAGGGGAAGCTTTGAGGCCTGTCCACCCATTTCATCCTCAGAAGGGTCTGATGAGGCCAGAGTTACTCCATTTTACAGAAGAAGAAACAAGCTTGCTCATGGTCACACTGAACTGCGCTTCTGATCAAAAGAAAGAAAGATCCACTGGGTGGGGAGTGAGCAGGCTTGGCATCTGAGCCTCAACTTTGCCCCTAATAATGTGACTTTGAGTCTCAATTTCCCCACCTGTCAGTGGAGAGGTTCCCACTAGAACATAGGGTCCTTCCCTACCGCAAAAGGCAGGTAATGGAGGTAACTACCTGAGACAATCCTGCTCTTTAGACTGAGGGTGGACCCTGGCCTGTCCCAGAACCACAGCATCTGCCAGCCCTAGATCTGGGCTACCTCCTCTGCTGAGACCTTGGTCTGTCTTGGCCTTGGTTTTCTCGTCTGTTAAGGAGGCTTCCAGAGGCGCTGGTCCTAGGCTGAACTCTGTCCTCAGTTTTAGAATGCCTACTGTCCATCCCCAGCAGCACCAGCTCCCTGTATCTCTCTGGCTTGCCTCAGTTTGTCTAGGGGCTTTCATTCTAGCTGCCAAGTCTTCAGTGCCCCAGGCTTTAGCAATGAAAGCTGAGTCACCAAGGGTATACCAGGGGCCTCCAAGGAGATCCCCAGCTGCAGTTCCGAGTGTCCCAAGCCAGATATCCTTTAGGGCTAGATCCCTCTAGGAAGCTTTCTCCCGGGGGCTGGATTTCTCTTCTTCTAGGTCCCCTTATGTCACTGTTCCCCTGCATTGCTAGGTTGGGGACTCCTGAGGACTAGCACTCACATCTGTCATTTCTCTTGCCAGCCTGTGGTATTTACCCACTTCCCACTTTCAGTGTGACATCAGCTTCACTCACCAAAGCCCGGGAAGTGGACAGGACAGGTGGCCTTACCCAAGGTCACACAGAGATCTGGTGGCAGTGCTCCAATAGCCAACCTGGGAGAGAGGGACAGACCCATGTCCCCAGGGCCCACCCCCCACTCACCAGTTGAATTCATCATAGTCATTGTGGACTTCCCACCAGAAGTAGAGCCAGGTGAGGGTGAGGCCGAAGGTGAAGGTGAGAAGCAGAAACCAGAGGCGTTCCCACTGGAAGAACAAGTGAGGAGAAGGATCATGCAGGGATGAGGCAAGTCCCCAGGCCACCTCCCACCCAGAATGTTCCCCACCCCACCCCACCCCCACTCCCACCCCACATGCAGGGATCACTGGCCTCCTGGCACAGGTGAGGAACTGAGGCCCAAAGTTACAGAGTGGTGGAGAGCTAGAAGCCGTGTCAGGGTGTGCCTAGAGCTGTGCTCCTTTTATTGCATCCTGATGCATTTCCAGTGGGTGCCTGTCTCCCATGCTAGCAGTGACTCCCAGAAGCAAAAGTCATGTTTGTCCTGAAGCCTTCACACTGACACAGTGACCTGCAGTTTGTGACGTCATACCCCTCACCTCGATATTTTGTTGTTGAGAGCCTTTTCTTTTTTGTTTGTGTATGTGTGTTTTGGTGAAAATGTTCACAACAAAACATGCATCAGTTTAATTTCTGCACGTACCACTCGTCTGATCTTTCCCAAATGACCCCATCACCATTCACATAAACTCACTGCTTCCTAAGCGTCTCATCTAACCTTCCAAGTGCCGTTCTCAGTTTGATCCCATATAGAAAGGTCTTTGAAAGGGCACAACATTCAAGGCAGTCATTCTTTACTAACTAAACTAACATCACTGTTTGGTTTAAAAATGCTTTTAGAAAATAGTTTCAGTTTAAGGTTTAGAGATGATCTCTGGACAATAGTTTTAGGGGTCATCCAATCTCAGTGATTCCAGAGAGTTCTAGTTCTATGAACATTTAAGATTCTGTTCCTCATTTTCCATGCTTTTGATTAGGATTCTACAAGAGAATCCTTGATCAAAATGTTCAGTAATGGCAGCTAGGCACCATCCAGTTCTGTTCTCATGGCAAAGAAAACAGTGTTCAGGGAGGCAATTAGCCATATATTGCATGTCCTTCTCCTGTTCCTGACTCTTCTGTTTCCTCTGCTGCTCCAGGTGAACGGAGACTGTTCATTGTATCTTAAACCCTCACATCATTTCATCCTCACAAGTGCTGACAAAGCAGGTACTCTTCCTCCTTGCCCTTACCCATGCTACAGATAAACACACGTAGGCCCAGAGAGGTGAAGTGACTTGCCTTCAACACACAGCAAGCTAGCTGAGGAATAAAGACCAGAGCCCTTCAATAAGTGTAATGTTCTGTCACCTCCCTGGGCACTGGCCCCTTAAAGCTAGGCCAGGTTCCCTCTGTTTCAGCCAGAGTGGGGGAGGGCTCGTGGAGGAATGCTGACCCCCCCCCATGGCCGCTTCCTGAGGAGCTGGCTCAGAAGTCTGAAGGCACTTCCTGGCTGGGCCCTCTGTTTTATCCCTGCTTTCATCTGTCCTCCTTATCTCAGGAGCACAACAAGCTTGGGATATCCTGCACGCTGGGAAACTGCTGAGATCATCAGAACAAAGAGGTGCCATGTGGAGAGAGAAGCAAGACCACCCACCATGGAGGCTGCTCTCCCCTGGGCACAGGTCCTGGTTTACTAGGACCAGCCTGGCTCAGGTATGGAGAAAGCATGGTTAGGTACAGGACAGGCTGAGTGCACCCAGCCCTGGGAGCCAGCAGCTAGGGAATGGCTAGGCTGTCTGGGCAGCAGAATGCCCCCTCCCCGCCCCAGGCCAGGCCATAGAGCTGTGATTAATGTGAGGCCGCCCCTGGCTCTGGAGAGGCTGGCCTTAATGCAGTGTCAGAGCCAGCTGCCTCATCTCCCCAGAATGAGACCCATCTCTGCTGCGGCCCAGAGTCCGCAGTCTGCGTGGGTCTCCTCTGCTACCCTGTGTGCACCCTGAAGGTCTGGTGGACATGTTCTTGGGTGGGGTAGGAACTTAGGAAAGATTTGAGAATGAAACCCCCTGTTCTCCTGTTGTTGTTGGAGTGCGTTGAGTCAGTTCTGACTCATAGCAATCCTTATAGGGTTTCTGAGGAGTGGCTGGTGAGCTTGAACCGCCGACCTTGCAGTTCTAACCAAACTTGCAGTCCAGCACATTAAGGAGAGATTTTGCTGGGGCTTTTACCTCACCCCACAGAGGAGCCTTCTCCAGACCCAGAGCAGCAGCACTAAGTGACCATTTGTCCACAGAGGTGGTTCCACCTCAGCAGGGACAAGGCCTCTGTATCTCTGAGCAGCAGACATTGTACTGAGGGACTTGGGTGAGAGGTGAGGCCCAGTCCCAGGCAAGGTGCTTGGAGGTTGGTAGGTGGCGAGGTGGGAGTAGCTGCTGTAGGTGCTTGAACAGGAAAAGGTAAAAACATGCACTGCCCTCTCCAGTAATCCGCTTACTGAGTGGGACTAATCCTCTCCACCCAGGAGTCAAACTAGAATGTTAATCAGGTTACTAAACGGAACAAATCCTTGGGTTTCCCTCCTGTCTTCAAACAGGTCCGCAACCTAACCCTGCCCCAATTCTGACCCCATATAAGTCTGCACTGCCCTGTATTCGGGCTCAGAAGCTGAAGAAGCTAGCTCCTCTGAGCCAGTTGGTTTAATAAAATCTGAAACTACTTCACCTCCCCAAGTGGCCTCGGTTTCTTCAACAACAGATCAAGAGGTGCTGCGACACCCTCGGGCCCAGGGCTGCTATAATACTCTCAAATCTAAAACTGCTGTAAGAGCTGAAAGGATATCCTGTGAGGGGTGTCATGCAGGACCCAGGGGGACTGAAGATGTCAGGAGGGGCTGCTGCATACAGGGTCCTGCACCAGCATCACCCTCACTTGGCTAGCTGCACCTCATGGTAGAGCAGGACAGGGCTGAGCAGCTGGGTGCCCCCTCCCTGGCTCTGAGAACCAGCCAGGTGACAAGATTAGAGTAGGCAGATGGGTGAGGCACTCAGGGAATGCAAAGATGAGGGCAAGGTCTGAGCAACAAGGAACGGTTGTTGTTTTCTGTGGAGTGGGTTCCGACTCATAGCAACCCTGTCTAGGGTTTCTGAAGAGTGGTTGGTGGGTTTGAACCCCTGACTTTTCAATGAGCAGTTCAGTGCTTATCCTGCAGAGCCACACCAGCACTCCCAACAAAGAACTAGGAGCACCATTATCAGAACTGGGGCTTGGGCTGGGGGCGGCCCAGGGATTAAAGTTGGAAGCAGAGGCTACAGGGCCGCAGGGAGCCTGCAGATGGGGGTGAAGAGGCCCCAGGGAGGGAGGCAGTGGTGGTGGTGGTGGTGGGGGTCACTACAAGAACAATCAGAGGAAAAGCTGAATGGCAGAAGCTGGAGGGAATGGGAAGGCGAGGAGCTACTGGAGGAAGTGGCCTTTGGGAGCAGCTCCACTGATAAAGAGGTTCCAAATGGTGCTAATGGTCCTTGTCAGGGCTCATTACAGGAGAGGTCTGAGCCTGTCTGCACTGCTTGACCCATTAACAAGCCAATCTGGCCCTGCTCCCAGGAGACAAAACAGTAAGCACCACCCGGAG
Organism: Chrysochloris asiatica; assembly: GCF_000296735.1. Lineage (NCBI taxonomy): Eukaryota > Metazoa > Chordata > Mammalia > Afrosoricida > Chrysochloridae > Chrysochloris > Chrysochloris asiatica. The sequence continues at coordinate 1,830,105 of NW_006408844.1, forward strand.
AAGACTGGAGGAAGGAAACTCCGAGAGACACCGGCATCTCTTACAGACTGCACGTGCTCAGGGTATTTGCCCCAGTCTGAGAGGCTTAGAGCAAGGTCACCGTGTGTCTGAGCAAGGTGTGCCCTGCAAAGAAGGAAGTGCCAACACTTGGCTGGTGACTGTGCATGTTGCTCATAGCAAATCTCTGGCACATTTCACAAAGGCTCCAGATAAGTGAATGGAGGTGGATCAGAGACGGTGAGCAATTTACCCAAGATCACCAAGTAGCAGAGGGGTAGAGTTGGGACTTAAACCCAAGGGTCCTACCAGGTCTTCTGCAAACCTCCTGGGGAGATGCTTCTTGACGCTGGGTTCCACCACCAGGTCAAACCTTTCCATCTTCCCATTCCTCCATCCCTGCAAGACTTCCCCCTTTCCTGACCCCTCTTGGAACTAACCAATGTGACCGTCAATCACACTCTAAACTGTGGAGCTGGAAAGAGCATGGATTCTGAAAGCAGATGCACTGAGCTCTGTCACTTGGACAAATTACTTAACCCTGCTGTGCCTTAGCATTCTCATCTGTAAAATGGGAATCACAATCCCTAGCAGTCTCATGGGGAAAGACCTTGTGATGTGCTCTAGTAAAGATTACAGTCTAGAATCTCCTGAGACTATGGCCCTTAAACATTCATCAAGCCTGGAACAGAACTCATTCCCACGGCTCAACTTTCAGCCAAACCACAGACAGGCCTGTAAATTCACAACACCATGAAGGTACACACTCCTTTGAACAGTCGTATGAGATCAAAAGGGTCACATTTACCCAGGGATAACACTCCAAAGGAGTCCTGGTGTGGTGCTGGAAGATAAGCACTGGACTGCAAGGTCAGTTTGAACTACAAGGTCATCAATTTAAACTCACCAGCCACTCCCCAGAAACCCTATATAGGGTCACTATGAGTCGGAACAGACTCGATGGCACTTAACAATGAAGCTCAGAAGGCAGGAAGGGATAGGAAACAAGGACTAGAAACAGGA
>NW_006408844.1:1831550-1837408 GCF_000296735.1 Chrysochloris asiatica
ATGCGATTAAATGAGGTGATATATGTCAGCTGTCACATAGATGCAGAGTAAGGGTCAGGCCAGCCATGGTCTGAGACTGTGTACCCAGGCCTGCCATCACACCTGGCACAAGGCAGTACTCAGACACAGTGTGATGGATGGAAGGTGTGGCCACAAGACTGTGTGGCATGGGGTCGTGAGGGTCAACTGTGGACAGGGCCCATCGCTCAAGTCCCATCCCAACCCATTCTCAGGCTCAGGTCAGGGTCCAGGGGTCCAAGAGAAGAAGTTCCATGACACCCACGCCTCCTTCCTGTCAGAGTCCCCTGAGGTAGGACAGAGGATGACCTAAGGCCGGGGCTGAGGGAGGGACTATATCCCGGGATCGGGCAGCTCCTGGGCTGAATGAAGCCACACAGTGGACAGTGGGGTGCAGAGTGCTGAAGCTGCTCTAATGAGGCTCCAGACAAGAAGAGAGCAGGAAGGGAACATGGTGGCCCCTGTCTGTGGACAGGGTGGGATGTTCCATCCTTACTCCCCAGGGAGTAAAGGAAGACAGGCTCCAGGATTTCAGTGCAGTAAGCCTTGCCTTTTCCCTATCCCTCTCTCACATCCACCCCCTTAGGAAGAGGTGACCTTCCTTCACATGGAGGCAGTGGTGTCAATCTCCCCACAGGGCCTCTTCCTGACTGTCACCCCGACCCCTCCCCAATCCCGTCCCTCTGAATTCAGAGAGAAAGCACTGGTTGTAGCCACAAATTCCAGCCCTCCACAGGCAATGTGGGCACAGCACGCTGGGATGGATGCGACAGGACTGCTGCTGCCTTGGGCCACACAACACAGACCCCTGCTCACCCCTCCCACTGACCAACACAGAACCTGGAGTCTGAACTCTGGGTCTGGGACAGCGCCCAGCAGGAGCCGCCTCCCCGCCCCTTGGCAGTACTACTGCAGACCTTCACAATCACAGCTGGTAGGAGCCAGAAGCCAGCCAGCAGCCAGACTCCTGCTCTGCCTGTCACCCCAGGGCAGAGACTGCTGCTGAGCCTCGTGACAGGTGCTCCCATGGCTCTGGGGGTGGCAGGCCTTCCTTTGGCCTGAGAGTTTTTCCTTCTCTGACAGGGAGCCGGATGGGGAAGGCTGGCTTTTAGAATCTAACACTGGATCTGAAGCCCAGCCTGACCACTTGAATGAGTGACCCTGGGGAAGGCATTAGCCTTCTCTGAGATAGGAACAGCAACACTGGCACCCTGGGCAGATGCCCATGGCTTCACATGCCAAGGGCCTGGCAAGGGCAAGGCAGGAGAAGCTTTGCCCCTCCCTGAGTTGCCACACAGAACAAAGTCAGTCAAAAGGGCAAAATGGGGGTTGTGATGAAGAGGTGGGTTTAGACTCCTGGCCTCCTGACCAGTAGCTGCACTGCCCCGGGTCCCTCACTCAGTACTAGGCCTCCTCCATTCACAGGGCTGACAGTATCACCACCTTACAGCAAGACTGTGAGGTCCCAACGTGACTACAGATGTCAGCTGTGAGTTGCCAAATCCATGATGGGTCCTATAATTATCATTTTGCATCTGACAGCCCTTTAATTACGTGAAGACAGTCATCAAGTCTTCTCCCCTCCCCCCAGCTCTACACCAGATTTCTTTGACCACCCGCCTCTAGCCTAGAGTGGGCACAGAGGTCAAGCTGGGGTCAGGATCTACAGGCAGCAGCCCCAGGAACAACCCCAGATGTCGGAAGGACCCGGCAAGGCAGCCACCAGACCTCACCTCATAGTCCTACATCGCTGGAGAATGTAGCCCTACATAATCATTCAGGGGGACAGGGTGGCTTGTAAGAGCCATTGTCTCCACACAGCTCTGCAAAGCAAGCATTTTACTCCCACTTTATAGCTAAGAAAACTGAGGTGAAGAGGAAATAGAGGTGAAGTGATTTGCCCAAGATCGTACAGGGTGAACATAATGTTGGATGGAGCATAATTCATGTCTGGGCGTCTCCAGCATCTCTGACTGTCTCAAAGCTACAAGGAGCAGGACACGTAATTATCCTTGTTTGACCAAGGGAGAAACAGCCTCAGAGAAGGGAGGGCCTTACCCAAGGTCACATGTAGAATCCCAGGCAATGCCAGGGCGGGAGACCCTGGAATTTCATCAATTAGGTTTTAGAGACCACCTCATTCATGCTCCAAAGGTTTGATTACAAAATGGAGAAACTGAGACCTAAAGAAAGGGGATGGCCTTGAAACACGAACACATAGTGTTTGGGGTTGAACTGTGTCTCCCCAAGATATGCGTCAACCTGACTAGGCCATGATTCTCAGTATTAAGTAGTGATTTTCCATTCTGTGATGTAATTATCCTATATGCTGCATATAGTTACCTCTATGATGCCAGTGAGGAAGGACGCCAGCTATAGGGTTAGGTTATACCTCAAGCCAATCTCCTCTGAGACAGAAAAGAGACCAAACAAGCGAGCAGAGAGGAGGAACCTGAGGACCATGAAGAAACAAGAGCTGGGAGTGGAGCATGTCCTTTGGACTGAGCTTCCTATGCCAAGAACCTCCTAGACTCAGAGAAAGAACGATGCCAAGACACATGGAGATCTCCGAAGGACATCAAGCCCACAGATGTTGAAAGGAGACAGAGACCTTCCCCAGGGCAGACCGAGAGAGAAAGCCTTCTCCTAGACACAGTCCTCTCTAAATTTGGACTAAACTGTGAGCGAATAAATTGGCTTGTTAAAGTCATCCACTTGAGTATTTGTCACAACAACACTAGAGAACTAAGACACATGATTAAACCAGTTGCCATCAAGTGGACTCCTACTCATGGGGACCCCATGTGTGTCAGAGTAGAACTATGCTCCATAGGGTTTTCATTGGTTGATTTTCTGGAAGTTGATTGTCAGACTTTTCTTCTGAGGCACCTCTAGGTAAACGCCAACCCCAACATTTCAGTTAGCAGTCACGTGAGTTAACCGTTTGCATTACTCAAGGACTTTGAACATATGGTTGTTATTGTTGTGTGACACTGAGTCAGTTCCAACTCATACTGACCCTCTATATGGGTTCTGAGAGCAGCTGAGAGGTTTAATAGGTTTGAACTGGCAACCTTGCAGTTAGCAGCCCAATGCTTATCCTACCGAATTTACATTATGGTAAATTAATGCAGAAATGATGGAGGATTCAGCAGATGATGGTATTGAGGCATCTGGCCACTTACCTGGCTACAGATGCAATTAGACCCCAACCTCACACCCCCATACCAAACGAAATCCAGCATCTCTTCCTCCACAGCCTCACCGTGCTCTCTCACCATCATCCCACACACGTGTGGTGCCCTTCCCCAGTCAGTCTTGCTGGGCCTCAAACTTGAAGAGAAGTTAGGCCTGGACTCTGCCTGAGTAACCACCAGAGATGAAAGGCTGGCAGACAGGCCAGGTCGGTCAATCGTGGGGTGAGTGTGGTAAGTGAGGCAAGTATGGATCCTGACAGCGGGCCAGTGGGCTTCCTGGACGAGGAGTTGCCTACGGCAAAGCTGGAAGGAATGGACTTGTAGGGATGCCAGGCTTGGGGAACCTTAACCCAGGCAGGGGAAATGAATAGCAAGTGGAATGCAGAGAGCAAGGTGGGTTTTGTTTTGGGGAATTGGCTTCGTTTCTTGTGAGATTATAAAAACTTTTGTAAGAGTATTAACCTTTATCTATTCTATTTTTTCTTATCCTTTGACTTTGATGTTTATTTCTAATGCTTTATAGCTCCTTGTGGATACAGACACAGATGGAGACAGGCTTGAAAGTCTTATCTCTACAGCATTCCAACTAGAATTGTTTTGGCTTTACCTCTTTCCAAATCATTTGAATTTTCTAAAAAATATGTGCTATTTTTCTAAACAGGAAAAAAAAAACATCTAGTAGAAGTATCTTTTAATCCACCTGGAGCTTATTTTGGTTTGAGGTAAGAGGTAGAGATCTAATTTTACTTTCACCAAAAAGATACTCAGCTATCCCTATCCCCTTTGTGACTATTGTTGTTAAGTGCCATGGAGTCGGTTAAGACTCATATGACCCTGTTCGGACTCATAGTGACCCTGTATAGGGTTTCCGAGAAGCGGCTGGTGAGCTTGAACCACCGACCTTGCAGTTCAAATGATCTTTGCAGTCTAGCATATTAACCCACATTGCCAAATTTCCACATGTGTTTATAGCACACTACATTTGCATATGTATGACTTTGTTTCTAGGTTTTCTTGCCTGTCCTGAGCAGCAGCCCCTTCCAGAGGGCTGGCTTTACCTGACTTGGATTCCTCCAAGCTACCATCCCTGTAGTCTGCTCTGCTTCGCAGTCCTGGAGCCCGGTTACATCTTCAGCCCCTCACAGCCCTGCAGAGATGGAGGGGTGCCTACCCAAGTCTGCCCATCTACAGGCCAAATCTCAGGCAACACAGTTCTACCCTTGTCAGGTTCCAAATGAGGTCACTGATGCAGAGAAAAGCATAGGGGCCTGTGGGTGGGACAGGGTGCAGGGTGGACCAGGCTGGGTGGACAGGGTGGACAAGCAAATCGCTGCAGGATCACTCAGACCCTGACCACAGGAGATGTTGGGGAGGGCGGCGTGGGGAGGTCTGAGGTGTACTGCAGCATTAAGGAAGAGCAGGGGAAGGGATTAGAGTCCCCTCCCCCACCCAGCTCTGACAGCGTTAAGAGGCAAGATTTCTTTTTCTTGGCTACAGTGAGCTGGGCAATTAGGCCTATGTCAGTCCTTGCTTCTGCTGAGATGCAGTCCGAGCGCTTCATTAGGCAAGAGAGTGAAATCAGGCCGAGCCTGGAGCACACGGTTCTCACTCCCCACCTAAGGGGAGACACAGAGCTGGGGTCCTAAGGAAGTGCTACTCCAGAACCCCTTGGAGGGTCTGCTAAGGTCCCAAAGAGGGTGGCTGCAGTCCCTTAAGTGATGTCCACCAACTCCTGCCTCATTGAAGATCTTTAACTCAAGGCGTTCAGAGGGTCATAAAGCAGGGTGTAGCTGCTTCCAAGGGTGAGCAGTGCACCAGTGCCAGGCCCCCTTAGGGCCATTTAAAAAGCAGTTAGGTAGGACACAAGGATCCCAAAGGCCAGAACTTGCATGGCTTTCTAGATGGCTGCAATAAATTTTCAGCTCTCGGCATCCTGCCAGCTCCTCCTCCTCTCTCCATCCTGGACATAATACCATCATCTCCCACCTTCTCACCCGCACAGCAACCCTATAAGAAGGCAACTGCTGTTGTTAGATGTCGCATCAACTCCGAATCATAGCAACCTTATACACAACTAAACAAAGCACTGCCCAGTCCTGCGCCATTCTCTTAATTGTTGCTGTTTCAGCCGGTGGTTACAGTCACTATGTCAATCCATCTTGTTGGGAATCTTCCCCCATTTTCACTGACCCTCCACTTTAATAAAGGAGCTCTGGTAGCGTAGTGGGCATGAGTCGGGCTGCTAACCTCAAGGTCAGCAGTTTGAAACTATCAGCTGTTTCGTGGGAGAAAGATGAAGCTTTCTGCTCCTGTAAAGATTGACAGCCTCAGAAACCCTGTACAGGTTCACTATGAATTGGAAACAAATCCACGGCATACACCACCATCACCACCACTACTACCACCACCAAGCATGATGTCGTTCTCCAGGGACTCATCCCTCCTAGTAACATGTCCAGAGTATGTGAGACTTCGTCTCACTATCCTAGCTTCTAAGGAGCAAAAAGGTAGTACTACAGGTGGCGCTGTGGGTTAATGCGCCAGACTGCAAAGCCGTTTGAACTGCAAGGTTGGCGGTTCAAGCTCACCAGCTGCTCCTTGGAAACCCTATTCTTTGCCCTTCTGAGGCCAACCTGTATATAA
>NW_006408844.1:1837508-1844458 GCF_000296735.1 Chrysochloris asiatica
TGGTGCATAAATTTGAATAATAGTGGTATTAACTGGACTTTCCTGTAGGCGCATGGATATTATCCTATCACAGATAGATACCTCATGACTGATCTGGATATGTTCTTTTTGACAATGAATACAACACCATTCCTCTTCTATTTGTCATTCCTGGCATAATAAACCATGTGGTTGTCAGATTCAAAATGGCCAATACCAGTCCATTTCAGCTCAGTAATGCCTAAGATATTGATGTTTATGCATTCCATTTCATTTTTGACAACTTCCAATTTTCCCAGATTCATACTTCGTACACTCCATTTTCTGATTTTCAATGGCTGTTTATAGCTGTTTCTCTTCATGTTGAGTTGTGCCCCATCAGCAAATGAAAGTCCCGCGGGCTTTTCTCCTACGAGCTTTACTCCATTCGCTTTATCACTGTCAATTCTACTTTGAGGAGGCAGCTCTTCCCAAGTCACATTTTTAGTGTCTTCCAACCTGAGGGGCTTATTTTCTGGCACTATATCTGACAGTGTTTCTCCTTAGGATCAAGGCTTACAAATAGAATTCTAGGGCCAAAGGGAATGAACTTTTTAAGGCTTCAGATATTGCTTAGTTGCTTTCTAGAAAGACTAAACCAACACATCTCTCTGGTACATCTGGGCAAACTGAGATCTGGAGAAGGCAACAACTTGCTCAAGGTTGTCTGAGAAACAAAGTCATCACCAGACAATCTCAGGCCTGCTGACATCTTGGGTCTCAGTGGGGGCTGGACGCGGAGACCAGGAGGATGCCATTGGGCATCTGCCCTTCCCAGTCCTTCCTTGTCCTCACCCTCAGATTCCAGAGAAAAATCACCTCCCTGGAAGGTTCCTCAGTGCATGCAACTTACTGAATAATTGGGGAAACTGAGGTTCAAAGAGCAGATGGACTTGCTCCTGGTAACTTCTCCTGAAGGATATGCTGACCCCATTTGTCTCCTAAGGGTGACCACATATGGAAGGAAGTCATCCTGGATGGTAAAATTCCAGATGGTCCCTCCCAGTGCTCCTCACCACCTGGGTTTTGCTCACACCCTCTTACAAAGTGAACATCCCTAATCTCAGACCCTCGTGACCATGAGGACTGGGTTGCAAGACATGGAGGGGTCATGTCGAAGGAGTTTCAGGTCCCCAGGCCCTCCCCTCTGTAGCCTCCAGTGAAGTGAAGCTCACACTGTGGCCAAATCATGGCTCTGGGAAGAATGAGGTCATGCTCAAGTCCCAGGTCTGTTTCCATCTGTCTCTGTGACATTGGAAACATTACTTAACCTCTTTGAATCTAAATCTAAAGACTGCCTTTACTATGTGCTTTTGGCACTGATTGGGTAAGTTCTGTCCCTCTCTGGGCCTCAGTTTCCCCATCTGTACATGAAGGGATGGACACGATGATTTTCCAGGCAACAGATCTCCAGATCAGCACATGCAGTGGATGGGCCAACAGGGAGCATTCCCATTGCCCCATGACGACAGCACTGATACTTTGGACACTGCGAGAATGAATAATTGATTTATAGCATTTAAGAAAGGCCAGAGGCCACCCTTGGAACTCGGCTGGGGCCCCGGAGCATCTTGCTGGGCTATGGGGAGCAGTGTTCCTCTCACTGTGCACATTAAAGCTGAAAGAGTAGCCTTCCAGATTCCATGAACAGAGTCTTGGGGTCCTCACAGAATCCTAGAACTGTGGTGCATCAGAACCACCTCAACTTTCTAGAGTCCTAGAAACCCCAGATTCTAATACCATGGCTACCTTCCAGTTGGAGAGTCTGTCTCCTAGGAAGCAATCCCATATTTAGGGGAAGCTTTGAGGCCTGTCCACCCATTTCATCCTCAGAAGGGTCTGATGAGGCCAGAGTTACTCCATTTTACAGAAGAAGAAACAAGCTTGCTCATGGTCACACTGAACTGCGCTTCTGATCAAAAGAAAGAAAGATCCACTGGGTGGGGAGTGAGCAGGCTTGGCATCTGAGCCTCAACTTTGCCCCTAATAATGTGACTTTGAGTCTCAATTTCCCCACCTGTCAGTGGAGAGGTTCCCACTAGAACATAGGGTCCTTCCCTACCGCAAAAGGCAGGTAATGGAGGTAACTACCTGAGACAATCCTGCTCTTTAGACTGAGGGTGGACCCTGGCCTGTCCCAGAACCACAGCATCTGCCAGCCCTAGATCTGGGCTACCTCCTCTGCTGAGACCTTGGTCTGTCTTGGCCTTGGTTTTCTCGTCTGTTAAGGAGGCTTCCAGAGGCGCTGGTCCTAGGCTGAACTCTGTCCTCAGTTTTAGAATGCCTACTGTCCATCCCCAGCAGCACCAGCTCCCTGTATCTCTCTGGCTTGCCTCAGTTTGTCTAGGGGCTTTCATTCTAGCTGCCAAGTCTTCAGTGCCCCAGGCTTTAGCAATGAAAGCTGAGTCACCAAGGGTATACCAGGGGCCTCCAAGGAGATCCCCAGCTGCAGTTCCGAGTGTCCCAAGCCAGATATCCTTTAGGGCTAGATCCCTCTAGGAAGCTTTCTCCCGGGGGCTGGATTTCTCTTCTTCTAGGTCCCCTTATGTCACTGTTCCCCTGCATTGCTAGGTTGGGGACTCCTGAGGACTAGCACTCACATCTGTCATTTCTCTTGCCAGCCTGTGGTATTTACCCACTTCCCACTTTCAGTGTGACATCAGCTTCACTCACCAAAGCCCGGGAAGTGGACAGGACAGGTGGCCTTACCCAAGGTCACACAGAGATCTGGTGGCAGTGCTCCAATAGCCAACCTGGGAGAGAGGGACAGACCCATGTCCCCAGGGCCCACCCCCCACTCACCAGTTGAATTCATCATAGTCATTGTGGACTTCCCACCAGAAGTAGAGCCAGGTGAGGGTGAGGCCGAAGGTGAAGGTGAGAAGCAGAAACCAGAGGCGTTCCCACTGGAAGAACAAGTGAGGAGAAGGATCATGCAGGGATGAGGCAAGTCCCCAGGCCACCTCCCACCCAGAATGTTCCCCACCCCACCCCACCCCCACTCCCACCCCACATGCAGGGATCACTGGCCTCCTGGCACAGGTGAGGAACTGAGGCCCAAAGTTACAGAGTGGTGGAGAGCTAGAAGCCGTGTCAGGGTGTGCCTAGAGCTGTGCTCCTTTTATTGCATCCTGATGCATTTCCAGTGGGTGCCTGTCTCCCATGCTAGCAGTGACTCCCAGAAGCAAAAGTCATGTTTGTCCTGAAGCCTTCACACTGACACAGTGACCTGCAGTTTGTGACGTCATACCCCTCACCTCGATATTTTGTTGTTGAGAGCCTTTTCTTTTTTGTTTGTGTATGTGTGTTTTGGTGAAAATGTTCACAACAAAACATGCATCAGTTTAATTTCTGCACGTACCACTCGTCTGATCTTTCCCAAATGACCCCATCACCATTCACATAAACTCACTGCTTCCTAAGCGTCTCATCTAACCTTCCAAGTGCCGTTCTCAGTTTGATCCCATATAGAAAGGTCTTTGAAAGGGCACAACATTCAAGGCAGTCATTCTTTACTAAGGAGCTCTGATAGGGTAGTGGTTATGAGTCAGGCTGCGAACCTCAAGGTCAGCACTTCAAAATTACTAGCCATTCCACAGGAGAAAAATGAGGCTTTCTGCTCCCATAAAGATTTATAGCCTCAAAAACCCTATATAAGGTCACTATAAGTTGGAACCGACTCCATGGCACATAACCACCACCACCCCTATGTAGAGGAGGGAAAACTGACTGGACCCTGCTGGGACCCTCTCCCTCAAAGTACCATGGAAGAGACAGTCATCACCTTGAAAGTTTGTAGGGAGGGCACAAAGTGTCTCCCAGGATGAGAAAATGGTCCCGTCTTGTGCAGGACACAAGGCACATTAGGATCCATTATCTAACTGAACCCACAGGTAGGACGTGGACTGTAATCTCCATTCACCTCACAAGCCAGCTAGCTCAGAGATTCAAGGACTTGCCCCAGGTCTCACTTTGAGTCAGTGGTGGGGGCAGGGTTGGAGTTCAGCTTATAGCTAACCTCGGCCAGGAATGCCAGCTGAACCTCAACACAACCTGAGCTCATCACATAGCAGCTTCATACAGGAAGCCTTCCAGCTATGGTTCACTTGGTCGAGGCTTCACCTGAAGAGCAGAGATCTTGGTAATCTACTCCCAGGGCTGGGGAGGGGACTGTACCACCCCTTCCACCATGGTCCCTTCCAGGGCTGTGATACCCAAGCAGGAGTAGCAAAGACAGTATCCAAAGAAGGCATCAGAAGGGAACCCCAGACCCTGGGGGTGCATGCAGGTACTTCAGGAGGTCATCTGACCCAGCCCCCCACATGGAGGCACAGAAGGGTGTTATGGAGACCAGGACCCAGGACTCTGGACTTTCAGCCCTGACTCTCACCAAGAAAATACAGAGATAAGCACAGCTAAAGCAGAGTGATGTTTGGGGGGCTGACAGCGTATCTGCTTGGGGGTGCAGGACTGTGCACAACATGTGAGCAGGGGGGTTTGTTGGTAAGCCTTTTACTATGGACTAGGCATTCATATGGGCCATCTCATTAAATTATTCACCACTCCTCCAAAGGAGCTCTGGTAGTGTAGTGATTATGAATTGGGCTGTGAACCACAAGGTAAGCAGTTCGAATCTACCAGCTGTTCCATGGGAGAAAGATGAGGCTTTCTGCTCCTGTAAAGATTTACAGCCTCAGAAACTCTGTACAGTGTCGCTATGAATTGGAACCAACTCCACAACACATAACCACCACCGCCTCCAAGGGGGCAACTCTTCTGGGCACGCCTCAGGAGGGGGAGCTGAGGCTCCAAGAGGCAGATGGACTTCCTCTTCGATGTGCATCCACCTGCTTCAGACCATCTGACCCCAGCTGGGTCTCAGAGACCAGGGTCAAGAATGAGGGCAGGAGAGAGCAGGGAGGCCCAGTGAGCCCATGGGGCCTGCCTTCCCACCCATGCTCAGCAAGACTGCAGCATACTCTCCAACTGGCATCTTCCCTTGCTCTTCAACTCATCTGCTCAACCATCCTGCCAGGTATTCACTGGGCAGACCAGACCCTTCACATGGGGCAAGCTCAATCCCTGCCCTCAAAGCACTCAAGAGTCCATCAAGCCACTTGGTCGGCAAAGGCCCAAGGAGGGAAGGGAGGTAAAGAAGGAAAAGGCAAAGGGGGAGACTTCTAAAAAAGAGACATTTGCAAAGAATAGTCTCGAGAGGCAGAGATGGAGAGAAAGGGTATTCCAGGTAGAAGGGATGGCCTGAGCAAAGGTAGGGTGCTATGAGAGGTGAGGCAGATTCTGTGGAGGGCAGGGTGGGGGTCAGGGGCCGAGGGAAGGGAGAGCAGTTGATGGGTCTCCTTGTTGCAGTTATCTTCCTGCATGGAAGGAGGACATGCCCCATCAAAAGACGTAGGCAATGAGGACTGCACAAATTGATCTATTTTTTTAAGTTTTTATTGTGAATTGAGTGATAGTTTACATGGGAGAACATCGGTTTTACATCTTGTTTCATTGCACTGATTACTGTGTATCATCATTCAACAATATTTTTGCTTCTATTCCCTCTGTGTTTTTGGGGGGATGGGGGGAATGGACAGATCAATCTTGTCTATATTATACCCACCTCATGGTGCTCACCCTGAACTATTCTACTTTTAAAATTAGAGATCATCTCAAGAACAGATGTGATGCATTAGACACTAAAAAGTAAAGACCAGAAGAGTTGTGAATGACATCAAAAACATCATACATGAAGAAAGCAAAAGGTCATTTAAAAGACAAGAAAGAAAGAAAGGGCCAAAATGGATGTCAGAAGAGACTCTGAAACTTGCACTTGAATGTACAGTAGCTAAAACAAATGGAAGATATGATGAAACTAAAGAGCTGAATAGAAAATTCCAAAGGACAGCTCTAGAAGACAAAGTAAAGTATTTTAATGAAATGTGCAAAGACCTGGAGTTAGAAAGTCAAAAGGGAAGAACACGCTCAGCATTTCTCAAGCTAAAAGAACAGAAGAAAAAATTCAAGCCTCGACTTGCAATATTGAATTATTCTATGGGCTAAATCTTGAACGATGCAGGAAGTATTTTAAAAAAAAATGGAAGAAAAACACAGAGTCATTGTGCCAAGAATAGGTTTATGTTCAACCATTTCAAGAGCAAGCATATGATCAAGAACTGATGGTACTGAATGAAGTAAGAAGTCCAAGCTGCATTGAAGGCACTGGCTCCATGAATTGATGGAATGCCAATCGAAATGTTTCAACAAATGGATTCGGCACTGGACGCACTCATTAGTCAATGCTAAGAAATTTAGAAGACAGCTAAGACTAACAGACTGGAAGAGATCCAGGCTTGTACCCACTCCAAAGAAAGGTGACCCCACAGAATGCAGAAATTACTGAACAATATCATGAATACCACAAGCTTATACAATTTTCTGAAGATAATTCAAAAATGGTTGCAGCAATATATCCACCATGAGGTGTCAAAATTACAAGTCAGATTCAGAAGAGGACTTGGAATGATGTCAGATGGATTTTGACTTAAAGCAGTGAATACTGGAAGATGTTTACGTGTGCTTTATTGACTATGCAAAGGCATTTGACTATGTGGATCATAACAAACTATGAATAACATTGTGAAAAATGGGAATTCCAGAACACTTAATTGTGCTCATGTGGAACCTATACGTTAGACCAAGAGGCAGTTGTTCCAATAGACTAAGGGGATACTGAAAGGTTTAAATCAGGAAAGATGTGTGTCAGAGTCATACACTTCCAACATACTTATTCAATTTGTATGCCGAGCAAGTAATCAGAGGAGCTGGATTATATGACGAGTGAGGCATCAGGATTGGAGAAAGGCTCATGAACCACCTGAGATATGCAGATGACCCAACCTTGCTTACTGAAAGTGAAGAAGTACTTACTG
>NW_006408844.1:1847978-1862008 GCF_000296735.1 Chrysochloris asiatica
ACAGCCAGAGTGCTCCTTGGAGGCCAGGATGGCTAAGCTTCATCTCTCATATGTTGGACATATTGTCAGGAGGGAGCAGTCGCTGGAGAAGGATGTCATGCTGGGTAAGATGGAGGGTCAGAGAAAAAGAAGAAGACCCCCAACGAGATGGATCGGCCAAGTGGCATCATTGATGGCGTCAAGTGTGGCAGCGGTAGTGAAGTTGGCCCAGGATAGGACAGTGTTTCATTCTGCTGTGCATGGGATTGCTATGAGTTGGTTCCGACTCGATGACACCGGACAACAATGACAACCAGTCCCTGGATAAAGTCATTGTGCTTGGTAAAGTAGAGGGTCAGCAAAAAAGAAGAAGACCTTCAGGGAGATGGATTGACCAGTTACATCTGGGTTCAACAATGGGTTCAAATATAACAAAGATTGTGAGGCTAGTACAGGTCTGGGCAGTATTTCCTTCTCTTGTAGATGGGGTCATTCGTTATAAGTCAGAACCAACTCGACAGCACCTAACAGCATTCTACCAGCCTTTGACTGCCCTACCCACTTCAGCTGAGGCTTTCTTCTTGTGACCTCTTTGCACCCCACCTCTACTCAAGGCCCCTCAATGCCCTCTCCATGTTCTAGCCAGAGTGGACCTCCTAAGGCCTAAGAAATCCCCACTGCTCTGAATGATGTGCAAGCTCTTCTGTTCAGCTTCAAGACCCTGAGGCCCACTAGGCAACACCCTCCCCCTGCTCATACTCTAATCACACTGCAGCTAAATTACTTTCAGTTCCCAAACCCCAAACACTCTCTTACACATACAGTTTCCCCTGCCTTGAACACTTCCCCACTCTGAAGAGATGGGCTCACTCTTTCAGACACCAGCTCCTTCCAGCAGGGTGTGGGCTCAGCCTTTTCCTGCCCTGCTGTTTCCCTCAGCCTCTGGGTGGTCTGGGTGTGTCGGCTGTCTGCTCCCTCACCAGCCTGGAACTACTCCAATTGAGGAGGAACCAGGTCTAATCCATTGAGACCCAGGACCCAGCACAGGGCCAGGACCAGAACAGGTACCAAGACAAGTTTGTTGACTGAATAATCATTGAATCCCAGACAACACTGTGTGGAACGAGGAAAGGGTACAGGATGGAGCTGCAAGTTACAGGCTTTCAGCTTCTCAGTTTGGATAAATCATGTACTTTTCCTGGAGGGGATCAAAGGCAAAACATGCCATAGAAATGTGTCCTGTCTGCTTCAGTTTCTGTGACTGGGAAGTTCCTCCAGGTATCTGACCTGTATCCCTCTTGCTATATACAAAGAAGCTGGTTGACACTGTGCTGCCTCCCACAGACACAATGTCTTTAGGGCTCTACGTACAATCTTCTGTCGTACCAGGTCCTTAATTGGCAGTGGTACAGTAATGAGTCAGAGACAACAACCAATTAATTATCCCAAGTTATAAAAAGCTTCACTTCCCTTCCTTACTGGGGAGTGAGCCTCTGCTGCCAGACTGCTCCACTCCAGAGCTAAGGCAGGTGGATTGTCATGTCACCTCTCTGGTCCTCAGTTTCCTGTTTCCTTATTTGTCAAGTGTGTGATCTGGGGGGAGGGGCCATGTGAGCACAGGCTGGAGGAGGTGAGGATGTGTCAGGCTGGCTGGGAAAGGAGGAAGGAAAGGAAGGGGGCTCCCCCCAAGCTCTCTGTCCAAACTGTACCCTTCCAGGGTCCACTTCAGGGCTAGATCTTAGCAGGGGAAACATCGTTTCCAGCCCAGCATCAAGGACACTCCCATCTTCTCCCACCTATTCCTGGGCCAGTGCTTTTTCTCCTCCATCAGGCCATTGCCCATCAGGCCACTGCCCCTCCCCGCCTTTCATCGCTTGCCAGTGCTGTCTCATTCAAACACCCAGACCCACTGCCACTGAGGCGACTGACTCATGGTGACCCTAAAGGACAGAGTAGAACTGCTCCACAGACTATAAATCTTTACAGGGGCAGACAGCCTCATCTTTCTCCCATGGAGTAGCTGGTGGGTTTGAACCGCTGATCTTGTAATTAGCAGCCCAAATGCTTAACCCACAGCACCACCAGGGCTCCTTCATCGAAACACACATACTCAAAACACTGGCGCTCTGCCAACCTCCATCCTCTTGAGCATCTATCACAGGTTCCCTGGTTGAGACCCCATCCCTAAAATGGGGATGACAATTACCCATGCCCATTCGGAGTATTAACAACAAATGAAGCAATGCCTGTAAAGCACTTGGCAAGGCTCTTGGCATACAGTAGGTGCTCAGCAAACATCAACTGTTACTATTATGCTCACCCTTCATTTCTCAGCAGAAGGATGAGAGTGAGATCCTTCTGCGACACACCCACCTGTCTGTCACCCCATTTCACAGATGAGGCCCAGAGAGGTCAGGCTTCACAGGGGAGGGACTTGAACCCAAGCTTTTCTGGATTGGAGGATGCAGGTGGGATCGAGGCAGGGGGTTCCCCAACGAGGACCTGAGGGGAGACAGTGGTGATGTGAAGCTTGGGCAGAGGTCTCCAAATGAAAAGGGGAAGGTGGTAGTACAAGGTTCATTAATAGACCCTCCTTTCCCTGTTGGCACTGTGGGTAAGGCATTGGGCTGCTAACGCTAAGGTCACTGGTTCAAACCCACCAGCCACTCCCCAGGAGAAAAATGAAACTGTCTGCTCTTATAATGATTTTACAATCTCAGAAACCCTACGGTAGTGGTACGCTATGGAGTCTGTTCCAACTCACAGCGATCCTGTATAGGGTTTCCAAGGCTGTAAATCGTTACAGGCACAGAAGGCCTCATCTTTCTCCTGCAGAGCAGTTGGTAGATTAAAACTGATGACCTTGCAGTTAGCAGCCCACCGTGTAACCCATTACAGTACCAGGCTCCTTCAGAAACCTTACACAGGGTCACTGAGTCAGAACTGACTTCAGGGCAGTGCGTTTCTCCTTGCAGAGGCCTCTCTTCCCACTCTCCACAGCCAGACAGCTCTCTTCTCTTCTCCTGACCCCACTGGTTTCCCAGAGTTTATGTTGGGATCTCTGTTTGTTCAGCAACGTGTATGGAGCACCTACTATGCCACCCTGTCTCTGAGACCCAAGAATACCCACCGGTGTCTTCACAATGCCTGGCCCAGAGCCCAGCCCCCATCACTGCCTCTCCCAGCTGCCTCGGGAGAAAAGAGGAGAGAGAGAGGGTGAGGGCTGCTGTGCATGGAACCCAGGAAGTGGGAGGAGAAATGGGAGGTGAGGGGCTGGCGGAGGGAGAAGAGGATGCTCATCCTTTGCTGTGAGTTTCAGGGTCACCTGAGGTGAGCTCAGCCCTTTCTGTAAAGGCTTTGACATCCAGAGCTGCTACAAAATCCTCTCCCCTCTCCCAGTCAATGTGGCATGCAGCTTCCAGTCACCCTCTCCAGCCTTTGCCAGGACACTGGCACCCCGGGGCCCTGGTATTTATAGAGCCAGCACCATTTGAACTCCCAGTCAGCTCACACTTGGCCTTGCTCCTTTCTTTTCTCTGGGTCATGTGCTGGCCACAGCCAAGAACCACCACTTCCTGACTCATGGCCTGTGTCTGGCTGGCCCAGAACCCACCAAGGGATGAGAGACATTCTGGGCAATTCATCTTCTTCCAGAGTCTACTTCAGTGATCATGGGCTTTCTGGCCGGCCTCACCGTGGGATAAGAATAGGACTGTGAACCACAGGTTGGCAGTTCAAACCCACTAGGTGCTCCTTGGAAACCCTATGCAGGGTCGCTGTGAGTTGGAATCCTCTCGAGGGCACTTAACAACAACAACAACCCTTGCTGAGAGCACGGATGGTGTTGGGCCTACCTCACCTGGATCCAGGCCCTAACTCTGTCCCTCACTCCTATCTCTGGCTTTGGTTTCTCCATCTGCGAAATGCAACGAGGACATCGAGCTCACGGGTAAGGACATGTCAGTGCACGGCACCAGCCCCAACCCTGGGAAGGACTTAGCTTGGAGTAAAGCCGAGAGGCCAACGAATTCTGTCATCGAATCCACCTCTTCCTGAGAGCAGGACCAGGAATCTGGATTGATTTGTCTGAATGGCTGGCCATAGGTCATGGTCTCATGACCTCCCCACAGCAGTTCTTTGAGGGGTGTGTGTGCGTCACAAATGAGGAAATTCAAGTTCAAAATCAACTCGGTACAAGTGGAAAAGGCATGGTTTGAACTTCAGGTCCATCTGACTGCAGAGCTCTGTGGCCTCGGGCAGGTCCCTTCCCGACCCTGTTGCCCCTCTGTGCCAGGCCCTGTACTGGCTGGCATATGGAATGGTAGAGACCTGGGACCTGTTTTGGTGATACCTGCTTCTCCTATCTGGAGAACCTAGTTCCTGACTTGTTATAGAGCTCTGTTCCTCACCACCACAAACAGAGAAGCTAGGCAGACAGGCTGATGACAAGCAGACAGACGGCAGACAAGTTTCTCTGACTGCCCCACCCAGATTCTCTGGCCAGCACATGGCCTCTGGCCTCAGCCTCTCTGGCCCCTTGACCACTCCGGCCTGTTTGGGGGCTGGCTGAATTCAGAGGCTGGCCTTTTCGTGCAAATGCACAGGAGAAAGTGTTATTTTTTAGACAATAAAAGCTTTAGATAAACACTACACAGGAACTGGATTCCTTCAGGGAAGAAACTAGATCTGCTGGCAGAGAGCGCCCCAGGGACAGGAGTGTGACTCCAGGTTTGGCCCGGGGAGCTGGGCACTGAAGGAGGCTTTATCCTGTTGAACACCTGCTGTCAGCCCTGGCAAGCCTGAAGCTCAGGTGATCGGGCCCTGGTGCCAGGGCAAGGTCCTGCCAATTCCCAGGTTCTGGGATGACCAGGCCCACCTCTCAGCATCTTCTCCAGGCACTTGCCTGCCTGACTGCCTGTCCGGATCTGCCAGGACACTGAGAACTTCTGATCAGCTTGGAATGACTCCTCCCTCATGGAGCTCCCCTCTCTGCCAAGACCTCACCCCATTAGAGGAGTGTGACCAGTGGCCTCTGAATGCTTCACATGTAGGAAAGGAGGAGTTTTTTTTGCCCACCCGGTCAGGTAAATCCAGGGATTTCTATGAGCCCATACCACACAGGGAGAAACTGAAACCCAGACGGGGCATTGGCCCACCTAGACTCATACAGCAAACCTATGCTTGACCCTCATGCTAGCTGGGGTTCCCTGGTCCCTCAGTCTCCGCCCAGCACAGTGTGGCTCACCGGTGTGGTGTCATCATGGGAACGTTGGTAGCGCTTCCAGCGGCAGCCGTAGATGCCCGTGAGGCAGGAGAGGCACAGCTGGGGCTCATAGTACTGCAGGGGCTGGTGTCTCACCATGCTCGTGCCCGCGGCCCTGGCGCCTGGCCTTCATGCGCCCATGGAGGCCCCGGCTGATCCTGCAGGAGGAAACAAGGGATGTCAGTCCTGGACACAGTCACAGTGATTGTAGCCTAAGTCAGGGCTCCCAGTCTCTCTAGATGTCAAAGTGGCACCCCTGTGAAGTTCCCCCAGGACCTCCCTCATCCCCCTCCAGCCACCCCAATCTCCTCACACTTAGCCATTGCTCTGATGTTTCCTCTACCTGCAATGTCCTTCCTTTAACAACCCTCCTGGCTCCCTCCTTCCCATCCTCAAGTCTTTGCTCCTTATCCCTTTCTCAGTTGGACCTCCCCAGACTACCTTCTGTAAAGCTGAGGTCCCACACTCCCAAAGCCATTCTCAGCTGATTTTTTCAATCAAGTCCTCAAATCTCACTTACTGATTTTGTTTCTTGTCTGCCTAGCCTGCTGCCATGTAGGCAGGGATTGTTGTCTGTTTTATTCTCTACTAGATCCCCAGTGGCTAGAGCAGTGCCTAACACACAGCAGACTTGGAAAAGAAATACTTTTAGTAAATTCTCATAAAAGCTGACATGCATTGAGCATTTCAAACCTGCTGGGCACTCACTGTAACATCTTATCATCACAGACACCTAAAGTGGCAGGAGCTGAGTAGTGAACTCATTTGACAGTTAGACAAATTGAGGCTCGGAAAGATAAAGATGTTTTTCCTGGCCCTGGCTGCTCTGGGTGCACCCAAGTGTATGCATTCATTCAGGCACAGGGAGTCCCTAGCCCCGATGGTGTAGTAACGGGTGGGTCTGAGGGTCGAGTTGCTGTCATGAAGAGTGCGGAAACCTAACTAGCCTTTCCTTCATACCTTGGAAACACTTGCTGGGAGATCAGCCTCCCAGGGCCAGTGCTGGCTGACTGGGGCCCGGGAGACCTCACATACCCTCAGTGCTTGGCACCATTTGATCCTGAACACCAGGAACCATGGTGGTGCAATGGTTAAATGCTCAGGTTGGTGGTTCACACCCACCCAGCTGCTTGCTCCACAGAAGAGACACCTGGCGCTGCTCCTGTAAAAATTGTTGTTAGGTGCCGTTGAGTCAGTTCTGACTCATAGTGACTATATGTACAACAGAAGGAAACATTCCCTGATCCTGACCATCCTCACTGGTGTTCTGCTTGAGCCTACTGCTGCTGTCACTGGGCCATTTCATCTCATTTGGGGTTTTCATTGTTTTCGCTGACACTCCACTTTACCAAGCATGGAATATTTCTCCAGGGACTGGTGCCCCCAAAGTATGAGACACAAAGTCTCACCATCCCGGCTTCTAAGGAGCATTCTGACTCTACTTCTTCCAACACAGATTTGTTTGTTCTTCTGATAATCCACGATAATTTCAATATTCTTCTCCAACACCGTAATTCAAGTGCATCAATTCTTCTACGGCTTCCTTAGTCATTCATTCATTCTGTAATGATTGTTGTTGTTGATATGTGCCATGGACCGATTACAACCTAGAAAACTCTATGGGACAGCTCTGCCACATGGGGTTGCAACTGATTGATGGGCCCCCAGCAAGAACAACACTGTGAAGTAGTTATTATTGTGACTGTTCCTGGGTCTCAGAGCAGAAAAATGACTCACCCAAAGGTGCCTGCTGTCTGTACTGTCAGGATTCAACCCTGGTGTGTGGGACGGCAGAAACTTGACGGCAGTGCTGAGCCCTGGAGATAACTGTGAGCGGGACAGACCCCATGGCCCTGTCAAGACCCCAACACAACCAGGGAGGGGAACAACCATGTGTTTACTGTGCCTCAGGCACCATTCTAAGTGCTTCCCATGCACTCACTGTTACAACAGCTTTATAAAGAATGATCATTTTAAAATTCGAGCTCTAATCCCATGCCATCAAATTCACCCTTTTAAGGTGTACAACCCAGTATTTTCAGTATATTACAAAATTGTGCAAGCATTATAACTATGCAATTCTAGAACTTTTTTATCATCCCAACAAGAAACTCCAGACCCGCTAGCAGTCACTTCCCATTCCTCCCTGGCAGCCATGAGTCTACTTCCAGTCTCTGTGGGGTTTTCCTATTTTCTACATTTAAAAAAATCTGTAGACCTTTGTGTCTGGTTTCTTTCACTGAGCATACTGTTTTCAAGGTTCATCCATGTGGTAGTACATATCAGAACTTGATTCTTGTTTATGGTTGAATAATCTTCCATTGTATGGATACACTTGCCTCACCATTCATCAGCTGGTAGGCATCTGGGTTGTTTCCACTTTTTTGGCAACTCTGAATGGTGAACATCTGTGTACAACCTTTTGTGTGGATGTGTGTTTTTATTTCTCTTGGGTATATACCTAGGAGTAGAATTACTGGGTCATGTGATAAGTCTGTATTTAATCTTTTGAGGGAGTGCCAACTGTTTTCCAAAGTGGCCACACCATTTTGTTCTCTCAAAGTCTGCCTGTTGTCCCAGATGAAAAACGGACACATCGACAGATGTATCTATTTGCTGAAGGTGACACAGTAGAGTCACAATTCATATCCAGTCAGTCTGGCTCCGGAAGCCTTATTCTAACCTAGAGGTTGGCAAACTTGTATGGCTTGCGAGCTGAGAATAATTTTTCCATTTTTAAATGACTAGAAAAAAAATCAAAGGAAGAGGACTATTTTGTAACATGTGAAAATTATTTATGAATTATGGGCACATTTCAGTGCCCATAAATAAAGTTTTCTTGGAACACAGCCACACTCATTTACATATTGTTTGTGGCTGTTTTTGAACTACAAGAGTTGAGTAGTTACACAGAAACTGTGTGGTTTGCAAAGTCTAAAATAATTTGTCTCTGATGCTTTACAGAAGCGTTTGCTGACCCCTGCGACCACTGCGCTGTAACGTCTCAAGAATCAGTTACTCTAAGTGCTGCATGGGTGAGGGGATGAGGGGCACTTAACATGGTTCCCCACTGTATGTACCAGAAAGCCCAGCTGGGCTACATCCCACCTCTTAGACTTACCTAGGCCCTCTGCCTACAACAGCCTCCTCCCAGACCTCCAGCAAATGCTAGCCTCAGCACTGGGATTACAGTCTCCATTCAGAGGGGGAAGATGCATTAGGAGCTTGCTGGGAATATTGACTAACGGGAGTCTCCTGATTGCTGGGAATCTTGTCTAGTGCCGATTCTTCCTAGTGGCTCCCTGGGGACAAATGTGGGATATGGTGTAGATGCTCAGGGCTCTTAGAGTCGAGCCCAGAGCTCAGGGGACACAGAATGGGCTGGGCATGGGCAGAGCTCTGGGGCGGTGGGGGGGGGGGCGGCTCAGGGGACACAATGGGCTGGGTAGAGCTCAGGGGAGGGGGGGCAGCTGCGGAGGCCTTGAGTGCATATAAGGGGATACTCTTGGCTTCACTCCACTCCCGAGGTCTGGGAAACTTCATGGGCACACACACATTCTCCTACATTCACAGACTTTCAGTAGGGCTAGAAGGCAGGAGTCCAAAGCAAGGGAGACAGATCTCACCGAGTACCCTCCTGCTCCCCAGATTAGGGCCTCATCTGCCAGGTTAGCTGCCACATCTGTCCCCACCATCCCAGGAAGGGAGGAGGCAGCTAATTTGTAGAAACAGGCCTGGACTGATTATGTCTGAGCCACTGTGATAGATTGGATTGTGTTCCCCCCAAAATATGTGTTGTAAATCCTAACCTCTATATCTGTGGCTATAATCCCATTTGGGAATGGGTTGTCTTTGTTATGTTAATGAGATGGGATTAGTAGGGACCTCTTGATTTAATCTCTTTTGAGATACGAAGAAGAGAAGAAACAAGCAAGCAAAAGTCAAAAGATCGAGGAACAGGAATGCCAAGCCACATGAAGACTGTCTAGGAGCAGCTTAGACAAGACAAGGACCTTCTTCCAGAGCCAATACCAGGAATCCTGGGGTGGCACTGTAGGGCTGCAAGGGCTGCTTGAACCACAAGGTTGACAGTTCAAACCCACCAGAGGCTTCTGGGAAACCCTATGCAGGGTCGCTGAGTTGGGACTGACTGGACAGCACTTCACACCAACAACAGATGCCATCACCTAGAATTCAGACTTCTAGTCTCCTAATCTTTAAAAAAGGATATTTGGTTGTTAAAGCCACCCATTTGTGGTATTTCTGCTGTTACGGATCGGGCTGCTAATCTCATGGTCAGCAATTCAAAAAACTACCAGTGGTTCAATAGGAGAAAGATGAGGCTTTCTGCTCCTGTAAAGATTTACAGCCTCAGAAAGTCGCTATGAGTTGAAATCAACTCCACGGCACACCACCACCACCACCACCACCAGAGAACTAAGACAGCGAGCCACTTGCTAGCTCTGCGGCTGGAGTCACAGTGTTCTCCTGTGAGCCTCAGTTTCTGAATCTGTAAAAAAGTAAAGTAACAATCTTTACTTTGCTTCTGTAGGAAATCAGGTACTGCCATGACTGAAGGATAGCAGGTGGACATTCTGCCAACAGGAGAGCCCACACCTGCTTCCTTACCTTTGTATTTCTTTCCCAGATTCCCCTAACTCCGGTACCAATCTCATGTGTCCTCTGCCCTACTCTACTCCCACCCTCATGACTGAGCATGACAACATCCCCAGGAATGGAAATTCCATTTCAGAGCTGTAAAAGAGGGAAGTCCAAGTATGTGTGCGTCACACCTTGACCCAGCCTGGGGCTCAGATTTTTCTAGATCTTGAACCTCCTCTCTCCCAGGTAGATTTTCATGTGGTCACACTGCTGGGACATCTTTGGGAGGTGGACCTCTTCTCTTTCCTCCGCATGCCCTCTTGGTGCCATCTCGTCCACTCCCATGGCTTCAGTTACCAGGTACTGCCAGAGCCACCCAATCTCGGCCTCTCCTTTGAGATAGCAGCAGTGACTCCTGGCTGTCTCAGGGTGTCAGCAGGCCCTGTGGACCAGCATGGTCCCTGACCTCCTTGACTCCCTCAAAGCCACTTTCTCATCATCCCCTGGGTCACTTCCTTGGTCCAGACCTCATGGCTCCTCCTGGCGGGGGTTCCTCTCTGGCCTCCCATCTAAGCTCCCACCTGCAGTCAGAGTGAACTTGGAAAACTGCAAATGAGCAGGCTCTGGTCCCTATAACAGCTGCATAACGCAACACAGAAGGAAGACCTGGCAATCTGCTCCCCAAAAGATTATAGTCCAGAAAACCCTATGGGGCAGTTCTGTCACATGACATTGCTGTGAGTTATAAACCTACTGGATGGCGCCAAACTACAAAAATCCTTCCTCCTACAGGAAGTCTCCCTTGAGTGCCAATGATTGATGAGGGAGAGGTCTCCCTGGCCTCCCCCCAGGCCATCCTGGACACCCTGTGTGAATACTGCTGACCTGCCTGTCTCTCCAAGAGACTGAGACTGAGCGTGATCTCCACGTTTCCTGGGTCCCCAGTGGCAGCACAGGGCAGGTTTGCTGGGCCATTCTTCACAGGAAGCCGCAAGTCCCAATAATATAAATGTGCTGCTTAGACACTGGACAGACTTTCCTCCCTCCTCCCCCACCAGCCCATCACTCCCCCTTCCTGCTGGGACTAATGGCATTGCTGAGGATCAATTATGTCTTCAACCCACTTCCCAAGGCTGCTGATAACAGCCAAGTTCCTGAGAAATGGCCTGCCCAGAGTCCCTGCTGGCTCTGGGAGAGCCCTCTCAGCACAGTCTGCTGTTCCAGGCCCCTCCCCAAACCAAGGTCCTGTTTTCTGTCAGAATTACGGGCCCCTGCCAGGAATATCCACAGCCTCCTGTTTGCACAGGGAAAGGCCTTCCAAGAGTCCTCATCTGATATAGAGGCAGCACCTGCTGATGAGTAGGCGCAGGACGTGGGGGGCTGGGTCCATACCTCCTGACCGCTTCCCTGCTCTTCCTTCCTCCTGGCTGCCAGTCCTGGTAGACCACCCTGCCTCTGGCCCCAAGCCCTTTCTCTCCTGAGAGTGGAGAGTCTGGGGACAGTGTCAGACTGCCTGGCCCCCTTCAACTGACGTGCTGTGTGACCTTGGACATGTCACTAGTTCTCTTTCAGCCTTACTTTACCCATCTGAGAGTTGGGAACAGGATGGGGAGACACATAAAAGTGCCTAGGTTTACAATAAAGGGGAATGAAGGCCTGATACAACACTATGACATGCATGAACTTGAAATCATCATGTTAATGATGTCGAGTCAATTTTGGCTCAGGTGTGCAGAGTAGAACGGCTCCACAGGAATTTTGTCAGGCCTGTCTTCCAAGGTGCCTCTGGATGGGCTCGATTATACCTTTCAGGTAGTAGTTGATCGAGTACCACCATAAAATGCTATCTACTGTAAGAATGGATTTATAGGAAATATCCAAAATAGGCAAATTCAGAGACAGAGAATAGTCAGTAGTTGCCTAGGTCTCAGGTGACTGGGGAGAAAAGGAGAGAGACTGCTAATGGGAACAGGTTTCTTTTAGGAGTGATGAAAATGTCCTAAAATTAAATGTGGTGATGGCTGGACAACTATATACTTAATATACTTAGATATCAAAAACCACTGAACTTAGCATTTTAAATTAATACACTGTATGATATGGAAATTCTATCTCAATAAAGCTGTTGTTTTTAAAAAACACAGTGCCCAGTCTGGAAGTCAGTTGAAGGTTATCTGTACTGGTGGCTATCTGTATTGGTTATAAAGGCGCTGGGGCCAAGAGTGGCTGTACCTAGAGTGGACAACAATCTGGGAACGTCGGCTATGGCTGGGCCCATCCATTCCTGCCCAGGCCTTCTGGAAATGACCCTATTCCCTTCCACGGATCTCCCTTTCTGCTCAAGCTAACCTGAATTGTTTCTGATATTTGCAAATGAAAACTCTGATGGCTGGAAAGGCATTGTTTGTACTGAAGTAGTTACTCTTTGCTATGCTACCACTTAAGGGGCTCTGGTAGCGTAGTGGTTACGAATCGGGCTGTGAACCTTAAGGTCAGTGGTTCGAATCTACCAGCTGCTCCGTGGGAGAAAGATGAGGCTTTCTACTCCCGTAAAGATTTACACCCTCGGAAACCCTGTACAGGGTCGCTATGGGTTGGAACCGACTCAACGGCACTTAACAACAACAACATGCTACCACTTGCTTCTTGCTTACCGAGCTAAGCAATATTCATAATGTAACATCTCCTGATGGCAATCTTCTGAAGCATAGATCAATAGTTTTATTTTAAAGATGAAAAAAAATACAGGCCCAAGAGTTTAAATGATTCACCAAGGCCAAAAAGCGAATTATGGAGGAGTCAGGATTTGAACTCACGACTGCTGACTCTAAACCCGGTCTTTCCAGGGCACCAACCCCCAGAAGAACGGGCTTGCCAGCATTTCACTGCCTTCCATGTCTGTCCAGCTCCAGCAACTGAGTAACTACAAATTGTACCTTCAAGGGCCAAGGTCAATATTTTCATTGGCACCAAGGAAGCAGGACAGGGGGTAAAGCCAGGAACTTGGGGGAGGAAAAGGAAAACCCCCCTGAAAGGTGCCAGGGCTGAGAGAGGTGGAGACCTAACTAACCCCTCCAACAGCCTGCCAGGGCTCAGGACACAGGACAGTTGACAGCAGGAGGAAAGCACTGCCTTCTCCTTGGTCGTAGCCACCCTTCCTCCACAAGCTTCTGACCTTGGTTTCCCCATCTGTACCATGGGAGGGAAGAACATGGGTCTTTCCAAAGCTTAACTTCTAAAACCCTTTAATCACCCAGATCTCTTCCATTCCCAGGCAGAAAGCAAAGATGGGCCAGAATGGAAGATCAAATCTCAATCCTTCCTGATCTGAATGAGGAGGAACAAGCCCCTATTTCCAGGGTTGGGAGCCCTGAACCCACCACTGGTTCAGTGAATGATCTTGGGTAAGTCCCAGGCCTTTTCTTTCTGGCTCCAGTTTTCACTTGAGACTAAGGTGCCCAACTGTCCTGCTTGCCCAGGACAGTGGGGTTCCCATGCTAAACATGGGACAGCCCCAGGTAAACCGGTACATTAGTCACCTTGAACCCTCTCCATGACAGAGCTGAAGGCTGCAAAAAGGCCTGCAATAAGTCTAGACATCTGGTCATCCTGATTGCCAGGCCAGAGCTCTGCCCATGCCCAAGTGTCCCCACTTGATAGGTACCGAGGTGTAGGCATGTCATGGCCTCCATAACTCACAAACACTGAAAATCCCCAACTTCATTCACATAAAACCACGGAATGAAAGGCCACAGTGACCTCCCATAGAGCTCAGGGAATGTGGTTCTTGAAGAGGGCAGGATCTAAGCTGAAATCAGGAAGGATTTGTACTCCTACAAAGGGCATTCCAGGTAGGGGGTGCAGCAGAGCAAACCCTGGGCATCAGGAAGAGGGAGTGAAGAGGGCATCTCCCAGGGTGGGAGCACCCACAGCCAGCAAGTCCCCTTTTGGTTCTGCTAGTAGGTAGGAGGTGCAGCCAGCCTTCCCCTCCCTCCTGGGACCCAGGGAAAGTAGGCATCTTCCAACCAGTTTACCAGCTAGGCCTTTTCCCCAAACAAACAATAAACTCCACACCTCTAAATCAAAGCTCTGGGGCCAGGGCTGGGGCTGGATGTTGGGCACAAGGGTTGACTCTGGGACTTCCCATGCCTTGAAAAAAACCTCAGATTGACCAACACCAGGCCCC
>NW_006408844.1:1862108-1927229 GCF_000296735.1 Chrysochloris asiatica
CTGGATGTTGGGCACAAGGGTTGACTCTGGGACTTCCCATGCCTTGAAAAAAACCTCAGATTGACCAACACCAGGCCGCCCCCCCGCCCCATCACTACCCTCTGACACCAGCATTCCAAAGGCAGTTTTTAGAGAGTGATCATCCCATGTTTAATAGTTTCTCTTTCATAAGCATCATTAGCCACACAGTTAAATTGATTCCAATTCATAGTGACTCGGCAGGGCCAGACAGACCTGCCCCTGTAGTGTTCTTTACGGCCTCATCTTTCTCCACCAACCTGCGGTTAGCAGCATCATTAGATGGCTTGAATGGAAAGGTCTGAGTTGTCATCGTACCACTGTGTGACCTTGGGCAAATCACTCTACCTCTCTGGGCCTCAGGGAAAGCCTGAGAGTCTAAGGACCTAGGACAGAAAAAAATAAGCCCTGGTGGCGCAGCTATTAAGTACTCGACTGTTAACCCAAAGGTTGTCAGGTTGAATCCACACAGAGATTCTGAGAGATGAAGATTACAGTCAAGAAAACTCTATAGGGCAATTCTTTTCTGTCACATGGGGTCATTATAAATGGGAATAAACTCAGTGGCACCCAACAAAAGGGCAGGAAGGAAGTCTTCATAACTGAGGCAGCTGTTGGTAATAAGAGGTGGTACCAGGGAAGGATGCAGGGTGGGGGCCTCCTCGAAGGTAAAAAGCCCAGGTGGGCCAGAATTCCCTCATCCCAACATGTAGTGGCAGAAGCTGGGGCTCAGCAGGAGTCCTCAAAGAATCAATCATGCCTTAATTAGGGTCATTATTAACCTCTTTCCATGCTGATGTTGGGCCTTCTTGTTTACCCAACACTGCAATTCCAAGAGCTCTGTGACTGCTCTTCCTCCCAGGAGGAGGCTGGGGGGCCCAGAGGCCAAGGTGAGCAGGCCAGCTTCACCCAGCTGGTGGGAGGGCCAATGGGCTCCTGGGATCTTTGGACCCTCTTGGTTTCCTCCCCTGCCCTGCAGTCCCATATGATGCCCTCGTGCCCATTAAGTAAACGTTTATGAAGCTTCCACTGTGTGCCAGGTACCGTGTAGGGCTGTTTGGAATTCTGGAGAATCCGACACAAGCCCTTCCTCTCCAGAAACCAATGTAAGTGTAGCGATGGCAACTATCCCATGCACTTGCTTTACAGTTTACAAAGAGCCTCCACATACAGCATCTCACTGAGGTGTCACTCCAACTCTACAGTGAAGTGCGGAGGATGAAGCTGGGGGAGGTCAGAATTTGTCAGCACCTGTCTGAGCACCAGGTGTCCTCTCTGTCCATCCTGGTTCTATCTGCTGAGCTCCCCCTCAGTAAAGGCCTCTGGGGGGGGGTGGGGAGCAGAGCTGCATATCTGGAGAGCCTCTGGGGCCACAGGCTGCAAGGCTCAGGCCCTAGCCATGGGATGAGTTCTCCAGGCACAGAGAAAGCCTCTGTTTCTCAGGTCACGGCCACCAGCTTGAAATGGGTAGTCACCATTAGAGCAAAGCTTAGCATCTTGGAACTCCCAGGCTGACGACTCCCTAAGCCAGAATCTTAGAAACCTGGAACAATCCAACTTGGTATCTTAGAACACTCCAATTCCTAAATGTCAGCATCTAGAAAGACCTGAAGCCATTCCATCCTACCTTCCACCCAGGTGTCTCCTTGCATGTTGTTGTTATGTGCCTTTGAGTCGTTTCCAACTCATAGTGACCCTGTATAGGGTTTCCGAGGAGCAGCTGGTGGGTTTGAACTGCTGACCTTGTGGTTTGCAGTCCAGTGCTGACCCTACAGCGCCACACCAGGAGAAGCCCCCACTGTATAGCTTCTTGCTACTTCCCAATGAAGCCTCTTGCATAGGCTTTGCATACTCCCAGTTGATGAAGTCCTCCCTTCTTAACTCCAGGGCTCTTTAAACAGAAAGACATCCTTGGGAAGAACGGCCACCCCTGCCACCACTTACCTCCCTGTCTGGCCCTGATGGGTTCTCCCAGGAGCAGAAAGCAGATGCTCCTAGGGCCTCTGGCTGTGTCTGAAGGTCTGGTCTGAGGAGTTGGTGAAGGAGGAGACTCCCACTCTCAGTTGATACAACATACCCCTCCCAGGAGCCCAGTAATTTCCATCTCCAGGGACCAGAGTGGCTTTTTCCAATGCCTCTCCCTAGGTCCCAGGGAAGGGGGGGCCTCCCACATGGAAGGAGGAGGAAGCTGAGTCTGGCAGACACTTATGCTGAGCAAACTTGTCTTGCCCCAGTTTTTACCCCCTGAGGGAATGGGGAGCAATGATTTATTTATTTATGCAAAATAGTGGAGTTACTATACAAACAGTCTTCCCAAGCAGGCCTGGGGGTGGGGGTGGGAAGAGAAGCAAGGGTTACCAGTTAAGGAATCTTCCTTTTCTTCCTTCCCTTTATCACCTACCTGCCTCTAGCCTCCCATGCCTGTGCTCCAAGCCACTATCCTAACTCAGCTTTCCCACCTCCCTGCCTCTGCTCACACAGGGCCCCTGTCAGGAAACCCCTTCCACCCCAGCCCACCCTTCTAATTCCTGTCTATCTTAGCAAACGCACCCTGTGCAAGCTAGGTCTGGTTCGCCCATGGACGCCTCCTCCCTCTGTGCTCACATCATCTGGTGGAGCTCTCAGACATGATCGCAGGCCTCTGGGCACCGTAATTATTCACTTCTGTGGCTGATTCCCCGCCCCCCCCCCCAAGACAAAGACTTCTGATCCACCAGGCCTAGCTTTACTGGAGACCCACAAGTCTATGGCCCTGGGGTGGGTGATGGGGCCAAGAGATGCCTCAGACCCTGCCCCTATTCAAGGAGTCATTGTATAGGGGCCAATAGTGTCCTGTATCCCTCTCACTTGGCCTGGCACTAAGAAGCATTCGTCAGTTGCAGTCCTTGAGCACTACGCAAATGGTCAAGTGCTAAATGAAAACGTTAGTGGTTTGTACCCATCCAGAGGCACCTTGGAAGAAAGGCCTGGTGGTTTGTCTTTGAAAAATCAGCCGCTGAAAACCCTGTGGAGTACAGCTGTACTCTGACGTTCATGGAACTGTCGAGAGTCAACATTGACTTGATGGCAACTGGTTTGTTTTGGTAAAGCTGGTTACAGGGATGCCATAAATTGGAATCAGCTGTGTGGTAACTGGTTGCGCTGTTTTTGTTTTTGAAGAGCTGGTTAATTTTAAGAAAGAAAGGAAGGGACTGATCCGAGCTTAATGTTAGTCACACAACAGTACTTACTTTTGAGCCTGGTTCAGCTTTGCCTTTTCACAATTTACACAAACAAATAAGCTACTTAAAAAGAAGTCTCCCATGAATTTTTCTTAAACCTCCAATGTCTGCTCGTCCCTTTCTGTGCCAAGACCTAAGGTTAAAGGGCCTCAGAGTTAGCCCAGAGCACTGATTTCTTCATATGTCCTTAGTGGTAAGGCTATGTGGAGAGCAGGCCGTCTGCCCCAGGCAAGCCTGAGATCCTGGGGCCTAAACCCTGGGCCTCTTTTTCAGTTTTCCAGATTCCTCTTTGTTGTTGTTGTTAAGTACTGTTGAGTGGATTCCCACCCATAGCCACCCTACATAGGGTTTCCAAGGAACAGCTGGTGAGCTTGAACCACCGACCTTGCAGTTCAAATGGCTTTGCAATCTGGCACATTAACCCACAGTGTCACACCAGGACTCCTTAGGGACCAAAAAAACTCCCAACAGTCTGCCTTGCTTGAAACCAGAGAAGAAAATTCTCCCTAGGAGTGAGCTAGCCCAGCGCACCTAGAAGGTTAACGCCAATTCCATGATTTAAAGATCTTCAATTCTATTATTTGTCATACATTCCTTTAGCTGAAACATCATTTTTCTCTAAGCTTCTCTTTAAAAATATTAATCCCTTCTTGGAAATCAAGAAAATATAGTTTAATACTTGGCTCTGTCGTTGTTGTTAAGCGGCGTTAAGTCAGTTCTAACTCATAGTGACCCTGTATAGTTGGTAGGTTTGAACTCCTGACCTTGTGGTTCACAGTCCAGTGCTGACCCTACAGCGCCACACCAGGAGGGTGTAAATTAAGAACCAGTCTGCCTGAGTTACAAAGCCAACTCTGCCTCCTCTACTTAACTGAGCTGGTTTCTTAATGCCTCCCTAACCTCATTTTCCTCACCTCTAAGGTTGGAATAATAGCACCAACCTCATGGCCTGCCAAGAGGATTCAATGAACAAATGCATGTGAGGTGCTTAGAGCTGATACACTATGCTCTGAACTCAGCATTTTTTGGTTCATAAAATGGGACAACAATCCTGGTTTCTTTACTTGTTTTCACAAATCAGAGAGTGCTGTCCTCATGGATGGAAAAGGCTGGTGCTGTGTTAGAACCCAGTGGGCTGCTCTCTGTAGCCTCTCCCTAACCCCTTTGTCCTACCCTCTTTGTTTGCTTTTTTCTTTACTTGGAAGAAGGTACCTGTGGCTGTGAGTTGGGCTCTCAGGGGTGCTCTGTGCCCAGAGGTGGTGATGTCACTTCATGAGGAGAGCTGAGGGGACAAGGGAACAAGCCCAGTCAGACTGGTTATCAGTCCCACCCTGCCTTCTACACCCCCAACTGGACCCCTACTGAGCCCCTGCTCTATGACCACCCTACGCTGGGTATAGAGTCCAGGGGTCACACCTAGTCCCAGCCCGATGGAACCCTAAGCTGAGGGTGAATCAAGTAGACACGTGATCCTATCCCAAGCCATGAGGCCCAGCACACACAATCCCCATCCACTCAGGATGCCCACAAACCAGTCCCAACCCCAAACCCAGTTCAACCTGCTCTCTGAACCACTCTTGCTTTCATCCAGTTCCCACGGGAAGTGGTCCAGTGCCCAGCAACCCTGGGGCTAAACCTGGGGCTGCACCTGGCTCCTGGGGGGCAGAAGCCCTTTCATGTTACCCAGGGACCTGCTTCTCTGGAGGTAGCTGCCAAACCAGCCGCTCTTCTAAAGCAGCCGCTAAGGGAGGGCCGGTGGGCTGGAGGCGGCGGGATTTGGGGCACCACAATTATGTGCCTGAGTTCTGACTCATGCATCGCCTCTCCCATCACCAGCTCCTACAGCCAGCAGGACAGCTCCCTTGCTCAGGAACTGGGAGGAGAGATGGCACTGATGGACTCAGCACTGTGGGCTTCACAGGATGCTGCCCCATTGCCATTGCCTGCATTGGGCTG
Source organism: Chrysochloris asiatica (assembly GCF_000296735.1). Classification (NCBI taxonomy): domain Eukaryota; kingdom Metazoa; phylum Chordata; class Mammalia; order Afrosoricida; family Chrysochloridae; genus Chrysochloris; species Chrysochloris asiatica. The sequence goes on from NW_006408844.1 coordinate 1,867,304, forward strand.
GCAAGGCCAGGGGTCTGTCCATGTCACTCAGAGGCAGAGGCAGGCCTGGGTCTCAGGTCTCCTGGTGTCCTGCAGACCAGGGGCCATGACAGGGCCATGCCAACATGAGAATGAATGCTGACCCTGAAGCCAGACCTCATAGAGCCAAGATTCAGCCTCCAATCAGAGGTGAACAGAGCAGGGCTCAGAGACAGCATGGAAAAGACATCCAGCTGCTGAGGGACAGATACCTGAGGTACCCTCAATTCTGCTTATTTCCACCTCCAACTCCAAGCTTTCTGACAGTGCCCTGAACACACAGCACTTTACAGTTTGCAAAGCATACTTATTTCCTTTACCTCCCACTGGTAGCATAGTGGTTACGAATCAGGCTGCTAACCTCAGGGTCAGCAGTTCAAAACTACCAGCTGTTCCGTGGGAGAAAGATGAGACCTTCTGCTCCCATAAAGATTTACAGCCTTAGAAACCCTATACAGGGTCGCTATGAGTCGGAACCGACTCCACGGCACATCACCACCACCACTACCACCCACAGTTGTAAGACCTAAGCTATGAGTCGGAACTGACTCCACGGCATACCACCAACCACCACCACCAAGTGACAGAAAGAACAAAAATAGGCCAGAACTTCCCAAACTTTAATATGCACACAAATCAACAGGGCATCTTGTTAGAATGCAGTCTGACTCAGCAGGCTCAGGACATTGCTGGTTATGGGCTGTGGAGTCGGTTCTAGCTCATAGCGACCCTACAAAGGGTTTCCAAGGCTGCAAATCTTTATGGGAGCAGAAAGCCTCACCTTTCTCCCACAGAACTGCTGGTAGTTTCTAACTGCTGACCGTGAGGTTAGCAGCCCGACTTGTAAATCTTTACAGGGCAGCAAATTTCATGTTTCTTCTGGGGAGCGACTGGTGGGTTTGAACTACTGACCTTGTAGTTAGCAGTCCAGTGCACCACCAGGGCCCTTGCCTTATGTATAAAACAAGAGAATTGATAAACACTATCCCCAGAGATTAAATTAGTTAGCATAGTCAACATATGTAAAACACATAAGATAGTTATTATTATTACAGTGAGTTATTCACATTTCAAAATGGATTTTCTGAGGAACCTGCAAATAGCACACTAAGTAGAAGAAGCCAATCAGAAAGACCACATATTGTTGGGTTCTATTCATATAAAATGTCCAGGGCAGGGAAATCTATAGAGACAGAAAGATTAGTGGTTGTTTAGAGTCTGGGCTTAAGCGCTAAGCTGCTAACTGAAAGGTCTCCACAGGAGACAGATGAGGCTGCCTATAAGGAAAAGAAAATGTCACAAATTCTCCATCGGGGACCCAGGCCCTCAGACTCCAGATGTGGCAAGAACTTTATGTATAGGGCAGCCCGTGTCCACCTTGTTCCAGTTTTCCTGCCCTCTCCAGTCTCAAGGAGCCCTAGTGGTGTAGTGGGTTAAGCATTGGTTTGTTAACTGCAAGGTCTCGGTTCTAACCCACCAGTTGCTCTGTGGGAAAAAGATGAGGCTGTTTGTTCCTGTAAAGATTTACAGTCTGGGGAAACCCTACATAGCAGTTCTATAATGTTCAGAAAGATGGCTCTGGGTTACCTCGAGTCTCTGGCCGCTGCTCTGTCTCAGGGCCTCCTAGCAGGGGTCACAGGCAGAAGGTGTTACTACGGTGGCGCCTGTCTCTACCCCCACCTTGACTTTCCAGCACGGGGCCCGTGGGAGCCTGTGAATCACTTGAAGGAAATGCTGGGCCCCAAACTGGAGTTTTTCAAGCAGAAAGCCTCTATAAGATCTCCCCTAGGCCCTGGGGCAAGTGGGCAGGTGGTACAATGTGATGTAGGAAGCAGAGTAGGAGATAGCAACACCTGCTCAGATTTTACCTGAAACTCAAAGTCAAAAGATTCTCAAATGTGGTGAAACCTGGCCTGGGGACTTCTCTGCCATGGACTTACTTGCTGTGAGATCATAAGTGCCCTTTCTTATACCTCAATTTTCCCATCTGTACGATCAGGGGGACTGGACTAAACGCCTGACATTCTATAATGAAATGAAGATCGGAGAAAGTGAATATTGGTGTTTTTTTTTTTTTATTTTAATAATTTATGTTTTGTTGTTGTTGGAAAAATACACAGCAAATCATAATACCAATCCAACCATTTCTATATGAACAATTCAGTGACATTGATTCTATTCTTCAAATGGTGAAGAATGCTCTCATCCTCCGGTTTTGAATTATTCCTCCACTGTGAACCCAAATTCACTGCCTCCTGTTTCCTGTCTAACCTTTGGAGTTGCTGTTGCCAATTTGATCCCATATAAATAGTTCTTTAAAAGAGCACAAATAGTTCTTTAAAATAGCATTAGCTATTCTCTGCTAATGAAGTTAAACAATTGTTTGGTTTAAAGGAGACTTCAGGGAATACTTTTGATTTAAGGTTTTAAAGTTACTTCAAGGCACAGTCTCTCCCTGATTCAGAGTGAAGAAGAGTGAAGAAAATCAAGGGCAGAAGGACACAATCAGTCCAAGTGAACCCCAGTCTCCAAGACCCTCAGATCAGAAGAACTAAATGGCGCCCAGCTACCACTGCTGACCATTTTGAAAGGGATCGCAATAGAAGATTCTGGATACAGTGGGAAAGAAAGAGGAAACAAAACTCAAAATCATAAAAAAGACCAGGTTTACTGGACGAACCACAAGGTCAGCAGTTTAAACCCACCAGCGGCTCCTCAGAAACCCTACATAGGGTTGCTATGAGTCAGGATTGACTTGACAGCACTTAACAACAATTGGTCAGACAGAGACTGGTAGAACCCCTAAGACAATGGCCCTTAAAAATCCTTCAAACCTGGCAGGGATCCTGCCCCCTATGGCTCAACTTTCAGCCAAAAGATAGGTCTGTAAGGTGATCTATAACAGCAGGCAGGCACTCAATCCTTAGAACAATAAACCATACAAGATCCAAAGGGCAGCATTTGCCTCAGGAGAAAGCTTGGGAGGGCAGGCAGGGCTAGGAAAGGAAGAGATATGGAAACAGAGGAAGTGGGAAGGGACGCTGCTACACAGTGCAAACTGCAATCAAAGTCATCAATCAAAATGGGTATGAATTGTGGAATGGAAATTTGTCCCGCTAACTTTCACCCAAATCACACTTATAATTTCAAACTGTTTCATTAAAAACTAAATAAATAAAATGATCTCAGGGCTATTGTTTTGGGTTCATCCAACCTCAATGGTTCTAGAAAGTCTAGACTTCATGAGAATGTGACATTGTGTTCCACAGAATATAGGTTGGTAATGAATGAACAAATGACTATGCAAATGAAATGCATGAGTGAATAAAGAAACTTTGATTTGAATCCCAGCAGTCGCATAAGATCCCCCACTTATCTTGTGTTAACTGCCTAGTAGAAATCTTCTGTCATTGGTAAGAAGAGCCATCCCCTGAACGCAGGGAAGAGGGACTCTGTCATCCTGAATCCCACACATTACACACACACAAACTTGTTAGAGAGCAGACTGGTTCCTCTGTTACTCTCTGTGACATTCATGTGGCCCATAATCCTAAACAGTCTTTCCTTCACTGATACTACTCAAGCCTCAGGGAGACTCTTTCATTATCCCTGAGCTTAAAGAACTAAAAGTATATATTTTACCCCAATTAAAAACAGGACAAAGAACGAACCTGCCCAGATGAGGTCTGTGGTCTATAGGATGTGTTGCTGCTGAGCTGGGAGAAGGGCAGTGAGGGAAAACGTTTCAGAGAAAACAAATTAACTTGTCAAATCCTTTCTCTCAGACAGCAATATGCAATGGTGTCTTGCATAACAAAGTATCAATATCCCAGTAATCTTGAGCATCTTTTTTTTTTTTTTTTTTTGCTTTCCTACATGTTCCAATTTGTGGTCCTAAAAATACTCACAAATGAGTGTGGTCTTCATAATAATTACATGTGGTGGCTGAGGAACATCTTATAATATTTAACAATTCATATTGCGCACATTAACATTACATGAAGTATGATACCAATTCCTTACACTGGCAACTAGATAGATAGATACTGAACACCACAACTGTGAATATGTTGAGTAGCTCATCTCTATTTAAACAATTTTATTTTAAAATGTTATATTCATGAACTATGATGCATATTATTTTAATTTTAACAAATTTTATTAAATAAAAACTTAAAAATGCAAAATAAATTTCCCTTTACTCATTTATGTAGTGTTATTGAATTGATCCTGACTCATACAACTCTGTATAGGGTTTCCAAGAGCAGCTGGCGGGTTTGAACTGTCAACCTTGTGATTCACAGTCCAGTGCTGATCCTACAGTGCCACACCCCTTTATTTATACTTACTTTAATTTGTATTTTTGAAAAAAATATATTCAAATGCAATCTACTTTAACTACAACTGCATTTTAATGTTAACATTTTAGGTCATTACTAGAACACAAATTATGTGAAAAACTTGATTACACCAAACCCAAACCCAATCCCAATACTGTCGAGTCAAATTTCAATTTATGACCACCCTAATGAAGAGATGACAATCTTGACTATAACAGTTCAATTAGTAATCCTGCTAAAACAGACTATTATGGAACATATAATAATATATGAATTATACGTCTTATTACTCATCCAAACATCACCAACCTATCAACAAAACATGTGAATAATTATCAAATTCTGTCAGCTGATAATTTGCTATCAGTCATATAAAACCATAAATTTCAACTTATATTATGAAGGTTGCTTTATAATCTTCTAATATTGGCAAAGATGTTGCTAATATATATATTTGGAGATATGGAGCCCTAGTATGGTGCTGTAGAATAAGCACTGGGTCACAAGGTTAGCAGTTCAAACTCACCAGCTACTCCTGGGAAACCCTATACAGGTCTGCTATGGGTCGGAACTGACTTGAGGGCACTTAACAACAACAATTAGCACTTTGGGGATGGGCCTGTCTGCTCCCTGGCCACCACCTCTCACATTTGTGGGGTGCAGGCTCCTGGCACTGGTGGCCTCACCCCTCCAGGAGAAGACATTTAGAAAGTGCTCTACACACAGGACTCTGGGCCCTATCTTAGATTGTTGTTGTTAAGTGCCGTAGAGTTGGTTCTGACCCATAATGGACCCTTTATAGGGTTTCCGAGGAGCAGATGGTAAATTTGAACCACTGACCTTGAGGATCAAACCAACTTTGCTGTCCAGCACATTAACCCACAGCACCATACCAGGACTACCCTATCTTAGATGAGGGGCCTTATTTCCAGAAGACACTCCAACTCTGTCAGGGGCAGTGACTATGACACCCTGCCCAGAGAGCTGAAAGGCTTTGTAAACAGTACAGTGCCCTAAAACCCTGTCTCTTGTGGGTTTTATGCTCTGCCTAGCATAGTGCTGAGAGCCCATCTATCAAAACACTGCCCAATCTGTGAGGAGGGCTGGGTATACCCTCCGTAAGCAGCAAAGATTTCTATGTGCTCTTTTCACTTGTTCCTCTTAGCCTTTCAATGTAGTAAGTATTCTACAGACAGCAATTCGGAGGCAAAACAGAGTTTTCAGTCCCTTGCTCCAGGGCACAGCTAGGAAGTGGCAGACCCAGGATTTATACACTCAATCTGTCTGACTCCCAAGTCTGTCTAGCACAACCATAAATCTAGTCATTAACGGGAGAGGCACTGAGGACCTAGTGCCTAGACTAGGTTTCCTAGACAGGACTCCCATCTGGAGGAGCCCCGGGTCTAATGGTGTACACAGAAATATCTAGAGTGTGGTGTGAGCAAAGGGAAGCAGGAGCCCTGGGGGAGGGGCATGATAGTACTTTCTTGGTGGATCAAAGTTGTCTCCCAGCCTCACTCCCCAGTATAGCACAGGGCTGGATCCACCACAGGCAGCAACCAACTTGTTTCCCTATATCCGCCTGCCTCCCAAGCAAGGTGGGCAAGAGGTGCTCTAGAGATTCTAGATGCTTCCTTCCTTGTCTGGGGTTGCCACCCTTTTACACCTTCAGCCCTGGGACCTATGGGTTCCCCAAGCCTCAGGATAGAGCAGGGCAGAGGCCTGGGAATGAACGGCACAATTAGCCTGGGGAAAAGCAGCACCAAGCCTGTCTGTGCACAGAACTCCTTCATATAGTAGGTGCTCAGTAAATGGTACTTAGTAAATGAACTAAGTAGTAATGATGGTGCACCCTGGGGCCTGGCTGAGTTCATCCTGACCACTCAGGGGTTAGCGCAGGTCCTGGATCAGAGTGACAGGGGGCTGGAGGCCAGAACAGAGCTGATAACAGGCAATGGAGCTAAGAGCAGGTCCTGACTCTCTTCCCTTCACTTTTTGCTGTGTGATCATGGGCAAATCACTTCACCTCTCTAGGCATCAGATATGATGAATACCATGTTGAAATCACCTGATTTTAGATGTGCTTATCCAAAACTGGTTGGAAACATGGGGCTCATAAAGGGAAGGTGACTTGGTCAAAGTCACATAGCAGGTGATGGAGTCTGGACTAGAACCTGTGACTGCTCTTTGGGATTAGATTGCCAGATGTCCCAGTGCAGGAAAGTTCAGAGTCCTGAGTGGAGCAGCCAGATGGTGGGTGACACCCCTTGTGACATCACAGGGGACAAGAAAGGGTTGGGGTTGGTTCTGGCAGGACCAACCCACCTGACATCATCAGTTAGACTCACTGAAGTCAGAGTCCAAGAGTTTGGTCAGAACATCCCAGAAGCACAATTTATGTTTGTTTTTTCCTGGGACATGCTGACTAGAATGAGTTCCCCCAAGTGATTCCAGGATGCCTTCCATGAAGAAAGTCTTGTAGACACAGTGGGGTGAGCTGGGAGAAAGGAAAAGAAAAAGTAACTCAGGGGCCTTAATTTTCCCCTTGGCATTTGATGCCTCCATGGCCCTGTCCTCTATCCTGTTTGACACAGCCGATGCCCAAAGAGGTGAACAATTTGCTAATGATCGCACTGTAAAAAGGTGGAGTTGTGACCCTCTGGACTAGACTGGCAGAGAGGGCAGAGGCAATGGGCCACAACAGAATACCAAGGGTAACCTCTAGGGCTAGGACATCCCCAGCTCTGGCTGATTTGGAGAGCTTGCTGGAAGCCAAGTCATCCAAAGAAACAGGGAAGGGACCAGGTCAGCCTCTGGAGGCACAGAGAGACTAATACCTGGGTCTGGGGGAACAGGAGTGACCCAGGGAAGCTGTCAGAACTTACTGCTCTAGCTGGCTATGCAATTCTGGGCTCCCTTTGCCACACCCCCTTCCTAACCCAGGGGAATAGGGTCACTTAGTGAGTGCTCCCTATGTGCCAGGTGAGGAATCAGCAACTCACCGGCTTTATTGTTTTTAGTTTACACGCAGATCCTCCTTTTCCATTTTGGGGCACACCAGGCCATGATCTCTTTCAACAGCTAGCACCTGTGGTTCTTCAAGGGGCAGGGGCTGCCCTCAGGCCGCCAAACCCCCTTTACCTAACTGATCTGGCCCTGCATAGGTAGGCCCAACTCTGAGCACCTCTGCAGACAAAGTGCCCCTCAATGGGACTTGGCTGGAAATCACACTTGCGTGTCCCCTCTTTTCTTTCTGGTCCTACTTTACCTATGCCCTTGTTGTTGTTGTTGTTACGTGCCATTGAGTCAATTCTGACCCATAGCGACCCTGTATAGGGTTTCCAAGGATTCCACATTAATAGGGTTGTTTTTTTGTTTTGTTTTATTTTTTTAACAAACAAAAAGCCTTCTTCATAAATCACTTTAACACAAATGCTTGTCTTGGGGTCTGCTTCTAAATCATCTAGCCTTGGACACCTATGAGGTGGTCATTGTTGTTGTTAAGTGCCATCGAGTCAGTTCCGACCCATAGCGACCCTGTATAGAGTTTCTGAGGAGCAGCTGGTGAGCTTGAACTGCCGACCTTGCAGTTCAAACGGCTTTGCAGTCTGGCACATTAGCCCACAGTGCCATACCAGGACTCATGTCATTAAATTTCCCATTTCAGAGATACAGAAACTGAGGCTAAGAAAGGTTTATAGCATGGATAATGATCCCATCTCTGGCAGGCAGCAAACAAGACCTGCCCAATGCCCAGGTCTGAGTACAGTCCCTGGCACTAACCATTCTGCCCCGCCTACCCCTTTGTCTACTGCTAGCTTCATCAGAGCCTGTCTACATCCCTGAATGTTGTCTCATTCTGGTCATCTGGGCTAGCTTCTGTCTTTCTTTCTTTCTTGTTTTTTTTTCTTCTTCTCTCTCTTTTTTACTGAAAGTAAAAAAAGAGAGGCTGTGGATGACCCAAGGGATGACTAAAGCCTCGGATTCCTCTTGTTGGCTCAGACCCTGTTTTGGTCAATCTTCATGAACTAGGGCGGGTCTGACATTCTGGGAATGCAGGGAAAACTTCAAACCAATTTCATGAAAACAAGTTGTAAAAACACTGGCCGGCACTCAAAGCAGCCGCTTATGTGCTTGGCTCCCTGGAGTAAGGTTGAACAAGTTCATCAGAAGGGAACACACAGCAGGAAAGACTAAAGCTAGACCCAAAGGAAGCACTTCCCAGGGCTGGAGCTGGGCGTGGCCTTTCTAAAAGCAGGTGAATTAGATATCCCGACCTTCTCAGACCTTCTTTGTTGGAAGCATTTATGAAGCCTCCTCGGTCAGCTCTGTAGACACAAAATCACCTGATGCCAACACCACCCAGCGAGAGCTTTAGTGCTGACCTGGAACCTGGTTTATGAGGGTGCTCTAAGTTTATGGGGCTTCTGCCTCCCAGATCAAGAGCCTCTTCAGGTGAAGGCCCTTGGTCTTCCCCACCCCAGTGAGGTTGCTTCCACTTTGCAGACCAGAAGCTGAAGCAGAGATTAGGGTAAGACTGAGGGCCACAGGTGCCCACCATAACAGCCCTCCCGGAAAAGCTAACGCCTCCAGGCACTATTCCCCAGGACCCTGTGGCAGCGGTGCTTCTGATGGAGCATTTCCCTTCTCTCCTCTCCCCTCCCTCTTACTCCTTCCTGTCAGCAGTTAAGCAGAGCCCTGTGAGTCAGAATGGACTCAATGGCAGTGGGTTTGGGCATCTCACCAAGGAGCCCTGGTGACGCAGTGATGAAGTACTCCATTGCTAACTGAAATGTTGGCATTTCGAGCCCACCAGCTACTCTGTGGGAGAAAGATGTGACAATCCACTTCCATAAAGATTACAGCCTTGGAAACCCTATGGGCCGTCCTGTTTTGTCCTATAGGGTTGCTTCAGACATGACTCGAAGGTGTGGTTTTTTTGTTTGTTTGCTTGAGCCTCACCCCGACCATCCCCTCCCACCCTTCCCAGTGAGCGCACCCTTCCTTCCCTTCCTTCTCATCCAGACTTCGGGACCAGTTGTCCACTCTCAGGCCTCCAGTTCCTTCCTCTCACCCATCGTGAAACCCTCTGCCCTCTCTTCCCACCACCAAATTCAATGATGGCCTTTCTCAATCCTCAGCTGACACTGTGAACCCTCTTTCTGGAAGTGTCATTTCCCTGGATGCCAGGGCACCCACTGCTCAGGGGTTTCCCTCCTATCCCCCTGGCCTCACCTCCTTGGCTCCAGCTGCTCTCTCTCCCTTATCCCTTCATGCTCCTTGGATGACGTCATTTGCTTCCATGGCTTAAAAAATCCCTGCATACCACTGACTCTTAAATCTGTCTCTGCCAGGACCACATTCAAGACCTGAATATCCAGATGGCTCTGGTCATCTTCCCCTGGGCAGCCCACAGTAGCAAAATGGCTATGAAGCCTCCTTGGTTGGCTCTGGAGACACAAAATCACCTGATGCCAACACCACCCAGTGAGAGCTTCAATGCTGACCTGGAACCTGGTTTATAAGGACACACCAGCTCCTCCCTCTACTCCCCCAGCTCATGGCACCTCCATTCACACCACCATACAAGCCTGGAAGCTGGGGGTCACCCTCCCCACCTTGCTCTTCTCAAACCTATCTGTCACCAAGCCTGCTCCTTTCACCTCCTCCTCCTCATCTACCAAACATTCCTGCTGCAGAAAACTCAAACTCCTCCTGCAGAAAGCTTTCCCTGGGCAGACTCCAGCCTGCCTTTTCCTGTTTTCATGTGCCCTGTCAGCCCACTAGTCAGGAGCTATCCCAGTATCCTCTGCACAGATGACTTCCCAGCCTGGCTGAAGAAGGACAGGAGCTATATATCTGATGTGAGCTGGAGTCCCTAGCACCTAGCCTGATCTCAGCACAGGGTTTCTCCAGAAGGCTTTCTCAAGTCTGGGTGTTTGTATTTCTGCTGACTTTGCTCCACAGGTGAGGTCTGGATCTTCCCACAGCCCACAGGCCCTCAGGGCAAATGCTGGCTCCTCACTCTACTAATCCTTCCACCTCTTGAGACAGATCCAACCCAGGAGAGAGACCTCCTGGAGGGAGACCTTCACACACACAGACATAGCAAAGTACACAAATGCACACTCACAGACCAACATAGGTAAATACATATGACCCACCACCACAAGCACACAGGCTCATGAAAGTACACATAGGTGTGCAAAGACAGGCCTTGTGCAAGAGGCCTGGGTCCAGTCTCACTCGGTGTTGCCACCACTGACTCCAGGTCCAGGAGTCCAGGTGGGCTTGGCTAGAGCTCAGGGCCAGCTCTTCCCAGGCCCGGTACAGGGACTCAGAAGAGTCACGTATAGTCCCTCATTTCTGTGATGTTACTCTGCCCTTCCTTTCCTCTGTTTCTGGTCTCCTCCTATAGGAAGCCCTCACTCACATGACAGGAGGCTCCTCACACTGTACCTGAGCCCTCATTCTCAGTGTTGGTGGGGAGGGACATTCCCTCAGAGGGGACCCTGCCAGGACCCCACCCTACTCCTTCCCACCTGCAACAACCCACTCCCAGGTAAGAGCCTGTAGGGTAGAGATACCCCTTTTCTGGGCTCCGGTCCTGCTTCACCTCAATATGTCCCTGCTCAGTAGCCCTGTGTGGCTGCCTTTCCCAGATGCAGCTCCAGCATTAGTGGGACAAGAACACAGCCTAAGTGACTTCATCTAACCCTCAGGACAACCCCTCGGAGGTAGGTATTCGTTCTCATGCCCATTTTATAGATGAGAAAACCAAGGTTCAGAGATGAGAGGTGACTTTCTAGGACCTTGTCACTGCCAAGTCCTTGTTCTCCTGGAACTCAGTCAGATTTTGGTTTGTGTTCCCAGCCAGGGTCCTCTCCAGGACACAAGGCTGGCTTGACAGGGTGAAGGTAGGGGGGCTGCAGGAAGAGCTGTGACTCCTGACAGGGAGATGTTGTTGTTGTTGTTGTCAGGTGCCATCGAGTCGGAACCGACTCATAGCGACCCCATGCACAGCAGAGCGAAACAATGTTCGATCCTGGGCCAACCTCACCACCGCTGCCACCCCCGAGTCCATCAATGATGCCACCTGGCCGATCCATCTCGTTGGAGGTCTTCCTCTTTTTCTCTGACCCTCCACCCTACCCAGCATGACATCCTTCTCCAACGATTGTTTCCTCCGGACTACATGTCCAAAGTAGGAGAGACGAAGCTTAGCCATCCTGGCCTCCAAGGAGCACTCTGGCTGCACTTCTTCCAAAACAGATCTATTGGTTCTTTTGGCAGTCCATGGCACCCTCAGTATTCTCCTCCAACACCACAACTCAAAGGCATCAATTCTTCTACGATCTTCCTTATTCACTGTCCAGCTTTCGCATCCATATGAGGCTATTGAAAACACAATGGCCTGGGTCAGGCGCACCCTAGTCCTCAAGCTGACAGGGAGATACCCATCCCCAAAAGATCACCTCCTCTTACCTGAGTCTGAGGCAGCCACCTGAAAGGCCTAAAGCTGTGAGATTCTGGGCAAGTCACTGGGCCTCAGTTTCCCTATCTGTGATGCAAGGAGGGCTGGACATGACAGTCTCTCAGGAACTGTTCCAGTTGGACCCTGACAGGCTGTACTCTGAGTGAGGAGGGGTGATGGGAGAGGAGTCTGTGTGGGTTCTCCACAGATCAGACTGAGGTAGAGGAGGTGGTCAGTGGGTGCTCTCTGACCCCACCAGCTGCCCCAGGGTTGGTTTCCACATTGTCTGTTCTGCCAAGGTAGAGAAAAAATCACAGTGCGTCCAACAGAAAGAGAAGGGGAAACAAGCCAGGTGGATATGCCTATTACTTGCAAATGGATGCAAATAGATGCCAAAATAACCCAGAGCAAACACCTGGGTGTGAACTCCTGTGATTTCAGACCTCTCCCCATACCCCCTCCCTGCCAATTCCAGTCTCCCCCCAAGTCCTCCAGATTCCATCTCAGAAGTGGCTCCCCACTAGGGTGCTCATCCCCTCATAATTCCACCTGAGAAACAGTCCAAGAGTCCCTGGAACCTACAGGGTCAAGTACAGACCCAGAATGCAAGGCTGTTCTTACCCTAGCCTCCACTGACCTTCCTGGCCAGCCTCCCCCACTTTGCCTCAGGAGAGCCCCAAGTACCTGGGGCTAAGTCCCTGTTCTACACTTTATACAACCAGTTGCCTGGGCATGGTGAACCCCACTGATTCTTCAATACCCAGCTGGGGAACACTGCTGTTCAGCGGACTGCTTTCTACTGTGGCAGTCCTAAAGTCGGCACACCATGAGAAAACGGCATATGCTCAAAATCCACATACAGTATATATATATCCCTTGACTATATATAGCTCCCACCTACCCACAATGCCTAGGCACTGTCCTAGACATTGCCTATGTTTCAACTCATTTAACCTTCACAACTATGGCAGGTTTGTTTCCTAAGGTGACGGTGTCTGCAACAGTACTGCCTATTCCACATACTCTTCTTACAAAGTAACTCTGATATTCTTCCCATGGGGAGGTGGGCTCTACGTTACCACCACTTGACTAATGGCTTAAGTGGCACTAGTGACCTCCAGGGCCAGGCCACTGAAGTGAAGCAGCCTGTTGGAGAACTCCTACTGGAACCTTGGCCTGTGTGCAAGCAGTCTGAGCGCTCTGAGGCCGCCATATTGTGGGAAAGCCCAGACAAGTCTGTGGGGAGAAATCACGTGAAGAAGCCCTGAGGAAACATGAAGAGAAAGAGAGAGATGCCTGACCAGCCTTGCTAGTCCAGCTCCCGCCACCACCTGACCCATCTGACTGTCACCACACAAGAGACCTGAGGCAGATCTAACTTGGTAGTGGCAGTATTGGTTGTGTGCCATGGCATCTGTTCTGACTCACAGCGAAAAGAACCCTGAATAGGGTTTCTGAAGTTGCAAATCGTTATGGGATCAGAAAGCCTCATCTTTCTCCTGCTGAGTAGCTGGTGGATTTGAACTCCAGAATTTGAGATTAGCAGTCCAACACTATGCCACCAAGGCTCCTTAAATTCCTGACCCATAGAAAGTGTGAGAGAAGAAAATAATAGTTGCTTTATAAAAGCACTGAGTTTGGGGTGATTTGCTATGTAGCAATACCAACTGACACAATAATATATATAAAGCAGTAACTATCATTATCCCTCCAGAAGCCCTGGTGATTTAGTGTCTACGTGCTCAATTGGTGGTTCCAACTCACCAGTGGGTTTGGTGGGTTGGTATCGTTATGACAACTTAAAGACGAAGGCGCTAAGGCACAGAGAAGAAAAACAACTTGCTCAAGGTCACAGAGCTAGTAACTAGCAGAGCTAGGACTTGAACCCTGGCAGCTTTGCCCCAGAATCCACACTACTGACCGCTCTGCTTGAGTAATTGCTTCCAAGGTCTGATTGTCTCTGGCTCCTCAGCAGATCTCAGGCAGTGGTTGCTGAATAAATGGTTGAAGGGAGGAGAAAGCAAGTAACTAGCTAAATAAGAGTGAGCAAAAGCAGTGACTAAGCTAGCTCCCAGGTACAAGGCCAAGCCCTTAGACAAGCCTGCATCATACAAATGAGTCTGACAGGAGACTCTGGTTCCTGGGGTAGCACTACCATCCACAGCCCTGGGGGCGCCAGGAGATCAGAGAAGTCTGACAGATGCCATCTTCCTCTGTCCTCACAGGATTTTCCTTAGATGTTCATCTTCTTGTCCCCCACCTCTGCCAACCCTGAATGGTGCAGGCTATACAGAACAAAGGGTTTTTTAAGTTCATGGGCAAATTCCATTATCTTTTCATTCCTCTTGCCTATGAAGGTACATTTTGAAAACCCCACCCCTTTGTACCCAGATTCCTGGGGAGCCAATCCCTTCTAAATAGAAGGCCCATGGATCCTGGGACCTGAGATTTAACTTTGTGAACATGGACAAGTCTCTGGCCCTCTCCAGCTCTGATATTTTATGACTCGCCAAATGCTAAGCTGGGCTCATGGATGAGGGTATCCAACCCACTGCGGTCAAGTAGATTCAGGCTGAGAGGTCTTATAGGTCAGTGTAGAACTGCCCCGCAGGGTTTCCAAGGCTGTACGTCTTAATGGACGCAGACTGCCACATCTTTCTCCACAGAGGCTGCTGAGTTTGAATCACTAACCTTTTCGTCAGCAGCTGAGCACTTAGCCAGTACACCACCAGGACTCCTTGGATGAGGGTGGTGGTGGTGGTGGTGGCAACTGTCCAGTCGGTTTTGACTCCTAGCACCCCTGTATAGGGTTTCAGAGGCTGTGAATCTTTCTGGGAACAGAAAGCCTCATCTTTCTCCCAGAGAGCAACGGATGGATTTGAACTGCTGACATTGTGGTTAGCGGTACAACGTGTAAATCCACTATGCCACCAGGGCTCTTTTGGATAAGGATATTATTGTTGTTGTTGTTATGTGCCATGGAGTCGGTTCTGACTCACAGTGACCCTGTACAGGGTTTCTGAGGCTGTAAATCATGGGAGCAGAAAGCCTCATCTTTCTCCCGCAGAACAGCTGGTAATTTTTAACTGTTGACCGTGAGATTAGCAGCCTGATTCATAACCACTACACTACCAGAGCTCCTTTTGTATAAGGATAGAGGTGAGCATATAGGTATGTTGTTGTTGCTGATAAGTGCCGTTGAGTCCATTCTGACTCATAACGACCCAGTATAGGGTTTCCCAGGAGCAGTTGGTGACTTTGAATCACCAACCTTGTAGTTCAAACCGACCTTACAGTCCACTGCTTCATCCCACAGTGTTACACCAGGACTCCTAGTGTATGGGTATTGTTGTTGTTGTTAAGTGCCTGTCAAGTTGGTTCCAACTCATAGTGACCCTGTATAGAGTTTCTAAGGAGCAGCTGGTGAGTTTGAACTGCTGACCTTGTGGTTCACAGTCCAGTGCTGCTCCTACAGTGCCACACCAGGAGCCCAGTATATGGGTATACAGATCCTATAATATATGAACAAAAGAGATTCATGTGGGTAACAAAAACTAATTCCACCTACCCATCACTTGCATCAGCACTGGACTGCAAATCACAAGGTAAGCAGTTCAAACCAGGTGTTCCTGGGAAACTTTATACAGGGTCGCTATGAGTCAGAACCAACTCGATGGCACTTAACAACAACAACCCATCACTTGAACCTATTGTGTGCCAAGTATTTTTCATATGCACAAATGCTAATTTTTGCAGCAACCCCACTAGGCTCAGTTGAAGACGAGAAAAGACTCAGAATCAGAGCTAAAGTGATGCTAGAAGCTAGGATCCATTCAACTTCAAAACTCACACTCTTAGCTGTAAAGAGACGGAATAGAAGGGCGGTGCTGTAGGTTAATGTACTGGACTGCAAGGTCAGCAGTTCAAACTCACCAGCTGCTCCTTGGAAACCCTATACAGGGTCACTATGAGTCGGAACCGATTTGATAGCACTTGACAACAACAACAAAAGGGAGAGACATCAGAGAAGGAAGGCTTTGCAGAAGGGGACATTTCATTGGGCAGGATGTGAGCAAATACAGATAGGCCTAGATAACATTACAGGCAAAGGCTTGGACCTTTGGCCTGTCTGTCCAGCTGACTCCATTACCCAGCCTCCACTCCAGGCCCTCCAGGTCTTTACCCACAAGCAGACCCAGAAAGGAGCAAGTATTGGCCTGGAAGGCAGGAAGGACAATGTGAATTCCCAAGCCCATTTGCTGCATGCCTCTCCTTTGGGATCCGTCTTCCTGTCTGTACAATCAGAGAGTGACCTGGGATTCCTAAGTGTCCTTCCAGTTCTTACACTGAGAATAACCTCAGAGGAGGGAGAGAGGGGGGACCAGGATACTCCTTGGTGAGAAGAGCAAGAATCTGTCCTGGCCAAGCCCCAAACAGCCCCTGTTCACTCTACAGAAGAGAAATCTGAAGCCCAAGGAGGTTTGATTGAATCCAAACTGCACCTGCTATGTGGAAGGCATTTCCTTTACAAAAGAGAAAGCTGAGGCTCAGAGAGCTGAGACTGTTTGCCTAGTCACCTGCTTGTTTGTGCAAGGGCCACAATTCCAGCACTGTAGTTCCTACTCTGAGCTGCTCCAAATGGAAGACATGATAACATAAGGTAAAGCGTGACTCATTGCAGCAAGAGAGATGCAAAGTCCTCCACGCCCAGGGCTCTATCCAAGAATTCAGACTCAGCTTTCCCTGACTCTCAGCTTTCCCTGGACTCTCAGCAATGCTCAGCTTCGCCTCTACAAGCTTTGCCCCTAGAAGGAAGGAGGTAGAACAGTTCTCTATTCCAATCTCAAGTGCAAGCTGGGCCGCAGTGTTGTCATGTGCATTGTGGGGACAAGAACACCTCCTCACAGAGCCCTTGTGACGGTTCAAAGAGTGACGGTTCAAAGAGGCAAGGTCCAACACGACAAGCCTAGGGTCCGGCACACAGAAAGCGCTCAATAAAGGGTTGCCATCATGGGTTCTTTTCTTTCAGACAAAGCCACCTCCATCGATCTGTTCATTCTCCTCAGAAGCTCCACTGTTTGTTTGGACATCTCCCCAAAGAGATTGTCCCCCAGGACACCGGGTGATGCTCCCCAGCCAGCCCCAGAGAGGAGGGAGGAGGGAGCAGGGATAAGCCTTGCTTGGTGGAAAAAGTAAAAACCATCATCATGTGTAAAAGAGAGAAAAATAGGAGGAAGCCCAGCGCTGCTCCAGCATACTTCAATCACCCTCTCCCCTGCCCCCTCACCTCCACCAAGGAGGACCCAGGACTGGCCCCAGATCCCGGTTAATAAGATCCCTGGGGCCTGGCTGGGAGGCCTGATATGATCAGGCTGCTACTTAAATCGCACAAAGCCTTCTATTCTTAGCTGAACAGGAGCCCTGTTCCTTCCCAGCTGCCCATTATCGCTAACCAACTCCAGGAGGGTCAGCCACAGTGGTGGAGGCGTGGGGGCCCCCGTCTCTCAGAGCTCAGCAAGGTGCGGGGAACCGGATGACAAGACAGAGGAGGAAGGGGAAGGAGAGGAGGTGGGCCCAGCAGCTGTTTCTTATCTGACTGAAGCCTCAGCTCCAAACAGAGGAGTTTCCAGGTCTGCACAGGGGCTGCCTGGACAAGATAAGGCTTGGATTAGATGACTTCTAACATGCTAAGCACAAGGTTGCTGGTTCGAACCCACCAGCCACTCCTGTAAACTCTATAAAGTTGCTGTGAGTCAGAAGCGACTCGTAAGCATTTAATATCAACAACAAGGTCACTTGCATTTCCATTCTGGTCCCCAAAGTCATGTTTTCATAGGGTTACGATTCTAAGGCTTTCTTGATCTGTGCCATAGTATGGATGGGGCTTGAAGGCATTATGTGGAGTGAAGGAAATCAATCACAAAAGGACAAATATTGTATGACCTCACTTAGACTCAGATAAGAAGACAAGAAAAGGCAAATGCATAGAGATCCAAGTTTATTAGTGGTCACCAGGGCCAGGAGGGGGAGAAAAAGGAGTTACCAGTTGGAAACGTCACACTGATTAAAGGTGAGGTTGCATAGTTAATTATCATCATTGCTGTCAGAAAGTTGGGTGCCTATTATAAAGCCGATTAGCAAAAGTTGTGTGATAGATACATTCCCAGCAAAGACAGTAAAAGAAAGAGTGCTTGTTGAGGTTGTTTATGTATAGCCAAACACCTCATGGATTTTGGTTAGTTGGTTTGGAGCTTTAGAGTCAGAGTTTCATGGGACAGCCCACTTAGTTGGCCTAATAAACATATTTAGTGCTTCTCTTCTACCTCTTAGTTCACCTTGTAGCGCCTAAGGTCTTAAAAGCTTGCAAATGGCAATCTAAGACACAGTTGGTCGCTATTTATCTGGAATGACAGGTCAGGGGTAGGAGGAAAATATGGAATGTGTGCTTAATTGCCTCCATGAGCAACTGGCTCCTTTGCTATGAGACCAGAAGAACTGCATGGTGCCTGGCTACCATTACTAATATTTTGATCAAAGAAGCTTCAGAAGACTCCTGATCAAAAGGGGGGAAATGCAGAACAGAATCTCAAATTCTCATGGAATCCAGATTTTCTACAACCACTGAGGCTGGGTGAACCCCCAAAACTAATGTCCTGAGATTATCTTTAAACTTGAAAGGAAAATGATCCTCTTAAGTCTTAAAACAAAAAGGTAGTTTAGTTTAACTAATAAAAAAAAGTCTGCCTTGAACATTATGCTCTTTTAAGAACTATCTACAGAGGATCAAATTGACAATGACAATTCAAAAGATTAAATAGGAACCTTAGGGGGGCAGTGAGTTTGTTACTGAGAGACAAACAGATCAAAAAAGGAGGGTGAGCACGGTTGCACAACCCAAAGAATGTAGTCAATGTCATTAAATTGAATACGTAGAAACTGTAGAATTGGTGTATGTTTTGCTGTATTTATTCTGTGTGGTGCTGTGGGTTAATGCGTCAGACTGTAAAGCCGTTTGAACTGCAAGGTCGGCAGTTCAAGTTCACCAGCTGCTCCTCGGAAACCCTATACAGGGTCGCTATGGGTCGGAATCAACTCAATGGCACTTAACAACAACAACAAAGTAAATAAAATTTCAAGGGAAAAAAAAAAAAAGATTCTAAGGTTCTATGATTCGGTGCTTCCAAGATTTGGGAATAAATAAAGATCCCAGGGTTCTGAGTACCAAGATTCTAACAAAGATCAGAGGCCATGTCCTAGGTTCCCCTCCAACCCTCATATCCTTCTACCCCCTCTACTCCCCCACCTTCACCACTCTTTCCCCACAAGCCATTAAGGATGAGGATGGACAGTTGTCTCTGGACTCTGGGGACCCTGACATGAGTAGCCTTAGTGGACTGGAGTATTGAGGTCAGCAGTCCCCACCCCCCCCCCCCCCCCCCCCCCCCCCCCCACACACACATAGATCTCATGGGGGAGGAGTTCCTGGGGGCATGCTGGGAGCTTCAGGAAACAAGGGAAAGGAAGGAGCAGACCAAAGCTATCCTGGGGCCACCAGCAGCAGGCACTACTGGGCCAGGTTCCCACAATCCTTGTGTGCTCCATGTCAGCAGGGCCAGCAGCACAGAGAGTGGTGAGCTGAGCAAACAACACAGGCCTACCTGGCTTCAGAAGTCAGCCCTCACCTCACACTGCTTTCTGATGGCTAGGACTTCCTGTGACCTGCTCTGCCAACATCCTCTTTTAGATGGGACAGCTAACCCCCAGCAAGAGGAAGGTCAGGTGCTCAGGGTCATTCAGGGAGCTAGTGGCAAAGCCAGGCAGAATGTTGCCAAGGCTGGGGGGCACTGACCACCCCTTAACCTTGACTGGGCCCCCATAATTGGTCCATCTCTGCATTCTTCCTCTCCACCTGCCCAGAAAAGGGGCTCCTAGGGCAGGGCTGTCTCCTGCTTTCATTGGTCCCCTGACGTTAGACACAGTGCCTGGTCCATGAGGTGGCCTTGTGGGTGGGTAGTGAGTCCCAGTGAGTCTCTCAGCCCTGTGCCTGAGGCTGCCCAGCTGATGCACATACGTATTAGGGACACTCACTGGGGCACTTCTGGGGAACACTCAGAGGCTAATTAACCAGCTGCCCTACTAAGGAAAGCAAACGAGGCCTCACTTGGCTGGTTGTCACAAAGCCTGCTGGGCACCAGAACAGTGAACCCAGTCTCAGCTTTCTGAACCCTTGGCCTATACCCTGGCCAAACTCCCACAGGCTCCCTCAAGCACCTACCATGTATTAGAAGCTTTTTTTGTTTCTTTGTTTGAAAAACAGGGTTTTATAAATTTTCATCTAATCCTTACAACAGTCTCCATTTAAAAAAAACTGAGGGCCAGGGAGGACTGGGGGGGCTCACTTGTGGTCACCTGACTGATGAGGCTGATGACTCACACCCAAGTCGGCCTCCTCCATGGCTTCACCTGGTCCCAGAGGGAAGTTCAACCAGCACCGGGGGATTTACAAGCTTCTCCAACCAGAACCCAAACGGAGTCCATTGCTGTCGAGTCCGCCCTGACTCACAGCAACCCGAAAGAGCGAACAGAACATTTCCAGTGTGTTTCCAAGGCTGTAAAGCTTCAAAGAAGCAGAATGCCACATCTTTGTCCCACAAGGCCACTGGAGAACATCTACCTTTTGGTTAGTGGTTGTCTCCTGCTTTTTGGTCAGTGGCTGTCTCCTGCTTTCATTGGTCCCTGGCATTAGACATAGTGCCTGGTCCATAAACGACCTGGTGACCTGGTGGGTGACACTTAACCACTGTGCCACCAGGGCTCCTAGAGGCTCCTCTGCTGGGGGTATGAGGGGTGCGTACATGCTAAGATATTCTGACCACTTCAAGGAACTTAACAGAACACGTCTCCTTCCCTGCTTAGAGAGGGCCTGTCAGGTATCTAGAAACATCCCATCTCTCTGGTCTGGGCTGAAATTAGATGGTCTCTGTGCATTGAAAGCCTACTATGCTCAGGCACCCTACTATGCACCAAACACCCACTGGGTTGTTTGATGTGGCCACACAACAGGCCTCGTCATCCCATCTTACAGATGAGAACCCAGGAAGTTCAGACTGGCTTTATCACAAACCCGAGGTTGCACAGACACAGGGGCAGATGCCACCACAGACACCCCACCGTGTCCGACTCCACTCTGAGGGGAGCTCGGGAGGGGAGGCCGATGCTCTTTGGGTTCTTTCTTCAATGAACTGCTTCAGTTCTTACTGATATTTTCACTGTGTCCTCTCCCTGCTTCTCTCTCCTCCACTCCACCCAAGCAGAGGGAGCATCTGTGAGGCCTCTGGGTGCCAGCTTAGCCCTGCTGTTTGTCTCTGAACCCAGCCCTGGTGGGGCCAGGACACCATCTGGGTGCCACTCAAGAACTAAGGCATGGAGAGGGACCTGCAGAATATGGGGCAGAAGTGTTGGGCACACACCAGTCTGTTCTCCCTGAGCACCCACCCTGGACTGGGGTAACTGGGCAAGCAAGCACAGATGGTCCAAACCCTACTGAAATAAAACAGCCAGGAAGGGGAGGGGACAGCTGGGTCTGCCCCTATAACATTCATCCCCAACTGACACCCCCACCCCCAGACACCCAGTGACATGGACTACTCCGGACATGAGCCAGCTTACTGGCCCCAGCCTATGAGATAAATTGTGAGGAATGGAAGAGTTCCCAAGATGTGCTCCCCCACTTCCCCAGAGGCCCAGACCCAGCACTCTGTGAGCTCTGGGTTGTAGCTAGGGAGAGGGTAGTATCTGGACCAGGGGCAGGATGGGCAGCCACCATTTCTCCTCCTTTTCAGATACACACAGACACAGGACGAGAGCCACACAGCCCTGGCAGGAAGGTACAACTTTTGCATAATTCACGGGTTCCTATTGCTTTGACCTGGATAAAACAGACCCAACAGGAGACACCTGTCCAGGGAGCCCTTCTTGGAAAGGAGGTGAGTAGGCCAGAAGCCAGGGGATTAATAGACAATGAACAAATGAATCTCATTAACAAGAACCGTTAATATTTGTGGGGGCAGTTTATAAAATGCTTTCACAAATTTTATCTCAAAAACCTGTGGAAGAGTTAATATTATTCCCATTTTATAGATGAGGAAACTGAGGCTTAGGTTACCTTGCCTATTTTCACACTAATGGAAGAAGCAGAATTTACTCCTAATCCCAAACTTTCTACCCTCTACCAAGCTGCTGCATGCACACAATCCTCCACCCAAGCCAGGCTCAAACTTTAGTCTACCCACCCACCCCGCCCCTCCACCGCCAACACCATGGTCTGGACCTGTAGAAGAGTCACCAGTTAGGACATCAAGGCAGTATGTGCCGGCTTCAAGGAGTCAAATGCTGAAAGAAGAATGAAGAAGGAATTCTACCAGCAGAGTTAGCCTGCCCCACCCCTTATGCCTGGGAGCCTCTGGCCCCTGCCCAGCTGGGATTGCAGGAGTGGCACTCCACGAGGCTGGGGTAGAAGCTGTCCAGTCTCTCCCCTGCACACACAGCCAAGAATTCCTTAGAGCCCTTCCCAGTTAGAAAGAATGTGCGAGGTGACCTTGTTCAACAGTGAGTGTGAGGAACCCAAGGTCCACAGAGGGGAAGGTTCTTGTGTAAGGTCCCACAATGGAAGACACCATCTGGTCTACAAACACTGACTGGGTTATAGGTGCTGGGAGTACAGGGGCAAAGAGCACTCCTACTCAGCTAGTGTCCAGTCTTCATAACTGGTCCTGGCCAGCTTATCCAGCCCCTTTCTTCCTTCTGTTCCACTCTACCAGGTGCCTTACAGTCTTGAAGATGCTTCTTCCATTTTTGTAAAGTCGGTTCCCTCTCCTTCTAGCTATGTGAAATGGGAAAGTTCCTACCTTTTTACCTTTGCTCTTCCAAGAATGCCCTTCCAACTCTCTCCCAGTTGGCCTCCCTCACTCTAACCTCTATTCTTCTTTGTGGAGCCTCCTCCCTGGCCTCCAAACTCAGACTGATGTGCTCCCTCCCGCTCTCTGAGCCTCCCCACACTCCGGCTCTCCCTCATAACATCAGTGCCCTCTGCTCAGGGTAATTGTTTCTGGCATCAGCACACCCCTCCCAATGCGACAGCCCTGCGAACCCACTACTAAGTAGGGACTGGCTAACACTCTGCTTAGTTGAGTAAATGTGTCACCCATCCACCCACCACAACAAATTTTTAAATCCCTTCTTCCTCGGAAAGCTTGAATTTAGATTTCTTTAAAAACCATCAGTGGGCACGGGTAAATGAAATGGAAGGTTCTTAGTCAGACTCATCTTGACATTTCCAAGTCGGTGGCTCTGGTGCCTGGCCCACAGGAGATGTCTGAGAAGTGATCATGGAGTGGATGAAAAAATAAAAATATCTTCATCTTCCACTCCCACACCCCTGAAATTCCACCATTATTATCAATTCTTCCCTGAGGCTAAATGATGCTTCCAGAAAGTCTCTCAAATCACAGGCAGCCCTGGGTCAGGAAACAAGCTCTAGCTGGAGGTTTCCCCAGTGCAAAGCTGATGGTAACAGCACGACAAAACAGCTTTTCCCAGCGCTTTCTCTACAGCAGTAGTCCCTGGCCCTGCTCTGTGATAAAGGAATTTCATACTCAAATTAGCTTGGGAAAGGCTGGCTGCCCACCGTGATTAGCACATTCTGATGAACACACTGAAAGCTCCACTTTGATGAATGTGACCTAGCATTTCCCACAGATGCATGCGCCCCTGTGTCAAGAACCCATCAGCCATGGAGCCTTGGAGCACAGCTTGGGGAGTGTGGGCTAGAGGGTGTCCCCAGATCCACTTTGGGTACCCAGCCAAGGCCACTCTTCCTTGCGCTTTTACACAGGATGAAGGTTCAACCTGAGCCAGCACCAGCCACCTTTTGTAACAGAAGCCAGAAATGAACGAGGCGTCACGTAGCTTGGAAATGGAGCAAAGAAGACAGGTAAAGTAACTGGCCAGGCTGCAGCCCTGAGTTTCAGTTCTGCTGTTCACTGTAGGCAGGAACCTCACCCTGTTGAGCTTTGCTTACAACATCCCTTAACAACTGCAGAACGGGACTGATGCTATTCTCAGAGCTGCTGTGAAGACTCCATGTGGCACTGCAGGCAGGGGCAGATTATAAACTGTAAAGTGCTGTACCAGCATTTGCTCTGTGCATCATCATTCCTCTTGAAGCACCGCCGGGCTGTATTCATGTCTGGACTGGCCACAAATTGTACAGAGGTCCTCCATCAGTACTGACTGACTAACTGACTGCATGGAAGAATCCCAAGCAAGGTCCAGACTCACCAGTGACTGGCTGACTTTGATGCGAATCCATGAATTAATCAATTCTAATAAGCTCAATTAATTGTGCCATTTCTTAGTCTCCCAACTGGTAAAGTACCATCAAGTCACCTCTGACTCATGATGATCCCATGTAACAGAGCAGAACTGTACCACAGCATTTCCTAGTGGCACTGTAAGATAAGCACTGAACTGCTAACTGCAAGGCTGGCATTCAAACCCACTAGCTGCTCCTGGAAAACCCTATAGAGGGTTACTATGAGTCGAAACCAACTCTCCAACACTTAATAACAACAATCTTTATTGGGAGGTCCTGGTGTGGTGCTGTAGGATTAGTACTGTACTGCTAACCACAAAGTAGGCAGTTCAAACACACCAGCCACTCCTTGGAAACCCCATGAGTCAGAACCAACTTGATGGCATGTAAAAGCAACAACAATAATCTTTATAGGAGCAGATGGCCAAATCTTTTCTGCGGAGCTGCTGGATTATTGTTGTTGTTACGTGCCATCGAGTTGGTTCTGACTCATAGGGTTTCTAAGGAGTGACTGGTGAGTTTGAACTGTCAACCTTTCAATTAGAAGCCAAGCACAAGTTAACCCTTGTGCCATGCAATGCTCCTTTACACATGTAGAGGTTCCTGCTGCTGGAGCAAGGTCTGTGGACAGCAGAAGGAGGAGCCAGAAACCAGACAAGAAATGAGAGCAGCAGCCTGGGGCCCTCAGGGGCAGGGCCCAGTCCGGCCTTCCCAGCCAAGCAGTGGGTGTTCACAAGCCCAGTCCTGAAAGCCCAGCCATGTTGGCACTGGGCTCAATCCCTGTGCTCAAACACAAAGGTGTTCCCATAAAAACAATGAAGAGTTGTCTTTAAAAGGGACAAAGAGCAGAAGGAAGTTTTAGGAGCGACACAAGTCTTAGCTACCTAGAAATATGTGTCACGTTTTTTCAACAACTGATCACCATTCACACACAAGACAAACATTTTTAAAGTCACCTACTATGTGCCAGACAAGCGCTTTAGGTACCTGAGGACACAGAACACATCAGATAGCATCACACACTGAAGATACTGATAAAGGAACTGTTAGATCACTTGAGGACAGAGAGGGAGGTGTGCTGAAAAAAAGTCATAGACAGGAAGTCAGGAGGACCAAGCAAAATTGTCATGTGATGTCAGGCAAGTCACCTTTATTCTCTGAGCCTCTATCTTCCCGTCTATACAGTGTGCTATTAATAAAAACCATGAAAACAACTACCTTGCACCAGGCACTGAACAAGTAGTTTCAGACGTTATCTTACGGAATGCTCAGAGCCAGTAAGGCAGATGTTTCTAACTATTTGTGTTAGGGGTATATTGTCCCTTTCACAGATGAGCAAACTGAGGTTCGGCTAACTTGCCTGAGGTCAGGGAGGTGGCTGGAGTCCAAATTTGAGCCCAGGTTTGTTTCATCCCAGAGCTCACTCTGTCCTGTCCTCCCAAACAAGTCTCACGCTACCTCTTCCCAGGTTGTGGTGGGGATTCAGTGACACTGTGGATATAAAAGCGCTTTGTAAAATTGAACTATTATGTGTTCAAAGCCAGCACGAAACAAGTCTTGATTCCGCCATGAAACCAAACACTGAGGTTCACAGGGACATGCAGAACTGGCTGCAGCCCAGAACTCCTGGGCTCCTTGGTGAGTCTCCTCCCAGGGAAGGGAGCGCAAAGCCCCAGGAGCCCAGAAAACCCCTTGTAGCCTATAGCAGAGCCTTTGGTGAATGCAGCAGCCTGGGAGGGCAGTGCTGCCCCTGGTCCCCACAAGGTCCACTCCTAGGGCACAGGCTGGAGATCAGGGGCCACGGAGGCCATGTGGTATCAGAGTCAGGCTCCCTCACCAATTCCTGCTGACAAGCTGTGGGATCTTGGCCAGTCACTTCACCTCTCTGAGTTTTGCATTTCCATGGTAAAATGAGAGGTTAAAGCAAATCTCAAAGGGAAGACTCAACACACATGACTGACCTTCAGCTGGATGAATTTGGCTGGGTGGACAGGAAGAGAAGATCCAGACTTCAGATTGTCAAAATTCCTGGTCTGAGGAGGAAGACACTTCCCACCTACCAGGAAGTCTTCGTCTAACCTTGAGCTTCCAGTCTGCCCTGAGGAGCCCTGGGAAAGGTAGGTTCAGCCAGCAGCAGGGCCCTAATCCACCAGTGTTCCAGATCAGTTAGAGACTGGGTTAGGGAAAGAACTGCATATGAGAGCCCTGGGACAGAGCACAGAAAGCCTCAAAGGCATCACACTGTAGCTCAGAGATGTTGTTAACTGGCTTCAGGTTACACAGCAAAATAGGGACCAAGTCGGCGCCAGAACTCATGTCTCCCAGCCCAGGGCTCACTCTACTGCCCTAGAGTCTCCACTTTTAGAACATGGAACAAACCAAGAGAAAAACAGCAGTGTGAACAAATAGTCCTGACAATGTATTCCCACACCCCTTCCTGGTCAAGATGCTCTGGCCACTGAGAACTGGATTCACTGAGCCCTCAGGTGAAAGCTGGCATTCAATCACTCCATTCCCTGCTTCACTCACTACTGGTACCAACGAGTCACATTCGGATGGAAGATGGGCTCAGTGTGCCTCTGAAGAGTCCCAAACAAGAGGGGGTGGGTCCCAGTTGTGGTACAGAGGATTTAAGTAAGACACAAAAAAGGACTTCCTGGAGAGGCATTAGGAATAGACAGAGAAGGTGGTTGTTGAGTCTCCCATGAAATACAAGATGCCGTCTCATCTATGATGCAATTTTTACCTTCAAATCAGTCCTGGAAGGTAAGCGTTGCTGCTCTCATTATACAGGTGAGCAACTGAGGCTTAGAGAGATCATGTGACCTGCCCAATGTCTTCTAAACTCTGTTCAAAAGAGGCAGAGCTGGGATTGAAAGGCAGAACTGGGACAGGATGCCTACACACAGCCTACTCAGGAAGCATCTGAGGGTCGGGGTGCCATGGGCATCTCACTGTTCAGCCACACCCCGCAGACACTGTCCCCAGAAGCCTCACAGGCAATGTGTCCCTAACCATGACTCCCATCCTTTCCCATCAAGGTCCAGGCCCTGTTTGCCCTCAGTGCCTACACTGCTCCTCTCCACACCACTCACTCCAGCCTCCCATCACAGGGCAGACCTGTGACATTTGTCCACTCTCATCTCCTATGACTCTTCTAGGTTTGCAGGGCCCCACACTAGACTTGCCTGACTCTCATAATCTCCCTGGGGATAGCTGAATTCAGGGAAGCACAGCCCATTTTGCAGATCCGAGGCTGATGTGGACCCAGGGTTGCCTCCAGAGCCACAGACAGCTACCCAGCTCCAAGTCAATTTCATAAGGTGGTTACCTGGGGTCAGGTCTGGAGGGTTAGGGCCGCTGCTTGTTATACCTGAGCTCACCTGACACTACCCTACCTGTGACCTTTGTCCACTCCAGAGATAAGACTGTCCCTGACAAGTTGTTGTCGTTAGGTGCCGTCTAGATGGTTCTGACTCATATGACCCTGTGTACAGCTGAACAGGGAGTCCTGGTGTAGCACTGTGGGTTAATGCACCAGACTGAAAAGCCATTTGAACTGCAAGGTCAGTAGTTCAAGCTGACCAGATGCTCCTTGGAAACTCTATTCAGGGTCGCTATGGGTCGGAACCGACTCAATGGCTCTTCCCAACAACAGCAGCAGAACAAAACACTGCTTGGTCCTGCTCCGTCATCATAATAGTTGCTATGCTTGAGCCCATTGTGGCAGGCACTATGGCAGGTCATCTCACTGACTCGTCTTCTTTTCCACTTTACCAAGCACGATGGCTGGTACCTCCTGATAACATGTCCAAAGACTCACCATCTTGGCTTCTAGGGAGCGTTCTGACTGTACTTCTCCCAAGTCAGATTTGTTCATTCTCCACAGTTCACAGTATGTTCAATATGCCTCCTGGGAACCACTTGTAGTCTGATTCAGGGGAAGAGGCATGGACTAAGGTAGGCCCCCTTGGGTCCCTGGCTTTTCCTCTGCATCCACAGTGAGGTTGGGGCACCTAGCAGAGACGAGGCTGACTCCTTCCAACCACACTCAGCATTTTTAATCTCACTGAATCAGCCCTGAAAGCCTTATCTCCATTTCACAGATGGGGGGACAAAGAAGCTAAGCCACTTACCCACAGTCAAAGAGCCAATAAGAAATTGGGCTAGGACTCAAAGCCAGGTCCGCCTGAGACCAGAAGCTGAGTATCTTTTCCTATCACATCATTCTACCTTTGAAAACCTTTGTGTGCTCTGGTTTTCTGCAGGCCTCTGTTCCTGGTTGGGGTCCCTGTGACCATGCCTCTTTCCTGTATACTAACTCTTCCTCCCTCATAGAACCCCTTTCCTATCCATTGTGGGCCAGCCAAGGTCCTAGCCTGCCATGGAAACTCATCTCAAGAGTTTCTCTGAGAAAATCTCCCAGACTTCTCCCATTAGCTTCTGAGCTCCTGTTTTGTCTCTTCCTCATGGCGGCCTAGGCTGCCTGGTGTTGAAGAGAATGGACTAGGCCCAGGGTAGGGACAACCTGATTCCTCTTACTCCCACGGCTCCCACCAGAGCCTCTGGGACAGAATATGGAGATATTTTGTCCTGTGGAGTTGCTGTAGGATAAGTACTGGACTGCTAACTGCAAGGTCAGTTGTTCAAACCCATCAGTTGCTCCTTGGACACCTTATTCAGGGTCACTATGAGTCAGAACCAACTAATGACAACAACAGTCTGACCCCAAGAAGCCCTGGTGGTGCCATGGTTAAGTGCTTGGCTGCTAACTGCAAGGTCAGTGGTTTGAACTCTGCAGCTGTTCCACAGGAGAAAGAGGTAACAGTCTGCTCCCGTAAACATTACAGCCTTGGAAATTCTGTGGGGCAGTTCTACTCTGTTCCACAGGGTTGCTATTGGGGAGCTCTGAGGCAGAAATGGGTCGATGAAACGTAATAACAACAGTCCAACACCCTTGTTTCACAGAGACTGGAGAGAATGAGGAGCAATTTCTCCAGGAGATGGTTTGCAGGAAAGGACTCAGGGGAGGGGAGATGTGTTGATAGTGTGGCAGTCCTGTCACTGGGCAGTCTAGACTGAGGGATGGAACAGTCCCAATCCTGTGAGTTCTGGCCTCCCAATGTACTTCTCACAATAAGAGAAACACAGTCATTGGGCACTTCCTGATCACCAGGCATAGTTCACTCATTTAATCTTCCCAACAACCCTGTGAGGCAGTCTCTGGCGCTATCCCAATGCAAAGATAAGGAAACTGAGGCATGGAGAGATTAAGGAGCACATTTATATAATTCTCTAGTTATAGTAAGTGGTGGGGCCAAGACTCTGGAGAAAATCTGATTTCAGAGCCTTGGTTCTAGCTGTGGCTCCACACTTCCTAACAAAGAGGGGCAGAGACACTGAAAGCAGTCCAGAAACAAGGGCTGGGGCTAGGAAAGCGCAGAGCCAGGCCTCGGAGGGAGCAGAGCTCAGCTGAGTGGTGAGCACAGGCTGCTGAGAGGACTGGGCCAGATGGAATGCTTTGAGTCATCTTTGGGGTGGGAGCTGAGACCCCTCTTCCTTAAGGGTAGTATTAGTTTCCTAGAGCTCCTGTAATAAAGTTAAGTGGCTTAAAATGACAGAGATTTATTGTCGCAGAGTTCTGGCAGCTAGAATTCTGAAGTCAAAGTGTCAGCAAGGCCGTGCTCTTTCTAAAGCTCCCAGGGAAGATGCTGTCTTGTCTCCCCTGGCTTCTGGTCACCTTAGTCATCCCGTGGCTGACAGCTCAGCTGCAGGGTAACTCCAATGTCTGCCTTTGTCTTCACATGGCATTTCTGTCTCTCCTCTGAGATTGGAGTAGGACCCACCGTACTCCAGTGTGACTTCAATATAACTGACAACATTTTCAGAGACCCTATTTCCAGACAATGTCAAGTTCACAGGTACCATGGGTTAGGACCTTCTCATCTCTTTTAGGGGACACCATTCAGTCAGTAATACTGCTTGACTAACAGGAAGGGAGGGTAGGTGCTGGCCTCCGGGGCTTCTGAGTGGTAGGGTGAGGACTGACCTCTGCTGGCCCCTCCCACTTCACTCTCCACCCTGCTGAGGCCCTGGAGGCTGACCTCTATGGGCTGGATTGGGGTACCTGCTGTAGGCTTCTGGGTGGTTCTCCCAAGAGGGAGAAGAATGAGTTGAGGTTTTAGTCCTGGTGAGGCAAAGCCGTTTGAACTGCAAGGTTGGCGGTTCAAGCTCACCAGCTACTCTTCGGAAACCCTACACAGGAGCGCTATGGGTCGGGATCGACTCGATGGCACTTAACAACAACAACAGGTCTTCTGGGGTGGCTTCCTCCCTTTGCCTCTCAGGTTTGGGCAGTGACTGCTCCCAGATGCTACCAGCTCCAACCCCCACCCCTCTTTTGCTGGTTTTCCAAACATCTATTGCCTGAACCCAGCATCGATGGACTCAAGTGTGACAACAGTAGTGAGGTTGGCCCAGGATCGGGCAGTGTTTCATTCTGCTGTGCATAGGGTCGCTATGAGTCAGTGCCAACTCGATGGCACCTAACAACAAAAACAACAGCAACAACATTGCCTGAACCCTAGTGATGCCATGTGTTAATAGTTAGGCTATTAACCACCAGGTCAGTAGTTCAAACTCACCAGTAAAGAGTTACAGTCTGGGAAACCCTAAGGAGCAGTTCTGTTCTGTCCTATTGGGTCACTAGGAGTCTGATGAGCTCTATGGCCACGGGTTTGGTTTGAGCTTGGGCTTATTGCCTGAGCAGGGAGGGACAGGGCTGGCTTAGTGGTGGAATTCTCACCTTCTACACAGAGAGTGGTTACGAATCGGGCTGCGAACCGGAAGGTCAGCAGTTCGAAACTACCAGCTGTTCCGTGGGAGAAAGATGAGGCTTTCTGCTCCCGTAAAGATTTACAGCCTTGGAAACCCTGTTCAGGGTCTCTATGGGTCAGAACCGACTCGACGGCACTTAACAACAACAACACAGCACTGTGGGTTAATGTGCTGGACTGCAAAGTCACTTTGAACCGCAAGCACTTCAAGCTCACCAGCTATTCCTCAGAAACTTTTTACAGCTGTTGCTATGGGTTGATACCAACTAGACGGCACTTAACAACAACAATGCAGAGGTCCCAGGTTCAGTACCCACATTCTCAGCAACCACCATCTGTCAGGGAGGCTTTTGTGTTGCTATGGTGCAGAAGTGGTTTCAGCAGAGCTTCCAGACTCGAATGAACTAATAACAAATGCCTGGCAATCCACTTCTAAATATCAGCGAATGAATACCCTATGGTTCACAACAGTGCAATCCCTAACCAACTCTGGGCATGGCACAAGACTGACTCAAGGACAGCTAGCAACTACTACACTATCTCAGCAGTTCATCATGAACCCAGTTAAACTGGGTTGGGAACAGAGCAGGATTGTTGTTGCTGTTGTTTTAAGTGCCATCAAGCCGGTTCCGACCCATAGCGACCCTGTATAGGGTTTCTGAAGAGTGGCTGGTGAGCTAGAACCAATGACCTTACAGTTCAAACGGCTTTGCAATCTGGCGCATTAACCCACCACCGAGCCACACCAGGGCACAAAATAAATAACGAAAGAAGCGCAGTTTGAAAGGACGTACATGTCAAGTGTCTGGTCTCAGCCCTGGTTGGTTGAGGATGTGGTGCAGGCTGGAGGAAAGGGAGGCTGGGATGGGGAGAGGAGAGGGAGGCAGATTTCTGTTATGAGTATAATTCCTGACATTTTTTGAGTGCTTATACTATATGCTAAGCATTGAACTTTACATACCAAACACTTCATTTGTTTCTAAGAGCACTCCAAGGAAGCAAACCCTACTTACATATGTTACAGAAGAGGTGCTCAAAGAGATTAAACTCTGCTGGGAAGTGACAAAGCCTGGACTCATATGCAAAGTTTTCTGCCTCCAAAACCACTCCTTCATCTCCTTTTCCTTGGGCTGGCTTAAGACAGAGTGGCTGACAGGTGGGATCACTTACAGTGAAGGTCTGCACAGAGGCCTCGAACACCACCCAACATTCTCCCCTAAAAGAAGAGAAATCTCCCTGACGTTCTTCAGTTCTCCCAGGTGGGATAGCGGCCCCAAGCAGGCGGCACAGTTGGGTGTCCAGCTTGGAAAAACAAGCATCTTCAGACAAAGATTCATTGTTAAGGAGAGGCTGGCACTTAGAAATAAAACCAAGCAAAACAAAACGTTAGCTGCCTTGTCTTATCCCTTAGAGAGGAGGGGAGCAGCGGGGAGGGCCCAAAGACTAGGTGTGGATTCCTCCTCCCCAGCCAGCCCATATCTCTGAGCCCTGCTCTCAAGTGGCTGTGTTGATAGGAAGAGCATTTCCTGGGCTCTGGGTCTGAGTCCTCCGGCTCTGCCATCTCTCTGTGACCTGTCGCTCTGCACCAATGGCACACCAGACACTATGCTGGTGCTTCCTATGCATGGCTTTGCTTGGTCACTACAACCCACTCCAAAGAAGATTATTATTATTCCTGTTTTTCAATGAGAAAACTGAGGGTCTGAGGAGACACCAAGCAGGGAGCAGAGGAGTTGGAACCCAGGATTATGGGATTGCAGTCTTCCCAGTCTCTCCACTTCTCCAGATGGGAGGTTCCAGGGATGGCAATATCGCAGAAAGGAGTAGCCTTGGAGAGCATGGGCTCCTCATCATGGGACATGCAAGTACCCTCTCAGGGAGAATATAGGTGGCACCAGGCAGAGGGCAGCCAGGTGCTTCAGTCCATGGTACTCAGACTCAGCTGTGCATTGAAACCACCTAGGGAGCTTTAAAAACTAGCAATGTTGGGTCCTGTCCCAGATATTCAGGGGCAGGGTCTAGACGAGTCTGAAAAAGTTCCAAGTGATTTTAATGAATCGAAGGTTTGGATGCCCACCAAATTCCCTCCCATGCCAGAGACTCCCCACCCCACACCTCTTTAAGGAAAGATGGGATTTATTACCCTGACCCCATTTTATAAGAGGAGTGAAACCCAGGCAGAATCAAAGAGATGAAATCATGTCCTCAAGGTCCCAGCGCCAGCCACAAGTGGAGGCAGTATAGGGGACCCTTGAGTTTAGGTGACTCTGGGGTATGCCCTTTTAAGATGTCTTGGGGGTCTTGGCACCTTCACCAGTGGGGGTGGGGGACTTTCTCTTTGAGTCTTCTGGTGGGGGTGGGGCAGATTCTTCTTGGCATTTGTCTTTAAATTTTTTTTTTTTATTAAGAGTTGACTTATTTGAAAGCTAAACAGCTACAGGATTAATACTGGAAGACCACCTCAGCCTGTTGACTTGTCTTGGGAGCAAAAAAATAATTGAAAGCAAGGCCTATTTATTCTTTTCTGCAGGAAATTTGGTCCCAGGCCTGAGAAGAACTGGGACTCTTCCTCCCCACCTGCATTTTCACCTTTCTTGTGCACTAGAAGCAGAACGTCGTCACAGATGGAGAGACAACGTGGGGTGATGGGAAGAAGAAGGTGATGTCAGGCAAGTCTGGAAGACCCTAACGACATGACCTTGGACAAGCACTATTCCTCTCTGAGCAATGCTGGTAGGATTCAATAACACCTCCAAGCTCAGCTCCAGGAGCACCACCTCCAGGAAGTCTTCCCTGACTGCTTCCTCTGCCCTCACCCCCCATTCTAGCACTGGGCAAACCCAGTATCTTGCCTTCTTTGTCACATCTTGTCATATTCTATGTTCTTGCTTCTGTGCCCATCCTACCCTACCAGAATGTTCATTCATTCCTTCCACAGAGTAACTGCCCTTTGCCTGGATTCATTCCATATGTCTTTCTTGAACACCTGGTCTTTTTCAGGCCCTCTGCTGAATATTAACTGATAATAACAGGTATCCATTGAGTATTTATTATATTTTGGGCATTTTTCTGACTGCTTTACATATATTAACTCATTTAATCCTCACAACAATCCTATGAAGTGGATGTTATAATTGCCTTCATTTTATATGTGGGGAAAACTGAGACCCAGAGAGGTCACAGCATTTGCCAAAGTCACACAGCTAGTAAATGGCAGAGGCAGGATTTGAACTTGAGCCGGGCTCTGAAGTACTATTCCACACCACTGTCCACATTCAGTGAAGGGACAATCCCTGACTCAGGAGTGGCCTTGTCACAACATTTTATATCTGTGTGTTTACTGACACAAATGTCTGCTTCCCCCACAGACCACAATCTTTAAACATTTGGGATGTGTGCATATGTATTTGTCTGTGTGTGTCAGAGGGAGAGAGAAAGAGAAAGCTAGACAGATAGATGATAGCTGCATAGGTAGAGGAGATGAAATGAACACTGCTCTTGTAGGAAGAGCTCACACTTTTTGCTCAACAGCAACCACTGCTGTTGTTAAGTGCTGTCATGTCATTTCCCACTCATAGAGACCCTGTATAGGGTTTCCAAGGAGCGACTGGTGAGTTTGAACCACTGACCTTGTGATTCAAACCAACCTTGCAGTCCAGAGCTTTATCCCACAGCACTTTCTTTCTTCCATGCTGTCCCCATGTTACCAATCCTGATCCTGCAAGGCCGACAGCTGCCTGCTCACCCATTGCTGCTCCCTGGACATCACACCTATGCCAATTCCACCGGGTACATGGGCATCCTCCCCAGGCAAACTCCCTCCATGGGAAATCCTCCCTGCCGTCTGACATGTCCTTCCTCCCACCATCACTTGCTGAACTCTTCAATCAGCTTCTGACTGAGTCAACTCGTTCACGAGGCCACAGAAGGGATAGTCAAGGGGATTCACTGCTGGACCACCTGAATGCCAGGTCTGGCCAGGTGTCTCATTCCTGTCCTCTCATTTTACCCTCACAATACTGTTATTTCCTGCCCCATTTTACAGGGAAGGAAACAAAAGCACAAAGGTTGAGCGCTTGCCCAAGGACCAAGCCACACTGCCTCTACTGAGCCGGTTGCTACTTTGGGCTGGTGAGCTGTTGAGTACTCTGTGAAGGAGGGGAGGGATGGAGTGGCTGAGAATCTGGTTCTGACAACCTGACATCCAAGTCCCAGAATGTCATCAGTGAGGAGGGTTAGATTCTGCCTGTTTAGGAGGAATCTTGGAAGCTCTGGGAAGAAGGAGATACCTTTGAGCATGGTTGGGCTCCTCACTGCTCCCATCCCACAACTACCACAACAGGGTGAGCCCAGTGGGCACTTGCCACTGCCCTGGAGGATGCACAGGGAGGAGAAGCTGGCTTTCCTGCCAGCTGCCCTGCCAATGACCCCACTGTGGCCAGGCCAGCCTGCCTCCAGTCCTGCCAACCTGGCCCGGCCCAGCCAGCTCCCAATCACAGGGTCTTCTATGCCCAGCTAATGACCATGCTGCCTGCAGCCCAGGCCACCACCCTTCTTTGAGGGAAGGGCCACAGCTATCCACAGAGCCTGGTGACCCAGACAGAGGGCAAGCCAAAGATTACAACCGCCTGTCATACCACATCCTCTGGCTCTGGTGCTGTGGTCTCCTGCTCTTCCTTTCCAGGACCATCAAGGACACTGCAGAAAGCCTGAACTATAGGTAGGCTAGGGCACCAACCCCGTACTGCAGACATAGGGAAACAGGACCGGAGAGGGGGGTTGAGTTCCCCCAAGTCACACACCTAGGCAGGACAGAGCTGGGACTAGAGTCCAGGGCCCCGGGATCCCAGCTAGTTTCCTTCCTAGCCCCTCCAATGACTCCAGAGCTGTGTTTCCTTAGTCTTGAGAAGAAGGCTCATTGTCAGACTTTGACGTGTGACGTACCCTCTCCAGGCAGTTGAGCAGAGTTGAGACAGGACACCTCTTGTAAGCTGTCAAAGCAGGGTTCTGTCCCAGAAGGGAGCAGATTTCCAATTCAGCCAGACATGGCTTGACTCCCTGCTCCTCACTGTCTAGCTGTGTGACCTTGAGCAAGATCCTGTACCTCTCTGAGCCCTAGTTTTGGGGGGATTAACAGTAGCTCCCTCCCAGGGTTATTTATCAATGAAAATGTCTTAGTCCAGAGCCTGGCTGATAAAAACTTCTCGGGAGCACAGGCTACCATGGTTATCACTATCAATCAGTCTTATTAAGTGACTCTGGATGCATTTTATAAACTGAGCTGTGATGTGTGGTAGGTGTTGTTGATGATTATTATCCTGATATGTTAAAGATTCCGACAGAACCTGACCTTCTGTAATCCAGGAACTTCGCTTGGGGGATTTCAAGCTGAGTTAGGCCTTAATGAGTGGTGATCAGAAAAGAGGCAGGGATGGTGGTTCAGGTGAGAGGAAGTGCAGAAGCAAAGGTGTAGGGTTGGGACATATATGGCGTATTTAGGAGATTATAGTGGGCAAAGCTTCAAATGTCACAACTTGCCTGTCTTCATCTTACAGGCAAGAAGGAGTTCTAATGGGACTGATCATGCTTTCTGTTAACTGAATTCCGACTGCCATTCAGGGACATCTACCATCTGGTTATCCACACCTCTTCTCCACACCCCTCCCTGATCCCTCAAGCTCAGCATCATAGCTCCAAGGTCTCCAAACCTCTCAGCTTACTATGCCTTCCCACTTTTCGCACTGGGTACCAGTTAAGGCTCATGTTCAGGATTCAGCACCCCTCCCCGCTGAGGACCTCTCATCCGATGTGCTCCGAATATGTGACCTCAGGGTTACACATCATAGTCCTGGAGAGTAGGTATCACTACCACCATTGGACAGAGAAGGAAACAGGGCCAGGTGTCTTGTCCAATTACAGTGTGTAGGTGGCACCGCCTGAATATGCCATCTTGAGACTGATGTCAGGACTTCTGTTTTCTAAGCAAGTGGCCTCTAGAGGCAGCCCAGTCACATTCCTCCTTGACAAAACCTTCCCATTGACTCCAGTCCTCAGAGGCCTCTTGCTAGCCCATTCCCACCCTATACCCTCACTCTTATTTCTCCTTCTCACCCATTTGGAATCTGAGGTCCACAGCTCAACTAAGTGGTTCCTATTGTTTCCTGGGGGAGGGAAGTCTACCTTGCCCCCCCCCCCCCACCAAAGGGCTAGAGTTGCTAATAGGCCACTCCCCCCATCTTGCCCCATACACACTCTATATCCAAGACTGTTCTGGCATTAACAAGAACTGCCCGTCTCCTCTGGTGGGATTCAGAAGCTTTGCTGAGCACAGAGCAATTTCCAAAGCCTGCCTCCCACAGTGAGGGGAGCTATAAATTATTCACTGCACCTTTGTGAGGAGGGAGGTCAGACAATGGGCCAGAAGGAATGGACACCAGTCTGGGGCTGGGGGTCAGAATCTAGAGCCCTTTAAAGGCCCTTGGTCCTGAACAGATTCTAGAAGCTATGAGACTGGGGGAGGGAAAGGCAGACACAGGGTGGGGGGATGGGACATGTGTGTGTGTGTGTGTGTGTGTGTGTGTGTGTATGTGTGTGTGTGTCTCAGGATTTGAGCTGAGCAACTGTGTGTCTCAGAGCACCTAACAGTAGCCCGTGTTCTAATCTGAGGCAAGTCAGAATTTGCTCTGAGTTTAAAAGACTGTTCCTGGTCAAAATGTAAGCTTCCTTTTCTCATAAGGATGCGATCAGAAATTTGGCCAGGCCCTTAATTAAAAAAAAAAAAAAAAAGTTTGTATCTCATTTAATACTCACAACAACTATGGAAAGGAGGTATTGTACTTTTATTTTACAATAAAACTATTGTAATTTTACAGAGAAGAAACTAGCTGGAGCTCAGAGTGATTTGCCCAATGTCACACAGCCTGCTGGAGGTACAGCAGGTTCCCACCTACGGGGTCTGTCTGTCTGACCACAGCCTGTCTCTCACTGGTTATTTAGGTTCCAGATACGTGACTGTGAGTGAGGGGTCACACTGCCTTCTTCCATCTGGGGAACACTGTGACTCAGAGGCATAAGTACTGACTGCTAACCACAGGTCTATGGTTTGAGCCTACCAGCCCAAACCATAGACCTGTGTGAGAGAAAGATGAGATTTCTGCTCCTGCAAAGATTTATAGCCTTGGAAACCCTATACAGGGTTGCTCTGAGTCTGAACTGACTTGATGGCACGTAACTAACAACAACAACCTGGTATACAACAACAATCAGTTCCTGAAGCAAACTCAAAAAGGCCCTGGACAAATCATTTCATCACTCTGAGCCTCAGTTTCCCACACAAGCTATTAATAACAAGGACAATCCTGGCAGACACAACAAAGTCCTTAGCACTGGGCAGTTTGCAGGATGGGAGTGCTCCAGTTCCTAAGAAAGTAACACCCAGCAACTTGACCCCATTTTACAGGTGAGGCTTGGAGCTGGGGACTCTTCTCTGCTCTGCCTTTTCCAGGTTCCAGGCTCTTTCCACCACACCATGAAATGAGCTCACAGGTGTGAAATTAGTTCATCAAAGAGGAGCTTTGTTCAGATACAAGAATTATCGTAAGGTTTTGGATCCCCAGGGAGGGGGGAGGTGAGGATCCCAAGCCACCTTCTCTTCCAGGCTCCCTCAACCTCTTTCTGACCCCTCACCACTCTCCATTTCCTCCCAGGGGCTTTCCAAGGTGATTTCCCTTGTGACTCCCGGAAGCTGGGCAGAACAGGGGTTAACAAGACCCAGCCAAGGCCACAGGCTCCAGACCAAGGCCACTCTTCCCCTCCCCCTCCAGAACAAGAGCCCACAGAGTCCATGCCAAGGTCTTTCACAACACCCCTACACACCCAGGGCAGCAGGAGGAGCCCCTGCCTGGGAATCAAGACACCTGGGGCTATGCCCCCAGCCCAGGAAGCCCCCTGCCAGGAGACCTTAAACAAACCCTTCCTGTCCTGGGCTGGAGATAGATGCCTTGCAGGCTTTCCTGTCCCAGAGGCTGAGGTGGGACCTTTGATCTTGCATAGCCCCAGCCACACAGACTCTCTCAGAGCAGCCTAGTATCAGGACACCCAGATCTCACACCAGGGTGGGGAAAACACCTGCCACCCATCAGAAAGACACTAACTAGGGAGGAACTTGAAAGATGTAGGGTAAGATTTTCTCAAGTTTACTTCAGGCTCAGTAACTCAGTCACCTTAGGTCCTCAGGCAAATGGCACCCCTTTTCTGGGCCTCAGTCTCCTCATTTATATTAGGAAGGCGCAGAGCTGTGTGAGTGCCCAGGGGTCACATACCACTACCCCTCTTCCCCACCCCCCACCCAGCTGTGACAGCTCTGACTTCAGGACCTCCACAGTAAGTTTCCCAACAGATAAGCAGCCTCTCAGGACTGCCAGAGTGTCTTGGAGACCCTTGAGTCGGACACACCCAGAACCTGGGATCTATGCGATTGGGCTCCACACGGGGGCCAGGGGCAGTGGCTCTCCCATCCTGGGTCCAAACAAAGGAAAGATGTGGATTTGAGAAGTTTCCTGCCTCTCTGCCCTCAACTCTGGGTCATCTCTCCCAAGAGGTGACATGGTCCGTCAGGGTGCCAGAGGGAATGAAGTCACGAGCAGTCGCTTCCCTCAGCTTAGGATCAGTTCTTGGATTCTCCAGTACCCCATCCTGATTCTCTCATACATTGTCCTACAGCCCGGCTAGCCTCTTCCTTTCTTCCTTCCCTCACCCTGCTTTTTTCGCTCTCCTCCTTGGTCTCACTCATCGAAATGAAAAGAACAGGGTTCTTTTTAACCTGTTTACCCATATGTAAGCGTCCATACAATACATAACACCTTCTACCTCGAGGAAATAGCTCTCGTAGCGTAGTGGTTACGAATCGGGCTGTGAACCGCAAGATCAGCAGTTCGAAACTACCAGCTGTTGCGCGGGAGAAAGATGACGCTTTCTGCTCCCGTAAAGATGTATAAGCCTCGGAAACCCTGTAAGTCGGAACCGACTCCACGGCACTTAACAACCTCGAGGAGAAGGTACCCGCTAAAAGAGGGACCATTAGTGCAAAGGGGGGGCGCGGACCCGCACACAG
Source organism: Chrysochloris asiatica (assembly GCF_000296735.1). Lineage (NCBI taxonomy): Eukaryota > Metazoa > Chordata > Mammalia > Afrosoricida > Chrysochloridae > Chrysochloris > Chrysochloris asiatica. Next base: position 1,907,457 of record NW_006408844.1, read on the forward strand.
TGAGTAGTGCCCGCTTTCCTTCTTCTCCTCCCGGTCTGCGCCCCTCCTCGTCAGCCTCAACCTTTCCGAGTCCACACCCCGAGCTTCCTCACAGGGGATGGAGGCTCCGCATCCGGGGTTCTCTCACCTGCGGCTCTCGATGTCGTCGGCTGCTGGGGCAGAGGGGTACTCTTTGGGACAAGCACTGAGCCCCTTACTGGACTGCAGAAAGGTGGCACCAGTACCACCCGATCCTGTTCAGTTCGACTGTCCTATCCGCCTGGGACTTGTACTGGCCCGGGAATTGCCGGGCGCTCACGAGGTCCCAAGTCTGAAGCACCGGGTCAGAGAAAGCTGAAGGTTCCAGTCTCGGGGAGCCAGGGGCGTTCAGACTCCTTTGCACTAGGTCGAGGATTTGCGGACACCCCGGCGTTAACTCCGGGCCGGAGGACCGGAGGCTCAGGCACACAGAGAAAGAACGGTGGGGAACGAAGCAGCAACCACAGACCCGTACCGTGCAGCTCGAGGCGGGAGTCCCGGCCACGATGTCCCGCAGCGCAGCCCGGAGATGGGGCAGGCCGGGCAGGGCAGGGTAGGGCGCCGGTGAGGAGGCGCGGAGCCACGGCAGTCGGAGCCCCGCGGGGAAGTCTTCTTAGGTCCGGACTCGGCTCGCTCAGCAATATGGGGTGGATCTCGGCGCGACCGCTGCTCCAGGGTTCCGGGCTGCGGCTCCACTTCCTCCTCGTCTAGAGCTCGCTCAGCCCCGCGGCACAGCAGCTACCACCACCGCTGTCATCCCCGCCGCCCACCCCCACCGTAGCCGCAGCCCCAGCCGGATCAGCACCAAGCCCAGGCAGCGCCGCCCAGCGCCGCCCAGCGCCTGAGCGCCAGCGCACGCGGCCCCGCCCGCACGGGGCGGAGTCATGCAGAAGCCCCGCCCCACCCGGGACTCGGGGAAGGGGGCGGGGCGCGCTTCAGGTCCCCTCCCTCGGCTCCGCGCCGTCGGGCAGCCGGAGCCAATCAGAGAATGGGAAAAGAGCGGAGCTCTGCGGAACAACACGTGTTCACTAACCTCCTAGAGGGCGGAGTTGAGAATGGAGAGGTGCGGCTGGAGAAAGGACAATGAAGGAGTGTGGGGTTCTTTCCCTTGAGGGGCCAGGGTGAGGGTAACCTGGGAGCCCCGATCGGGTGAGAGGGGAAGAGGAATGAGGTATCTGGGACGGGTGAGGGCCGCTGTGGATTGGAGACGAACCAATCTAACGGAGCCCCTACCCAAGGTGATTGGGACACCTTGCCCCTATCCTCAGTTTCTAGACTCATCGCCCGGAAGTGAATGTTGGGTGCTATGAAATGCTCAGATTTGAGGAAGCGGTGAGATGAGAAACGAGGTTTTGAAAATAAGGAGCCTGTCTGCCTTCAAAAGGAGCCCTAGTGACGCACTGAGTTAAGTGTGGTGCTGCTAATCACAAGGCCTACGGTTCAAACCTACATGCCGCTCCGTGGAAGACAAATGAGGCTATCTGTAACGAGTTACAGCTTTGGAAACCCTAGGCTCTGTTCTATTCTGCTCTCTACGGATGCTGCGAGTTGTCATCAACTAGATAGCTGTGGGTTCTTTCTCAATTCTTCCCCAGCGCGCATCACCCTGGAAGAGCTTCATTTTCAGTATAAAAAATATGAAGTCAAGAACAGAGGTGTTCCACGACTGTGCATTCACACACCATGAATCGTGATGTCTCTGTTGTCTGATCCGTGCTTCCCAATCCTGTCAGCACTGTGGAGGTCTGAGTTGTGTCTGATTTATCTCCCAGCATCCAGCGCCTTCAGGGCAGCACACTGAACAAGCGTTGGAGGGGCTTGGTGTATGAATGGATGAGTGTTGAATGTGCTGCGGGGGCGACGTGAAAGCCACTAATTGGCCTGGAGCCACAATACAGCTTCTCTTGCAAGCCCCACACCAACCTTATTCAGTACCATGTATCATACCCAACTGCCTTCCAGTCGATTCTGACGTGTGGTGCTGTGCCAGTAGAGTCGATTCGACTCTTAGCGACTCTGCATAGGGCTTCCGAGGCTTTACGGGAGCAGAAAGCCTCATCTCTCCCCCGCAGAACTACTAATAGTTTCGAACTTCTGATCTTAAGGTTAGTAGCCCAATGCGTAGCCACGACGCTTCCAATGTTGCCTTAACAAAGGAAACAATATGTGCTTAAGGTAGGGGGTCTGAAAGAATAGCTTTGGGGACCCCTAGCCTACTCTGGGGGGATTAGGAGAATCTTACCTAAAAGGATAAGCAGAATAACTGATGCTAGAAGTAGGATTTTGTCTGATTAAGAAGAGGCTTCAGATGGCCAGTCTCTCAGAGTGGACAGGTGCATGCAAAGTTCTGGAAGTGAAAGTACATTTTTCATCTGAATAGCCCAGAAAAACTCTAGTCAAGAAGTAAATAGCAGAATCAGTGGGAAGAGGAATCTGAAGAGGCAGATTGGACCAGGCAGGAGTGAACTGGAACTCTGTTTTAAGGCCCAGAAACTCTGAGGGTCTTCGTCATGATCCTGAGCTCAGTAGGGTTATACTGAAGTTCAAGCCAGGAAGAGCCTTGAGCCTGGATTCACGTGGTTCAAAGGGAGCCCTGTTGTTAATTACCATTGAATTGGTTCCTACCCATAATGATTCTGTATAGGGATTCTGGAAAGCGGCTGGTAAGCTTGAACCGTCAACCTTGAGGTTTAAATTGACTTAGCAGTCTGGCGCATTAACCCACAGCACCACACCATAAACTAGGGATATGGGAAAGACAGTTTTGTTGGAAACTACGTAGCATAGAAGCATTTAAAGCACGCAAAAGGCAAATACTTGTGGTATGGTGCCTGCAGATGAAGCACCTGAGTCCTGGACCAGAGGCTGTGACAAAGGCTCCATTCTGAGAGTCTGGATGGAAGAAATGAAAGGTGAACGGAGGCTGGAGAGTAGCCTAGTGGATTTCTTCTCTTAGCCTGGTTGTAGAGTGGTGAAGAAAGGATTGGAAGGGAAGGAGGCTACCCCAGGACTAGTCTCTGTAGCCTGGGGGCTGATACGAAAGGTGTTTTAAGTGCTGCCTGTGATAGTGATGCCTATAAAGCTTGTGACTTCTCCTGCTAGAACCTTCTGTGGCTCTGAGTTGCCAGCATGATCAAGCCCTAACCTTTTAGTCTGACATTCTTATCCCTTAGTCCCTTGTACCAAAATTCTCTCACCACCTTCAACAAAGTATTCTGACTCCACATTCCCTGTGGTTGCCCCTGCTGGTAACTGTCTGGGGTCTGGGTTTTTTGTTGTTTTTACCTTTTCACCTGAGTGAGTTCCCACTTCTGTCTGGACTAACGTAAGGAAACTAGAAGTCAAGTGCACATCTGTCCTGCTCAGAGCTGTGCTCCCAGAGCCTAGCATGGTGCTCACCCATTACCCACTGCCATGGACCCTATCTAAGATCTCATTGCTATAAATCTTTACAGGAGCAGACAGCCTCATCTTTCTCCCTAGGAGTGACAAGGTGGGTTTGACCTGCCAGCTTTGCAGTTAGCATTCCAGTGCTTATCCTACAGTGCCACCAGGGTTCCTCAGCACAGTGCTCAGCACATACTAAAAAATCCATTGCCCTCAATTTTCAATATCCTTGTAGGACAGAGTAGAATTGCTCCATAGGTTTTCTAAGGCTTTAAACCTTTATGCAAGCAGACCCCATATCTTTCTCCCATGGAGAGGCTGGTGGGTTTAAACCATTGACTTTTTGCTTAGCAGCCAAATGCTTAACCACTGCACCACCGGCTCCTTGACACATAGTGGGCACTGGGTAAATAAGGTTCAATGAGTGCTCCATCTTTCGAATCTAAGGTCACCTTTGTGCAGCCTTCCTGCACGTCCCCTGGCAGCCTGCCTTTGCCCTGAGCTCCCTTGACTCTTGGTTCTAAGATGATTGATTTTCATGTGTTGTTTCCCCGCTGGGCGGCTGGGAGCCCCTGCAGGACAATCCCCCCTCCCTCTCTTGTGAGTCAGCTTTGGGAGAAAACTGAAAGAGACTGTCAGAAAAGTTCTCCCACTGGCCGTGCTGCTTGTGCCCCCTCAGTGGGGTCAAATGAACAGAATGAAAAGGAAGCTTTCAGACCCGCCCTCCACTGGACCTTGAGACCATAGAGCGGAAGCTCCCTAGGTCAACAGGAGGTGATCAGTGAACAGCTTCAGATCCCACATTTGCCCTCTGCCCACCCTCCCAGAGGGAAGGGTGGGGGATGGTTCCTGACCTGGGGCAATCGTGTCATTTTGTAGCCCAAGGAGCAAAACAGAGGCAGGGTTGTTGTCCTCTTGTCTGAGGGGTAAGAGAAGGCTAAGAGGCCAGCTCTGAACCTGTGCCCCTGGGGCTGATGGGATCACCAGCCATTTCAGCCTGGTGCTCCAGTGCTCCCAAGAACTTTCCATTCTCTGTCTGTTCTAACCAGAGGCAGAATGACTGTACGGCTAGCCACTGAAATTTCATCTTCAGGGCTTCTTTGTTGCATGGCTTTCCCATTTTCATTACAAATAAATGTTCCCTTTTGTGTCTTTATTTGTATTAACAATTTTGCATTCTTTTCTTAAATTGTTGTTAGGGACCATGGAGTCCTTTTCAACCCCTCTAAATCTCATGTGTGGCACTGTGGCTTATGCGTCAGACTGCAAAGTTGTTTGAACTGCAAGGTCTGTGGTTCAAGCTCACCAGCTGCTCCTTGGAAATCCTATACACAGTCACTATGGGTCAGAATCAATTCGATAGCACTTAACAACAACAAATCCCATGTGATTGTAGAATTGCCTCATAGGGTTTTCTAGGCTGAAATCTTTATGGGATCAGATGACTAGGTCTTTCTTCCATAGAACCTCTGGGTGTGTTAGAACTGTCAACCTTTCGTTTAGCAGCACAGCACTTCACCATTGTGCCCCCAGGACTCCTTTTTATCTTAACTAGGATCACCATGTTATATAAGGCTTCACAACCCTTGGATACACTTCCAACAATTCTGGCAGTGCCCCCACTATGCGCAGGCCCTAAGCAGGGCACACCATGGAGCCTGAGGCAGATGGGCCTTGCCCTCCAGCAGCTCACAATCCTGGGGGGCTTGTTATGCCCCCCTGAACTCATCAGGCCCTCAAAATACTTCCTGCTTTCCTACCTCTCTGCTAGCCTGGAACCCTTTCCCCATCTCCTGCTAACACATGCCCTACTCTGCCACTGGTAATTTTCTCCATCCTTCAAAGCCCAGTTGTGGGAGAAAAGACCAGTGATTTGCTCTTGTAAAGACTGTTGTTGTGTGCCATCAAGTCAGAGTTCTGACTCATAGAGACCCTGTATAGGGTTTCTGATGCGCAGCTGGTGAGTTTGAACCAATAACCTTGTAGTTCAAACCAACCTTGAGGTCAAGTGCTCTGTCTACTGCACGACACCAGTACTCCCTAGAAACCCTATGGGACAGTTCTACTCTGTCGTCCTGTATCCTATAGGATCACTATGACTTGGAATCAACTTGATGACAATGGATTCTCAATTGTACGTAAGTACTGATTCTAATAAGCCTGCTGGATTTCCCGTTAGGAGGCTCCTTCCTCTTTCTTCAGAGCTTGTTACACCACCAGCTGTTTGTGCCTCTCTGAGAACTCTAATCCCCTTGGTTCTCAGGCTGTTTTATAAAATAACTTCTTTTACTTTTATTGTTGTTGAGAATATACATAACAGAACATATACCAATTGCTACATGTACAGTTTAGTGACTTTGATTATATTCTTCAATTTGTGCAATTGTTCGCAGGCTCCCTCTTCTGAATTATTCCTCACCCATTAACATAACTAAGTTTCCTATTTTACCTTTTGAGTGGCTATCATCAATTTGAGCCCATACAAATATTTCTCTAAAATGGTCAAATACCCAAGGCAGGCATTCTTGGTTCTAACTAAGCTAAACTATTGTTTGGTTTATTAGGGGCCCTGGTGCAGTGGGTTAAATGTTGAACTGTTAACCACTGCAAGGTTGGTGATTCAAACTCAGCATCCACTCCTAGGGAGGAAGACAAAGCTGTCTGTTCCTATAAAGATTTGTAGTCTCTGAAACCCTTAGAGAAGTTCTACTTTGTTTTTTTGATGAAGTTGTGTATTGTTTACTTTAGGAGCCCTGCTGGCTCAGTGGTTAAGGACTTGACTACTAACCAAAAGATGTGTGGTTCAAACCCACTAGTCAGTCCTCAGAAGAAAGATGTGGCAGACTGCTTCCATAAAGATGGTGGTGATGGTGTGCCGTGGAGTCAGTTCTGACTCATAGTGAACAGAGCAGAAAGCTTCTTCTTTCTCCTATGGAACAGCTGGTAGTTTCAAACTGCTGACCTTGATGTTAGCAGCCCCATTACAGCCTAGGAAACCCTATGGGACAGTTTTACTCTCGATTCATTAGCATGGGGTTGTTTTTGGATTTGTTTTTTTTTTTGAGGAGAAACAATTACATAGTTTATTTCACTCTGGAGCAAAAATTCTAAGGAGTTTGAAGTTTAAAAATTACTCTTTGAATTGCAAAGACACTTCAATTTCAAATACATTCAGTCAGAAAAATACATTCAGTTTGTCCCACCCATTATTAGGGAATTTAAGAGTTTGACATATTTTCAATAAACTGTATTACAAGGACATAACATTTCCCAATATATGTATGAGTGAGTAAAAGATACTTACATTTTTTCCCCTTCATGAACAAGGATTGTTAAGACTTTTAAATATTGTCAGAGTATTCTTTGCATTACCAGGTTGAGACTATTTCTAAGGTGATGTTTTGTTGAGGAAAAAACATATGTACAGCTTCTACTCATAAAGGGTAATTCCAAGTTTTAAATTTCATAAAAATCATGTCAATGAAAAAAATATGTACTCCATTTCTTCCATTAATAAACTGGAATGCTGAGTGATTTTAGTTATTTTTAATGCAATCTTATTTTCACAAGGATGGGGAAATTCCTATTATATGTATAAATGAAAAGATATGTTTACAAAATTACATCAGCAATGGTTTTTCTCATTGCTTGGTTTAAAGACTTCAGGCAATATTTTTCAAGTTTAAAAATTATCTCATGGCACTAGTTTTAGGGGTTCATCCAACCTCAATGACTCCACAAAATCTGGATTCCATGAGAATTTGAAATTCTATTCTATATTTTCTTGGTTTTGATCCAGATTTGTTTATAGAATCTTTGAGCCAAATCTTCAGTAATGGTACCTGGGCACTGTCCAGTTCTTCTGGTCTCATGACAAAGGAGGCAGCTGTTCATGGAGGCAAATAGCCACACATTCCATTTCCTCCTCCTCTTCCTGCCTCTCCTTCTGTTGTTTCAGGTGAACAAAGAACAGAACCTTGGGCTATTCATAGGTCAGTTTTCCTACAAATTATGAGCTTCTAGAAGGCATGGAAAGAACCCTGGTAGTGTAGTGGGTTATGGACTGGACTGCTAACCAGAAGGTCAGCAGCTGGAATCCACTAGCCACTCTGCAGGAGAAAGATGAGACTTAGTGCACCCATGAAGATGTACAGTCTTGGAAACCCTACACAAAGTTGCTATGAGTTGGAACCGACTCTACGGTATACAGCAGTAACAGCAGCAGAGGGCAGGAGATGGAGTCGGATTTCTCTGTGTCCCCAGCACCGCCCAGCCCAGTCCTTCATTCTCCAGCCTCTCCTGAGGTAGATAAGGCCCTGTACCAAGCACCAGGCATCCAGTGATAGGACCATCAGATCAGAACCCATTTGCTCTAGTCCATCCAGGAGCCCCCAGCCCCAGGACTGCCTTCAATGGAAGTGTACCCAGTGCTTTGTGGGCGTGGAAGAGTTTGCATCATTTGGCAAGGGGAAGGCAGGCTGGGATCAAAAGTGGCCTTATAGAGAAAGTGACACTTGTCAATATGGATAAGGAGGGAAGGGTGTTCTAGGCAGAGGGAACATTAGCACTAAGCACAAAGGCATGAAAGTGGGTGGACATATGTGTTGGGGATGGACGAGAAGTTGGGTGTATCGGAAAGAAGGAAGACGTTGAGATCCTACAATGGAGCAGCTTAGAGCAGACTCTGAAGCCGGAGGGCCAGAGTCTAAATCCTGACACTGCCCTGTATTAGCCCTGTCATGTCACTGTGCCTCAGTGTCTTCATATGGAAAGTGAGGCTAATATGTGTTCCTACTTTATAGGATACTTAAGAGGATTAAGTGAGTTGATTTTTATAAAGCACTTAGGATAATAGTGACACATGATAGACCTTACGTAAAAACTCATTGCTATTGTATCAATTCCAACTCACAGCGAACCTACAGGACCAAGTAGAACTGTTCAGTAGGGCTTCCAAGGCTGACATCTTTACAGAAGCCCCATCTTTCTCCTGATAAGCGGTTAGTGGGTTTGAATCACCAACCTTTCAGTTAGAAACTGAGCTCAACCAAAGAGCCACCAGGGCTCCTTAAACCCTACGTGGGTGTCTAATCAATGAGATGGAGCTGAGAGGACAGGTGGAGGCCATATTAGGCAAAGTTTGGGCTTCATCGTAAGAGCCCTGGAACGTGAGCAGAGAGGAGAGAGGATGGGCAGAGGCGACTTTTCTGAGGTTCAGTTTTGCCCTGCTGTCCCCCAACTTCCTGCCCTTCCTCCTCTTGGCCTTCTGCTGCTCCAGCTAGTCATCATGGATATATAATGGGGCTGCAGGGCTGAAGTCACCTACACACTTGGGAAAATTTTATGGCTCAATTCATTGCTGAGTGAAGTCTGGGAGGGGCTTTGAGGGGGTTAGGGCACCCAGGTAAAGCCTGTGTGTGGGGACCTGGACCATCCAAGAGGGATGGAATGTCAGGATCAATGTGTGTGTTGAGTGGGAAACGGAAGAGAAGTAAAGTGGGTAACAAAGTCACCTGCCCACACTGCAGCCCTAGGAAAATCATCCAGGATGGAACGGAGGAATGGATGTAAAGCTCTTAACTACTATTTGGAAGGTTAATGGTTTTAACCCACCCAGAAGCACCTCAGAGGGCAGGTCTAGTGATCTGCTCCTGAGAGGTCACTGCCTTAGAAATCCTGTGCACATGGGGTCACCAAGAACCAGAATCAATATGAAAGTAACTGTGGTGCTGAGGGTTAATGCGCTGGACTGAAAAGTCAGTTTGAACTGCAAGGTCGGCAGTTCAAGCTCACCAGCTGCTCCTCGGAAACCCTATGCAGGGTCGCTATAGATCGAAGTCCACCCACCGGCATTTAACAACAACATTAACAAAAGATGAAAGAATCTTCAGAGGGAGAGAGACAGGAGCATTGAAGGATTGGGGAAGAAAAGGGCTTTAGGAAATGTCTATTCAAAGGAATGAAAATGATATGTGGCACCCCTTCTCATTCTCCTGGATCCCTGATCAGGCTCCAACATGGAAGGCTGGTAGGTCATGTTCCTTTGTGAGCCTGGATCCCACATCACACGCCTCCAGCAGGCCTTGCCCTCAACTGTTGGGAATAGAGATGTTTGTGATTACTAATGTCCTCTCATTTACTTCCACCTTTGGGTCCTTAAAGAGTGGGTGTCTGCTTTGTGCATCAAATCTTTATGCATCAAAGAGTTCACCAAAAGAGTGAAAACTCACAGACTTAGGAAAAGTGCTTGTCAATGACATACCAAACAAGGGACTAATCTATGAAATTTATAGAAACCTCCAACACCTCAACAAGAAAAAGACAATCCAATTGAAAAATGGGCAGAGGACATGCACACTTCACCAAGGAAAGCATTCAGGTGGCCAAAAAAAGCAAAAAACAAAAATGCTCACTATCATTAACCATTAGAGATGCAAATCAAAATCACAGATCTAATCTCGCCCCAGCATTAACAGCAAAGTCAAAATAAACAACGCAAATGTTGGCGAGGGTGTGGAGAGACTGGAACCCTCATACCCTGCTGGTAGGACTGTAAATGGTGCAACTACTGTGAAAAAACAGTATGGCACTTCCTCAAAAAGTTGGAAATAGAAATACCATACGACCCAGACCCAGTAATCCTTCTATTGGTATGTATCCTAAAGAAATAAGAGCCACGACATGAATAGCTACATGCATCTTCATAACAATACTATTCAGAAAACCACAAAGAGGGAAACAACCCAAATGCCCATCAATGGAAGAATATATAAACAAACTATAGGACATACACACAGTGGAATATTATGCAATGTTAAGGAATAATGATAGAGCTGCAGACCACCTCATAATATGGATGAACCTGGAGGACATTATGCTGAATGAAATTAGTCAATCACAAAAGGACAAATATTGTATGAGACCATTGTGAAAAGTCAAGATTTTTACACTAAAATAAACATTGCTTGATGGTTACCAGGAGTGGGAGGGAGAAGGAGGGTAAATCATTGGCTAGACACTTGCTAGTTTAAGTGAAGAGAAAAGCAATATATAACAAGAAACAGGTCAGCAAAATATGATAGAGGCAGAGGAAGATACTGAGAAGAGTGCAAGAGTTAAGATAAATACTGATACATACACAATCCTGTGATAATGGTGGTCTATGATTAGATGCACGAATCTACATACAGGTTGAATGGGTGTGGGAGGAATAACAGGAGTACACACATTAATATATCTGTAGGTTTGACAGAGGATATTTGTACATGGCGTTTACCTTTGCTGCAAATATACCCATGAATGTGGTGCAGCACACAGGGGCAAAGTTATGAAAACTTCTTAGACAAAACTCAACACCTTGAGGGAATGAGTCTCTGGGTCTGGGACTCAGGACCATAGTCTTAAAGGACACCAAGGCCAAATGGCATAACATAGTCCACAAAGATAATGTTTTACATCTGATTTGGATACATAGGGACTGGGTCTCAAAAATTTATGAATAGCTAACTAAAGTGCAACCATTGGTCTCTCCCTGTCCAGGGGGAAGAAAAGTGGTAAAAAATCAAAGACACATGAAACATTAGTCCTTTGGACTATGATCCTGTATCTATGATCCTGAGTCCAAGAGAACTAGATAGTTTTCTGAATGGGATCACAATACAAGGTCCTGGACAGAGTGGGAGAAAAATGTGGAACAAAACTCAAAATCATTAAAAAACAAAACAGGCTTGCTTACTGATTATAGAGATTGGTGGAACCCCCAAGACTATGGCTCGCAGTCACTTTTTAGGTCTGGAAATGAACTCACCCCCTTGACTCAATTTTCAGCCAAACACTAGACAGGTTTATAAGGGGGACAATAACACCAGGGAGGTGTGCACATCTTAGACTAATCCACCATGTGAGATCAGAAGGGCAGCGTTTACGGAAGGACAGAGTTCAGAAGGGGTAGGAACCAGGGAAGAATGGAAACAGGAAACACAGGGAGGAAGTGAAATGAGTGATGTTTACACTGTGGAGATGGCAGTCAATGAGATGAAACAAAATGTGTGTGGATTGTTGAATGGAAAACCGACCTGGTCTGTAAACCTTCACCCAATTCACAATAAAAAAAATTTCCATACACACACACACACACAAACTCTATTAAAAGCAAAAAAAAAAAAAAAAAGAGTGTCTGGTTTGGCCCTGCAGCTCTCAATTGTTAGGGGACTGCGCCCTTGTTACCCACCTGGACATGGTCTGGGTCAGTATCTTTAATGAAAGAAAGGCCTTGGGGATGCCTTCATTTGACTTCCTCTGCTGCCCTCTGCTGTCTGATATTGGTTATGCAGAATAATAATAGGCAATGGTGGTGGTTACATGCAGCGAAGTTGGTTCCGACTCATAGTGACCCTGCACAGGGTTTCCGAGGCAGTAAATCTTTACGGGAGCAGAAAGCCTCATCTTTTTCCCGGTGAACCGCTGGTAGTTTCGAGCTGCTGACCTTGAGGTTAGCAGCCCGATTCGTAACCACTACACTACCAGAGCTACTTAGTAAAGAACACGTTGAACAGTTTTTAAAATTTCTTGATCTCAGGACCCTGTAGAAGTTCTATAAGTGCCATGGTTAAAGCACTGGGATGGTCAGTGGTTCAAAACCACCAGCTGCTACATGGGAAAAAGGTGTAGCTAAGGATTTACACCCTCGGAAACCCTGTACAGGGTAGCTATGGGTCGGAACCGACTCGAAGGCACTTAACAACAACAACAACAATAGGTCAGTAGTTCGAAACTACCAGCTGTTCCGCGGGAGAAAGATGAGGCTTTCTGCTCCCTTAAAGATTTACAGCCTCAGAAGACTGTACAGGGTCGCTATGCGTCGGAACCGACTCCACGGCACATAACCACCACCACCATCTGCTTCCAAGGACTGCTGGTGTGGCGCTGTGGGCTAATGTGTCAGACTGCAAAGTCGGTTTGAACTTCAAGATCGGTGGTTCGAGTTCACCAGCTGCTTCCTGGAAACCCTGTACAGGGGCGCTATGGGTCGAAATGGCACTTAACAACAACAACCTGCTTTCAAAAAGATGTATAGCCTTGAAAGCACTGTGAGGCCGTTCTTCTCTGTCGTACACAGTTGTTGTAAGTTCCAATTGACTCAACAGTAGTGAAGTTGGGTTTGGTTCTGATGTGTTCGCCTTGGAGTGTTTCTGATACTGTATTACTCCAGGCAGTGGGGCAGGATTGTTGAGGGTGTGGATCCATCATGGCGGCCCTCAACCTGGAGGCAGACCTGCTTCTGAGTCGGATTTGCTGCAAGCTTCAGTCCCTGGGCCATCCGTTGTTCAGAAGTGGGAGACACCTGGGGAGAAGTTTGGGATTTGATCCCTGGGTGCAGGGAGGGCAACTTTCCATTTGAAGGCCCTTCTGAGCCTCTGGAGATGGCGGTCAGGCCCTTCTGTGCTTAGTGGTTTGGGAGGGTTATGAGGGGAGTGTGAGTTTGTCCTTGCCTTTGGAAGGTCTCCTCTTCATTTTCCCTAACCAGATGAAAAGGACACATTCCTAATTGTTCTTGTAAGAGAATCAGTCAGTCCGGGAGAAAGTGGAAGGCCAATGAAATATTGACTCTCATTCTCTCAAGCTTAATTGTAAATACCTATGTGAATGTTGTGTATTTGTACCAGAATCTGAGCAAAAGATATATAGCGTGTGCTGTCCAATTGGCATTAAGCTCTATAAGAGTGTTTTTAATCTCTGGCATTCTGTGCTTTCTTCAAAACCAGAAAACGTCTAACCATTTCTTTTGTATATTTATGTTTAAAGAAAAATTATTTTGAAATGAGCAGAAAGTAAAAAAAGAAAAAACGAAGTGACGTACTGTTTTATAGTGTGAAGTCCTGGTGTGGTGCTATAGGGTAAGTACTAGATTGTAAACCGAAAGGTCGGTAGTTCAAACCCACCAGCCGATTTTTGGTATCTCTATACGGTGTCACTATGAGTCAGAACTGACTTGATGATACTTAACAACAGCCTTGTGGTAAAAACCCATCCCTTGTCATCGAGTCAATTCCCACTCATAGTGACCCTGTAAGTGTACGCCACTTGTTACTGTTGTTGTTAAGTGCCATCGAATTGGTTCTGACTCACAGCGACCCTGTCTGTATAGGGTTTCTGAGGAGCAAATGGTGGGTTTGAACTGCCGACCATATGGTTAGTAGTCCAGAGCTTATCCTACGGTGACACACCAGGACCCCAATACCTTGATCTGATGTAATGGAGATTCCCAAGGGTGTGGCATGCAACCTCTTTCATTGTATAAGCAATAAAAGGAGAGAGACGTAAGCAGAGGAGGGGGTAAGTTCACCACTAGGGTTGCTTATTTATTGTGTTGTTGTTGTTGTTAAGTGCCTGTATAGGGTTTCCAAGGAGCAGCTGGTGAGTTTGAACACCAACCTTGTGGTTCAAACTGACCTTGTGGTCCAATGCTGATCCTATAGTGCCATACCAGGACTCCATATAGTGTGGTAACATTCTAAATCCAACAAATATGTAATGTGGATTTTAGATGTAAATATCTGACACTAGGTTTCCCTCACCTCCTTGACCACGATGATGCAAATTAAAGATACTGATTGTCAGGATTGAATTGTGTCTCCCCAGAACATGTATCAGCTTGGCCAGACCATGATTCTCAGTGGTTTGGCAGTCATGTGATGATCCCACATGATGTAAACTATTGTGATAAAGGAACAAGAAGATTTGGTGGAATTGTTGTTGTTGTTAAGTGCCAACTCATAGTGACCCTGTATAGCAGAGGTGGGGAAACTTTTTTCTACCAAGAGCCATTTGGATATTTATAACATCATTTGTGGGCTGTACAACATAACTAACTATAAAATTAGCCTGCTGTATTTGGTCAAACATTTAATTAACTCACCCCTAATGTGAGTCCTGGTGTGTCGCTGTGGGTTAATGCCTCAGACTGCAAAGCCGTTTGAACTGCAAGGTCGGCAGTTCAAGCTCACCAGCTGCTCCTCGAAAACCCTATACAGGGACGCTATGAGTCGGAACCAACTCGATGGCACTTCACAACTACAACAACAATGTGATGGCTAGAGTCCTGGTGTAGCACTGTAGGCTAACCACTCGAGCAGACAGTCGGTTTGAACCACAAGGTCAGCAGTTCAAATTCACCAGCCACTTGTCAGAAACTCTATGCAGGGTCGCTATGAGTCAGAACCGACTTGATGGCACTTAACAGTAACAACAATGTGATGGCTGGAACTGCGATTGCCTTGGCAGAGCCCGACTAAATGATTTCGTGGACCTTATACAGCCCATGGGCCAGATGTTCCCAACTCCCTGCTATAGAGGGTTTCCAAGGAGTGGCTGGTGGGTTTGAACTGCTGACTTTGTGGTTAGCAGTCTACTGCTTATCCTATAGCTCCACACCAAGACCCCACTACCTTGGTCCAATATAAAAGAGATTCCCAAGCATGTGGTATGCAATAATTTTTATTTTGTAAGAGATAAAAGGAGAGAGACATGAGCAGAGGAGACCAGCTACCACGAAGGAAGAAGAGCCAGAAGTGGAGTGCATCCTTTGGCCCCGGGGCACTGCACTATGAAGCTCCTAGACCCAGGGAAAGACTGATGCCAAGATACATGGAGATCACCAAAGAATGCTGGGCCTATAGATGCTGAGAGGGGACAAAGACTTTCCCCAGGGCCCACAAAGGGAAAGCCTTCCCCTAGAGCGGGCACTCTGAATTTGGGCTTCTAGTCTCTTAAACTGTGAGAGAATCAATTTCTGTTTATTGAAGGCATCCATCGACATGAGATATTTCTGTTGGAGCAGCATTAGAGAGCTAAGACACGGATTCAAAGCCTAACACTGATCCAATGAATTCATTAACTAGGAGCAGCACAGATGTCCCTCTCTAACCCTTGACACGTGGCTCCATACCCTTTCAGCCTCCTGTGCATTTGCCTTCTGCATTGTGCACTGAAAGGATCCTTTCCCAGACTTGGAGTTGAAAGGACAAAGAGGAAACATCCTCCAATACTTCTCCAGGGGATCCAGAAGACCCTACACTGGAGGCACTCTGGGCAGCCAGGGGCTCTGGGGGCTTAGCTGGGAAGGAGGAAGTGGACTAGACATTTAGACTATGCTTCCGGAAGTTCTGGGGAAGCAGGAAGCTCTTTTAACAGTGGAGACAAACTTCCTAAGTTTCCCTTATCTCTCCAAGCTGAGATAGCCCTGGCTCTAGTGATTCCCTCAGGACTTGGATGGCAGCCTAGAGGTTAGTGGGTCTAGAGCTCTTTCAAGGGAAGCAGGTCTGTCCAACCGGTCCATCCAAGGAAGGCCCAGGTCACTGGCGGTAATACAGGTGGGCACCTGAGGCTGCTGGGGAAATCTGGAAATGACCCAGATGGAAATGACCGTGAAGCCTCCGAAGCCTTCTGTGGTACTGACCGCCCTCACAGCCTGCTCTGATCCCAAGACTCATGTGGATACTCATGTGGATACTCATGAACTTTTGGGGCTTGATTCAGCAGGCACGGGGCAGCAGATGAACTCCTCTTATGTCCCTATCCAAAATGAGGGTCCATCCAGCTTCTGTGGTCTCTGTAGCCACTTCCTGTGGATGACTCTCAAAAATTCCATTATCTTTTCATTCTATTTTTCCATGAACTTTTCTGAAGCTCCCTCATATACTTGTTGCTATTAGATGCTGTTGAATCAGTTCTGACTCAGCCATCCCATGTATAACAGAAGGAAACACTGCCTTGTCCGGTGCCATCCCCACAGTCTTTGCCGTTTCAACTCATTGTTGCAGCCACTGTGTCAGTCCATCTCCCTGAGCGTCTTCCTGTTTTTCTCTGACAGTATTTTACCAAGCACGATGTCCTTCTCCAGAGACTGATTCCACTGATAGCATGTCCAAAGTACATGAGAGGAAATCTTACCATCCTTGCTTCTAAGAAGCATGCTGGCTATACTTCTTCCAAGACAGATTTGTTCTTTCTCCTGGTTGTTGTTGTTTAGTGCCGTTGAGTTGGCTTTGAATCATAGCAATCCTATAGGGTTTCTTAGGAGCAACTGGTGAGTTTGAGTCACCGGCCTTGCAGTTCCAACTGACCTTTCTTTGCCAACACTGTAACTCAAGGCATCAATTCTTCTTTGGTTTTCTTTATTCATTGTCCATCCTTCACATACATATGAAGTGACTAAAAATACCATGGCTTAGGTCAGGAGCACTAGTTTTCAAAGTGATGTCTTTGCTTTTTTAACACTTTAGAGAGGTCTTTTGCCTACTACAACCAGTTATTTGATTTCTTGTTTGCTGCTTTCATGGGCATTGGTTGTAGATCCAAGTAAAATGAAATCCTTGACAACTTCAATCTCTTTCATGTTTATCATGATGTTGCTTATTGATCCAATTGTGAGGATTTTTTTTTAAATGTTGAGGTGTAAACCAGGATAATGCACTGGACCAAAAGGTCAGCTGGAAACCAGCCATTGCTTGGAAACCTTATACCGGGTCACTATGAGTCAAACTGACTCAGTTGCACTTGACAAAAACAACAATCCATACTGAAGGCTGTGGTCTTTGATTATCAGTAAGTGCTTCAGGTCCTTATCACT
Source organism: Chrysochloris asiatica (assembly GCF_000296735.1). Lineage (NCBI taxonomy): Eukaryota > Metazoa > Chordata > Mammalia > Afrosoricida > Chrysochloridae > Chrysochloris > Chrysochloris asiatica. The sequence continues at coordinate 1,924,492 of NW_006408844.1, forward strand.
TTTAGCAAGCAAGGTTATATCATCTGCATATGGCAGGTTGTTAATGACTCTTCCTCTAATCAAGATGCCATGTTCTATATAGTTCAGCTCCTCTGATTAGCTCCTTAGTATACAGATTGAATAAATATGGTGAAAGGACACAATCCTGACATCTTTCTTGATTGCAAACCATGCAGTTTCCCTTTGTACTATTTGAACAACTGCCTCTTGGTCTATGTACAGGTTCCTCCTGAACAGAATAAAGTGTTCTGGAATTCCCATTCTTCCCAATGTTAGTCATAATTTGTTATGATCTACAGAGCCAAATGTCTTTGCATAGTCAATAGAACACAAATAAATATATTTCTTTTATTCTGTGCCTTCTGTCAAGATACTTCATTCCATGTACTCTTCTGAATCGGGTTTGGATTTCTGGCAATTCCTTGTTGAACATATATTTGTTGTTGTTGTTAAGTGCTAGCGAGTCAGCTCTGACTCACAGCAGCATACTGAATGACTGGTAGCGTAGTGGTCACGAATCGGGCTGCGAACCTTAAGGCCAGCAGTTCGAAACTACCAGCCGTTCCGCACAAGAAAGATGAGGCTTTCTGCTCCCATAAAGATTTACAGCCTCGGAAACCCTGTACAGGGTCGCTATGGGTCGGAACCGACTCGAAGGCACTTAACAACAACAAGTATTGTTTTAGATCCTGAGGACACAGCAGTGGAAATCTCTGCCTTTATGAAACTTCTTTCTAGTGAGAGAGATCAACAACCTGATGCTTTGTTTTTCTTGTCAGCAGGCATCAGTAAAGGCCTGGGTTCAGTCCAGGGATCCTGCCCAGTGCTTCTGAACCCATGACATTGTGGCTGGGTCTTGGTGCCTTGCCTGGTGCCCACCAATACGCCTACAGCTCTTGGTCTGGCCCCTGAGGACTTGAGGAATGAAAGAGGTGAGGAATGAGCCACATGATTATCTGGGGGAAGCATGTCTCACACAGATGCACCAAGTGGGGAGTGGGCCTGGCCTTGGGACGAAAGGGAAACAGGCCAGTGTCGCTGGAACAGAGGGTGTGGTACCATAGGGGGAGAAGTAGGAGTGGAGGGCAGAGATTTAGGACCTTTGAAACTATTGTAAGGATGTTGTTTTCGCTCTTATGATAGTGCCATAATTGAATCATGTCTCCTCAAAATACGTGTTAGCTTGGCTGGGCCATGATCTGAGTGGTCTGGCATTTATGTGATGATTCTCCATGATGTGACCTGATGTGATCAACCAATAAGAGAATAAGGATGGGAATCCAGGTGTAGCACTGTAGGATAAGCACTGGACTGCTTGGTTGGCGGTTCAAACCAACCAGCCTATGATGGGAAATCCTGTACAGGGTTGCTATGAATCTGAACTGACTCCAAGACACTTAACAACAATCCCTTCAATCCCATCATGACTCTGATCTGATGTAAAGAAGGCTCCCAGAGTCCTGGCGTGCAACACCTTTTATCTATGAGAGCTAAAAGGAGAGAGAAGGGAGCAGAGCAAGGGAGTCCTGGTGTGGCGCTGCGGGCTAATGTGCTGGACCTTAAGGTCAGTTTGAACCTCTAGGTTGGCGGTTCTATCTTACCAGCTGCTCCTTGGAAATCCTATACAGGGTCTTTATGAGTCAGAGCTGACTTGAAGGCACTTAACAACAACAACAACAACTACCACCAAGGAGTTCTGGTGGGCTGCTGCAGAATAATGTGCTGGACTGCAAGGTCAGTTGGAGTGGTAAGGTCGGCGGTTCAAACCTACCAGTCACTTCTCGGAAACCCTATACAGGGTCGCTATGAATTGGAACTGACTCAACAGCACTTAACAACAACAACCATCAGTTGATCTTTGACAAATGACCAAAAACACATTAAATGGGGAACAGATAGTCTCTTTAACAAACAATGTTGGCAAAACTGGAAATTTATTTGCAGAAGAATGAAAAAAGACCTATATCTCACACCATATACAAAAATGAACTCAACATGGATTAAAGACCTAAATCTGAAATATAGAAACATAAAGATCATCCCTATAAAAATAGGGACAAACTCAGGGGCTCTGTTACATGGCATACATACACTATCAAACACAACTGACAACATAAACAGCAGAAGACAAGATAGATGACTAGGACCTCCTAAAAATTAGTCACTTATGTGCATCAAAGATTTCACCAGAAGACTAAAAAGAGAATCTGCCCACTGGGAAAAAAATTTTTGGCAATGACCTATCAGACAGACTACTCTAAAATTTATTGAACGCTTCAGTACCTTAACAAGAATAAGACAAATAGTCCAATTTAAAAATGGGCAGAGGACATGAACAAACACTTCGCTAAAAAAGACATTCAGACGACCAACAAACATGAAGAAATTGCTCAATATCATTAGCTATTGTTGTTGTTGTTAGGTGCCATCAAGTCAGTACCGACTCATAGCAACCATATGCAGAACAGAACGAAACACTGCCCGATCCTGGGCCAACCTCACTACTGTTGCCACGGTTGAGTCCATCGATGCTGCTACTTGACCAGTCCATCTTGTTGGAGGTCTTCCTCTTTTTTCCGACCCTCCACCTTACCAAACATGATGTCCTTCTCCAGAGACTGGTCCCTCCTGGCAATAAGTCTGAAATATGAGAGATGAAGTTTGACCATCTTGGCCTCCAAGGAGCACTCTGGCTGCACTGCTTCCAAAATGGTTCTTTTGGCAGCCCATGGCACTTT
>NW_006408844.1:1928384-1928985 GCF_000296735.1 Chrysochloris asiatica
AGGCTGTGCTCTTTGATCTTCGTCAGTAAATGTTTTAAGTCCTCTTCACTTTCAGCAAGTAAGGTTGTATCATCTGCATAGCACAGGTTGTTAATGAGTCTTCCTCCAATCCTGACGCCAGGTTTTTCTTCATAGAACCCAGCTTCTCAGATCATTAGCCATTGTTGTTGTTGTTAAGTGCCGTCGAGTCGGTTCCGACCCATAGCGACCCTAGAGAGATACAAATCAAAACAACAGTGAGCTATCATCTTACCTCAGCATTGATAACAAAGTTCAAAAAGACAGAAAACAATAAATGCTGGTGAGGGACTGAAGAGACGAAGATCCTCCCACACTGCTGGTAGGACTGTAAAAGGGTGCAACCATTGTGGAAAACGGTATGGTACTTCCTTAAATAGTTGGAAATAGAAATACCATATGCCCCAGCAATCCCTGTACTTGGTATATAGTCTCAAGAAATGAGCGAGCGTCATGACATACACACCATGTTCATTGCAGGACTATTCACAATAGTAAAAAGATGGAGGCAGCCTAAATGCCCATCAATAAAGGAATGATCTTTGAAGCAGCCAGGTCTAATAACTACACTACCAGGCCTTGC
>NW_006408844.1:1932620-1955975 GCF_000296735.1 Chrysochloris asiatica
AAGATGGAGGGTCAGAGAAAAAGAGGAAGACCCCCAACGAGATGGATCAACCAGGTGGCATCATTGATGGCATCAAGTGAGGTTGGCCCAGGATGAGACATTGTTTCATTCTGCTGTGCATGGGGTTGCTATGAGTTGGTTCCGACTCAATGGCACCTGACAACAACAACAACAACAACAACAACAAAGGAATGGCTAAACAAATTTTGGCACATACTCAAATGGCATACTATATAAGCAACGGTGAAGAATAATGATGAATCTGCAGCACCTTATAACATAGATGAACCTGGAGGACATTATGCTGAGTGAAATTAGTCAATCACAAAAGGACAAATACTTTATGAATCCACTGCTGTAAAAAGTTAAGAAAAGGTTTCCTTGCTTAAAAAAATACCTTTTATGATCGTTACCAGGGATGGGAGGGGAGGGATATTATTCAGAGGGTAGAGGGTAGATAATAATAGGGAGATGGGCACAGGAAAGATAAGGATAGTGGAAGACACAGGGAGGAGTGCAGGAGTTAAAGTGAACAGAGGTAAAGACTGTTAACTGATGCTACATGGAAGGGATTACAATCATTGTCATGTTACCAAGTATATGATTTGTTGAATGATCTGTCCTGTAAGCCATCACTCAATTCATGATAAAAACTTTAAAGATAAAGAAGAAAGAAGAGCTTGGAGTCAAGAATTTCCTTTGGACCTGGGGGTCCCTGAACTGTTGAAGTTCCTAGATTGAGAGAAGATTGATGCCAAGGAATCCTGGGCCTACAGATGCTGAAAGGAGACAGGACTTTCTCCAAAGTCGATGCTCTGATTTCCACTTCTAGTCTTCCAAACTGTGGGAGAATACATTTCTATTTGTTATAGCAACACTTAGAGCTCTGGTAGCGTAGTGGTTATGGATCGGGCTGCGAACCTCAGGGTCAGCAGTTCGAAACTACCAGCTGTTTTGTGGGAGAAAGATGAGGCTTTCTGCTCCCATAAAGAATTACAGCCTTGGAAACCGTGTACAGGGTCACTATGAGTCGGAACTGACTCCACGGCACATAACAACAACAATAGCAACACTTAGAGAACTACCATAGATGGAAAGCCCCTGGAAGAGAATTGGGGGTGAATAACATGGGGTAATTTGCACAGGGTTGCCAGATTGAAAAAAAGAAAAGACACCTAGTTAAGTTGAATGTCAGATAAATGACAAGTAATGTTTTTATGTAAATATGTCCATGGAATATTTTTAATTTTAAAAGGGTTCATTATTTTTCTGATATTCAGTTTTAACTAGGTGTCCTGTATTTTATCTGGCAACCCTAACAGAGGGTCCTGTCACCTTCATAACCTGGGGACCTGGGAGTGACTCAGGTTCAAGGTTCTTCCAGGAGCATGGTTCTCAAACTTCAGCTTACATCAGAATCACCTGGTTGTTCTTGTTGTTGTTAAGTGTTGTTGACTCGGTTCCGACACATAACGACCCTGTATAGGGTTTCTGAGAAGCAGCTGGTGAGCTTGAACTGCCCACCTTGCAGTTCAAATGGCTTTGCAGTCTGGCACATTAATGCACAGTGCCACACAGCCCCCCTAGCAGTTTCAAACTGCTGACCTTGAGATTCGCACCCTGACTCGCAACCACTACGCTACCAGAGCTTCCCAGAATCACCTGGAGGGCTCGGTAAAACACAGATTCCCAGGCCCCATCCCCAGAGTTTTTGATTCACAGGTCTGGAACGGAGTCCAAGGCTTTGCATTTCAAACAAATTCCAAAGACATGCTGATACTGTTGATCCTGGGACTCATTGTTTTAAGGACCCTGGTGGCGCTATAGGATAAACACTGAACTGCTATGAGTCAGAATGGACCAAAACCCAACAATAGCTAAAACCCAAACACCAAACCCACTGCCATCGAGTGAATTCCTAGTTTCCAAAGCTGTAAATCTTTATGGGAGCAGAAAACCTCATCTTTCTACGGCGGAGAGACTGTTAAATTTGAACCGCTGATCTTGTGGTTAGCAGTCCAATGTTCATCCTAAAGCGCCACCATGACTCAATGACAGTGTGGTGCTGTAGGATAAGCACTGGACTATGAACCACAAACTGGTGGTTCAAATCCACCAACTGCTCCTCGTAAACCCTGTACAGGGTCACTATGAGTCGGAATCAACTCCATGGCACTTAACAGGGAGACCCTTGAAAAGTGCAGTGATCCATAATGGCCACCAGAGGGAAGAAGCAGCCACAAGCCTGGCCTCAGGACCCACCCATTGTCTGATACTAGGTTTTTATGCTGAACACTTACTCTCTAACTGTCCACATCCGCTAGAGATGACTAGGACATGGGTCAGACTCAGTTCCTGTTCTTGAGGGACTCAGAGTCCGGAGGGGAAAGTAGATGTGTTAACTGGCAATTACAGTCCATGAAGAGATAGAAGTAGTCGCCAGGCTGTGGGAGCCCAGAAGGACCTGGGGGTAGCTGGGGCAGGCTTCTTAGAGGAGTTTGTTGCCTGAACTGATCTACCCAGGTGGGAAAGAAGAGAAAGGGCCTTCTGGGCATAGGAATCCACAAGTATGAGGGCACACTAGCTGGGAAATATAGGTTATGCTTGAGAAGGAGGACAGGGAAGAGATGAGAACTGAAGGATGATAGACTGGTGAGGCTGGCAGATCCTGAGGGTCACAGGGAGCCCCTGTGAAGGGTTTTAAGTGGATGGAATGTTAAAGTGGTTCTCCTGAAAAGAGGGTGGAGGAGAGGTGAGAGAAGGAAAGACCAGTCGCAAGGAAGCTGGTGGGGAGGTTGGGTCATGGTCAAGGGAAGTCTCCCCCATTCACTGTATGTATTATGGAACAACTTCATTGGGCCAGGCCTTGAGTTGGGTGCTAGGTAATTAGCATCCTAGGTGAATTCACATTCTAACAAGGAAGGTTGGCACAGTGAGCCAACCCATTCCACCTGCGGTCTCTGAAAAAGGGGCACAAGAGATGCTAAGAAAGCCAAATGGCAGAGTCTGGGCAGAGTCCGGGAGCTGGCGGCTGGGAAGTGGAGAGTATATCCTAGGAGATCCTCTAACCTGAGCACAGATACCCCATTCAGCCCGGCTCTGTCTCCCTCCCCACTGAGGCCCAGATCTAACAATATGGCCATTGATGGCTTGCTTCTACCACTGCGCGTAGTCCGGCCTTTCCTGACCCCGACCTTCCTCAGCCAGACAATCCTGGCCTTCAGTTAGGAAGAAAGAGTGGATTATGTGCAGGTACCATGGGTTGAGCTCACTCATCTGCCAGAGTCAGGCTGATCCCTGGCCCTAGGTGAGCATTCAGGCAGGCACCTTCACTAATCCATGGTTTCTGTTCTAGACCTGCCAAAAGCCAGCCAGCTAGAAGCCAAAAAATGGATGAGATGACTTTAAGAGCTAAGGGGGTGCCCTGTAGGGGCTGTCCTGGGTGCTCAGGGTTCCTGAAGCACATCATGCTCATCTATAGAGGTGGTGTTTACCTCACAGATAAAGTTGATTAAAATCAAGCTAACCAGAACTCCTGATGTAGCACTCAAGGATAAGCACTGGACTGCTAACCACAAGGTCAGCAGTTCAAACCCACCAGCTGTTTCTTAGAAACCCTATATAGTGTCGCTATGAGTTAGAACCAACTCAAGGCACTTAACAACAACAACTGGAACATTACTGGCTGTCTTGTTATTATTAGACTATGCAGGCTCATTCTCTTTGCACGTGCGTTTCTCGCTGCTCAAGATGCTGTCCTCCCACCCCAAGGTCCTTACAGGGTTCATTTCTGTTGTTGTTGTTAAGTGCTGTTGAGTTAGTTCCAACTCATAACAACCCTGTATAGGGTTTCTGAAGAGTGACTGGTGGGTTTGAACCACTGGCCTTGCACTTAGCAGTCCAGTGCTTATCCTACAGTACCACACCAGGGCTCCTGGTTTCTGTAGTAGGTGGTACAATGTCCCCCACCAAAGATGTCTACGTCCTAATCCTGGAAACTGTAAATATGTTACCTTATATGGCAAAGGGAACTTTGCAGATGTGACTAAGTTAAGGATTTTGAGATGGAGAGATCATGCTGATTATGAGGGTAGCCCATTGTAGTCACCAGGATGCTTAGAAGAAGGATGCTGGAAGTTCAAGGTCAGAGAAGAAGATGTGAGGACAAGAGCAGAGGTGTGAGAGATTTGAAGATGCTTGACTGCTCACTTTGAAGATGCAGGAAGGCGCTACAAATGCAGGAAGGGCCAAGAAATGCAGGTGGTCTCTTGTTGGGTGCTGCTAAGGCATTCCTGGCTCATAGAAACCCCATGTATAATTGAATGAAACACAGCTCAATCCTGTACCATCCTCACAATTATTGTTATATCTGAGATTATTGTTATAACCACTGTGGTAGTCCTGATCCTTGAGGGCAGTAAATCGGGCTGCTAATCTCAAGGTCAGCAGTTCGAAACTACCAGCTGTTCCGCGGGAGAAAGCTAAGGCTTTCTGCTCCCGTAACGATTTATAGCCTCGGAAACCCTGTACAGTGTCGCTATGAGTAGGAACTGACTCCAAGGCACATAACCACCACCACCACCACCTAATTTACAAAACATGATCTCCTTTTCCAGGATAACATGTCCAAAGTAAGCATTATGTTATGTTAATGGAATCATATCAGTGTAGGGTGTGTCTTAAACCTACCCACTTTTGAGATATAGAAAAGATCAGATTAGGCACAAAGGAGCAAGCACAAACAGAGCGTAAGATAGGCGCCATCAGAAGGTTTCCAAGGAACAGACACCAAGAAGAATGCTACAGAAGCTGAAACAAGGATTCCCCCGCCAACACCCCCCACCCCACAAGCAAACAAATAGAGCCTTCCCCTAGTGCCTGTACCTTGAATTGGGGAAGGTTAAGTAATTGGTTGCTAACTGAAAAGGTTAGTGGTTAGAACCCACACAGCAGTTCTAAGGGAGATATAGCTGATGATTTGCTCTCATAATTACAGCCCAGAAAACACTATGGGACAGATCTATTCTGTCACTATTGACTCCATGGCACATCGCAACAACTGTGAGAAAATAAATTTCTGTTCATTAAGGTCACCCACTTAAAGTATTTCAGTTACAGCAGCACTAGATAATGAAGACAGGCTCAGATTGATCAGACACTTGTCTAAAGTCACACACAGAGCTAGAGGCTGAGCACACGCTGGAACCCAGGGCCTGCCTTCCAGTCAGAGGCCTGCTGTTGTTAAGTGCCATTGAGTCAGTTCCGACCCATAGAGACCTTGTATAGGGTTTCCAAGGAGCAGCTGGTAAGTTTGAACCGCCGCCCTTGCAGTTCAAATGGCTTTGCGGTCTGGCGCATTAACCCACAGCGCCACACAAAGACTCCAGTCAGAGGAGTGGCCTCTGTGAAAACTTGCTCTTCCCCTCCCCTGCTTCCCCATCTGGCCTTGGGATTGCTGAGCCTGCAAGGAACAGCTGTGTATGGAGCATTAGCTATGCTCCCCACACCCCAACACACGGTCTTGTATGGAAGGCGTGCTTCCCTCCTGAGTCAGAACAGACTTAGAACAGACAGCCTCTGGGCCTGGCTAGGCTGTAGGCCAGAGCTTCCACCCATTATAAGAGCCAGGCCCGCTTCCCTGCCGGAACCTCTGGGCAGGGGCCAGCATAGCTGCATCCCTTCATAGGGCCTGCAATGATAGGCCCACAGTTACATCAGTTGGGCCTGTCTCTGCTCCTCTCCCGTCCCACCAGCCAATGGGGCCTGGCCGAGTGTACAGACCCGGCCCTAGAGACCCCACCCATTCGCCTGGAATCACCACGCGGCACACTGGTCCTCCCTCAGCGTTCTCAGTGAGGGAGGAGGAGAAGGGGGACGGCTGCTCTATCTCTTCCGCAGGGCCTTCCTCCCTCTCTGCCCCCTCTCTACCAGTGGCCTTGGCAGCTCCCCCTTGGTTCTTTGTCTGGAGGTGAGACCGCCTTCCTCTGAAGCGGGCCGTCTGCCCCCAGCCTCTCTTCCTTTCACGTCTGTACTCATGTGCTCCACTCACACCCTTTAATCCAGGTACCACAAGGCCCCAATTGTACCCAATTGTCATCACCAGTCTAGCCTTCTCACCTGATGCTACAGCCTCCTGGGGGACCCCAGTTCCGGACGACTGAGCTCAACTCTTCCCCAAAATCTTCTGGCCTTCCAAAGGAGACCATTCCCCACCCACCCACCCACCGGGCCCATACCAGAGGGTCCTCCTTCTTTCTACCTTCTGTGCCCTCCATGCCATTTCCAGTGCCACTGTCCTTGGGTTATGGTAACAGTCTCTTCTCTGGCCTACTCTTCCTCTTCTTATCCTTAACCCCTCATCCCCATCCCCCCCCCCCCCAGTCTATTCCCCACTCCTCAGGCAGAATGTTTAAAAAACATAAACGCTAGCCTGTCAATTTCCTGCTAAATTGTCTTCAGCAGAAAACTCCAAGTTCCCTTGCCTTCAAAGTCCTACAACACCATGCCATTAACTCTGGCAGCTTTTCCCACACACACTCCTGCTCCCTCACATGGTGACCTTTGTTGAGAATCTTTCCTGCCCTGCCCTGCCCTGGCCATCTCCCATGAAATCTGTCAGGATTGAGCTTGTTTTAGGTCGAGGTCTGAGGCCAGCCTCCCATCATGCTCAGGGCCTGCAGTAGGGTGTTAATATGACCCTTCTGGCTATATATTTGTGACTCTCACCAAAGGACTGGGTAGGACTGAAAATATGATGTGATTGTAGCCCACCTAAGGGGTTGGACAGTTTGCTGATAATGTCAATATGGTGCATGGCATCCTTTTGGGGTGAGACCATACAGATAAGCAATGTGGAATCCTAATGTGGGGTGTGGTCAGATTTGCCATCACACTAGACTTAAAATGAACCAGCCTAGTGGGACTTCACCAACCAGGAAAAGATTATGTCCCTTTGGATCTGGGGTCTGTGCTGAGAAGCTCCTTGGTCCAGGGGACAGAGAGCTGTGACACTGGAGATGGTGAGAGGTGGGAAAAAGCAGCGGCAGAGAAACAGTGGGAACAGAGGGAACCAAACCAGGAGACAGAGTGGTGGGCTTTCTGGCCCATGGAGTGAGAAAGCTAAGTGTCTTTGGTCAGGAGGCTTGTTGGTGGACAGGGGTGCTTCTAGGCACTGGTTGGGGAAGCTAGGTTTGCTGGCCCACGGAGCCAGAGCTGAGTGCCTCTGGGCTCTTAATTGGCAGAGCTAAAAGTTTTTTAACATTTGCCTGAGCTGGACAGAGGCCAAGGGTCAGAGAGAGGAGTGCCACTGGGCACTGCTGAGAAGAGGCTATTCTGAATCATTCTTGACCCTGAAATGTAACCTATTATTTCCCTGATAAAGGAGTCCTGGGAATGTAGTGGATTATGAGCTGGGTTGCTAACTGCAAGTTCAGTAGTTTGAATCTACCAGTCACTCTGTGGGAGTGAGATGAGGCTTGGAAACACTATACATAATCGACTTGGTGACACACAACCACCACTACCACCATTTCTCTAATAAACCCTGTAATCATTAATGCTGTCTGTGAGTTCTGTGTGGCCATCCAAATGAATTATAGAGCCCAGCAGAGACGTAGAGGGTACCATGAGAGGGACAGTTGGTGTCAGAGTTGCTAAGAAAAGTTAGAGGGTCATGTCTGACCTTTGCCTCATAGGTATCAACGTTGGGTGGCTGATGACAATGATCTTGATTCCTCCCACTTTGTGAAGTTAGAGGAGGTCGGATACTGCTACACGCCATTGTTACAGATGTCTAGATGTCCTGCCAGGCCCAACACATCTCAGCCCGTCATATAGACAGGGCCTTCAAGTCAGAGACTGACCTTTCTCTGTATATTTGTTTTCTATTAATTTTGTTGATTAAAAAAAACACAAACTAGTTACCGAAAAAAAAAAAAAAACTCCAAATATAAACACTATTAAACCACTTGTAATTATTTCCTCCTAGCTTTTTCTAAGAATAGTATGCATATAAGATAGCCGCAACACTGAACTAAAGTATATCAAGTATAGAGAGAGCCCAGGCCCTGGCAATGTTCCCTTCTATTTTACATAGAGTCGCCATGACTTGGCGCTAACTTGATAGCAACCAGCAACTGTGGAAGGTGAGCAAAAGAAGAGAAAGAGCTCCAATGAGGTGGATTGACGCAGTGATTGTAATAAGGGGACAAACATAACAATTGTGAGGCTGGCGCAGGACTGGGTAGTGTTTTGTTCTGTTATACGTAGGGTCACTATGAGTCAGAACTGACTGGATGGAACCTAACAACGTCAACAAACATAAACTCTAAAGGGTTTCTAAGAAGCAATTATGGTTTTGAACTGCTGACCTTGCTTATTCTACAGCACCATACCAGGACTCTGTAAATAAGTAAATAAAACTAGTGTTTTAAATCTTATTAAAACACAAATTAAATCTTCAAACAGCAGCAATGTTTAAAAAATCAAATGAGAAGCATTCATGATCCCAACCCCCAGAAATAACCACCATGACTTGTAATTAATTTTATTTTGTTGTTGTGAAAGGTCTACAAAGCACATGCACCAATTCAACAATTTCTAACTGTTCAGCTTGGTGACATTGATTACATGTGTCCAGTTCCCCTTTTCAAAATGGTTCCTTCATTTACATAACCTCATTACCTCGCTGAGCTTTTCTTTCAAGCTGCAGTTACCAATTTGATCCTGTGTAGATAATTCTTAAAAGAGCACAATGCTCAAGGCAAACAGTCTTTACTAATTAAATTAAAAGATTGCTTGGTTTAGAGATTTCAGCAGATATTCTTGGTTTAAAGTTTAAAGATTGTCTCAGGGCAGTAGTTTCTGGGGTTCATCCAGTTTCTATGACTCCAGAAAGTCTGGATTCCATAAGAATTTGAAATTCTGTTCTTATTTTTTTCCCTTTTGATTAGGATTCTTCTATAGAATCTTTCATCAAAACATTTAGTAATGGTAACCAGGCACCAAACAGTTTCTCTGATCTTGTAACAAAACAGGCTGTTCATGGAGGGAGGGCCATGAGGCTCACATTCCATATCCTAGTCCTATTCGTCCTATTCCTGACTCCTTCTTCCTCTGTTGCTCCAGGCAAATAGAGACCAACTGTTGCACTTTGGATGTCTACTTGCAAGCTTTTAAGACCCCAGGCACCACACAATGAGCTAAGAGGTAGAACAGAAGCAACATTTTATTAGGCCAATTATCTGGGATGTTCCATGAAACCATGGTCTCCAAAGCAATAAATCAAACCCATGAAATCTTTTGTTGTTGTTGCTATTAAGTGCCGTCAAGTTGGTTCCGACTCATAGTGACACTGTATAGAATTTTTGGGGAGTGGTTAATGGGTTTGAACCACTAACCTTGTGGGTAGCAGACCAGTGCGTATCCTACAGCGCCACACCAAGACTCCATGAGGTGTTTGTTATTGTTGTTAAGTGCCATCTAGTCAGTTCTGACTCACAGAGGTTTCCAAAGAGCAACTGGTGGGTTTGAACCACCAACCTTGTGGTTAGCAGTCCAGTGCTTATGCTTATCCTAGAGTGCTACACCATGAGTTTCCCATGAGGCGTTTGGTTGTACGTAAGTAAGCCCACTGTGATTTTGTTTTTGTTTTTTAGGTTTTTATTGTGAACTGAGTGATAGTCTACATGGGAGAACATTGGCTTTACACCATTATTTCATTGCAATTATTACAATCTCCTCCTTACATCACCATTCAACTGTATTTGCTTCCATTCCCTCTGGTTTTTTTTTTTGTTTTTTTTTGGGGGGGGGGTGGCATGGTATGTACACAGAAACATTCAAGAATATATAATAATTTAAACAACCAAAGGTCATATTCTGCAAGCCTGCCTCCTGGCCACCTACACCCAGTCCCTCTCTTTCCATGAGTCCAAGAGTCCTCAGCTGCTTCCATGCCTTCATCTCTGCCTCCATCTCTGGTGTCACTGCTTATCTGGATAGGGGCCCACATTCCGTTTATGCTCTTCTCTCTTGATGGTCCTAGGGTCCTCCATTTCTGGACTATAAGATTAACTACTCCCCCATTTTTGTTACAAAATTTCTACCTTACCATTGTGACAGTCGCAATTAGTCATGATGACAATTACTCATTATTCAATCATAAGAATCTTACGAATCTGGGGTCTCTGTGCCGAGAAGCTCTTTTTTTTTTTTTTTTACCAGGCCCATCTACACAAGATGAAAACTATTCAACGGTGACTCTACCTTCCCCCACATACACTGAAACTAAACTCTCTCCTGAAAATGTGTAAGCCAGTCACTTCATGCCTTTATTGCCCCCTCATTTTAGGTAGCCAATGTCTAAGTTGCCTGTCCCTATCTACCCTGTATACAGAAGGGATAGCATTGATACTTGATGTGAAGACTTCTTCCCTCTCAGTTGGTATTTTGAAGTAACACATTCATAAGTATAGGTACATAAGTACAGAAGTTCATCAAATTGTAGCAATTTACACTCTTTTCCATGATCAAAAATTGTATTTTTAATCTTCCTTTAGTTGAGTTTTGATTATCAAGCCATTGATGCTAGGTCCAATGGGTACTATCTGCAAGTTTGAACATTCTTGTGCATGTCCCCTCCCTTCATATCAGCTGGATGCTTCACTCTCAGCTCTCGCCCTCTGTGACTATGTCCTTGTCCATGGGTTCAGGAGTCCCTAGATCTCACACTTCAGACCAACCAGTCCTTCCTCTTCTCTCATCTCCAGGTCAATGGGAGTCTATGGAACGTGGTTGCCACTGTGACTTTTTGGTGAAATGTGAACATCTTAACAGATTTGTACCTCTGCACATAGAATTTTCATAAACATGCTGCTTTATAAACTGCTTTATTTTCATTTTGACAATCCATGGAGCTTCTTTCTTTGTGGGAGGATTGTTGTAGCCTCCCTCTTTTTCATGGCTATACAATATTCCATCTCCTGCTGACAAACATTGCACGTACCTGTACACATGTCTATTTTTTTTTTTTTTACAAAAGTATTTCCTTAAACTAAATTCCTGAAATTTGATTTTTTCCCCCTAAAAACAACACAATTCATTTCAAAATTTTAAAATTTTAAGTAATGCATTCATATAGTTAAAAAAAAAAAAGGTAAGTCCTTTCCATTCAGTATTTCATGTGTGCTTCTCACAGCCTTGGGATAACTATTCCTATTTTGCAGAGTGGGGAACTTGATCATAGACACACAGGTTATACAGGGGCAGAGCTGGAATAAGATCTGTGGTCCCTGGACACTCAAGTCAGGGTTTTTTGCATTTTGTAATATTGGAGCAGGGGGACTCCTAGTATGGCACTGTAAAATAAGCATTGAACTTCTAACCATAAGATTAGTGGTTCAAAACCACCAGCCACTCTTCTTCCTAGGAAACCCTATACAGGCACTTAACAACAACAACATTGGGAGGTGGATGGCTTTGGATTGAAGAAGATTAGATCTGAAGTGTGAGAGTTCAGGGTCCAGGAGTTGCTGAGTCCCTTTTCTGAGTGGCAGAAACAAACATTGAGACAAGGTCCATCTGGGCATCACTATTATGTCGCTGTCATGTGGTACTTGGGGGAGAAGGAGAGGACTAGGAGCTGAGGGGAGGGTGAGAAGACGCGGAAGAGAGAGGGCAGGAAACTGTTGTACAACTGTGGGACCAGCACTTGAGGTGAGTTTTTGCAGGCACCTAGAGCTGTTTCCCTGCTCAAGGAGCCTGAGAAGATACTCTGGAAAGGAAGGGGGCTCTCAATTCTCCCAGAAACCAAAACTGCTCCCCTCCCTCCAAATTCACCTAGCTGAACTCTCTAGGAGTTTCTTCAGATGTTCTGGCTCTAAGCAGGCAGAAGGTCTCTGGCCAGGAGCACCAAAGATTTGGGCTTTCCTGATGTGAGATGATCAGGGCAATGAAGGGAATTGGACCTTCTCCAGGGACCACTGGATACCACAGAAGAATTTTGAGCTAGTGCAATGGATGGCACATTCTGAACCTGGTTCATTCCATCTCCCAATGGGAACAATTTCCTTGCCTTGTTGGGGTTTTGCACACAGCATCCCAACCACACACAACAGGTGCTCAAGAAATGCAGGTAGGTTTCCAGGTAAAGACACGCTGTCAATAAGCAGGCAGAGGGTGGTGTGTGAGAAGTCTTTGGAGAAGTCACACCCACTCTGGGAAACTGAAGCCCCTAGAAAGGAAGTGATTTCCCCAAGGTTTCATAGCAAAAAAGGGGGCTGGGCTGCTAATTGCTAAGTTGGTGGTTCAAACTCACCAGCTGCTTCAAAGGAGAAAGATATGGCTGCCTGGTCACTTAAAGATGTATAGTCTGGAAAACCCTATAAGGTCGTTAAGAATCTACTTGTGGCTTGTGGAGGGCGGTGGGGAGTTTGGTTTGGAAGAGCATGGGATCCCTGACTTCTTGGATGTGCCCCCTTTACTGTTTTCCCTTGAATCTTTGCCTCTACATGTATATATAAAGCTCACACATGTGTGCTTTGTGTGGTGCCTTTGGGTTGTGGAGAATTACGGGAGTGCATGGAGGTTCTGGCTCTAATCTTGTGTACAAAGCAGGAGTGGTGGATATGCGTGCATCTATGGCATGTCGGTGGGCATATGTTGTGTCGCATGTGCCGTGTGTGTGTGTGTGTGTGTGTGTGTGTGTGCATGTAGGTGAAGGCACTGCAAGTTCCTGTATCACTTCACTCCACAACAGAGGAAGTAGAGGTGTAGGAGTGGGGGCGGGCCTGCTATGGAAAGGGGTGGGGAGAAAGCTGTGGCCAAGCTCCCGCCCACCCCTTCGCTCAACGTCCCACCCTCCGACGTGGCAGTTTTGGGGGACAGCCGTGTTGGTGGCAAGGTCCCACACTCCACCAGAGAAAATCAAAGTTTGCAGAAATCACGTTTCCCTGACTCATGCCTTGATTTGAGAGCACATTCTTGGCTCCAGCACAGAGGCTCAGAGAAGAGTTTCCTGCGGCCCTGGCTTCCTAAGGGATCGCTGACTTGGGACTGGCTTGCAGGAGTCTCTTTGGACCCCCCCCCCCCCCCGTTTTTTTCCCATGTAAAAACGAGAAGGGGATGAAACTTCTTTCCAAACTATGTCCTATAACTGAAAGAGAGATACTATTTAGGGTGCTCAGCTCAAGATCTGGCCACAGCAAAGTGGCCCAACAATGTCACTCCTGTCCCCTCCGCTCCCTTCCTTCTCATGAACATGGCACAATCACACAGAACTTGGTTCAAGGTCAAGTTCTGACTCTAACTTGCTGTGTGACTTTGAACATTCCCCCTAACTTCTCTGCTCCTCAGTTAAAAGGGGATTCTGCTTTGAGTTTGCTGTGTGACCTTGGGGAAATCCCTGCCCCTCTCTGGGCCTGTTTTCCTCTTTGCAGGTGCAGTTGATTCCAACTGGGCTCTTGCAAAGCAGCGGGGACAATTACTGTAGAGCGCTCAAGGCACTGGAGAAGTCCAGAAGTGGAACGCTGTAGAGTTTCTTTGCTTTTCAGTGTAGTGCCCACCCCCCAATCATGCCCCCTTGCCCAAAGAGTGCTCTACCAGAAAGTGCAGCCTCAGAGCGTGGGGGGAGGGCCGAAGTCTGCCTCTGGGAAGGGCTCAGAGCTAAGAATAAAATGGCAAAGGCTCTTGATATTTTTTTGTTGATCCTGGAAATTTAAAGGAGCCGTTAATTTTCTTTCCTCAGTACAGACAGTCACTTCCCATCATGTTCTCAGTGGTATGTTTACCAGGTGCCTGTTTTGTGCCCTACCCTGTGTGGGTGCTAGGGACTCAGAGTGAGGAGGAGAAGGCATTCAGAGGCAATCAGGGTGATGACAAAGTGAAACTGCAGCAAAAGGCTTCTGTGCTACACAGAGGGGGTGGGGAGAATGACAGGGAGCCTTAGCTTCTCTGTCTAATAGAGATCACTGCTGCTTTGTACTCTGTTTATCTAACAGCCTTAGCTTACTTCTCTGCAAAACAGGACACTTGCAATTCACCCCTCAAGTGCTGGTGAGATTCAGGGGAGCGAAGAAATAAAGGAGTGTGGAGGAAAGAAGTCTGTGGGATTTTGAAATCTGGATTTGCTGGGAACCAAGGTGAACCCCTCCTTCATCCTGCCAACTTTAGTGGATCCTCCCTGTTACAGCCACATCCCTTAGCTCATTGAACCCATTACAACCTGGAGCCACATTCTGAGGGTCAAGACAGAAGAGGGCCCCTCTCTGGTTAAGGATCCAAGCTATTTTCTTGGATAATCAAGACAGATCCTTAGGAGTATCCTAGGTGGGTGCAAAAAGGTTAATGCTCTAGGCTGCTAATAGAAACGTGATGGTTGTAGTCCACCCACAGGTGCATTGGAAGAAAGGCATGTCAATCTAATTGTAAAAAAATCAGCACTGAAAAGCCTGCACAGTGCAGTTCTTCTACACTGACACACATGGGGTCAAAATGAGTCAGAGTCGATTCCACCACACTGTTTTTGTGTTTTTTTTTTATTCTTAGGAACAATGCAGACTTGAGGCAGGAGAAAAGCACAGGAGAACCAAGACAGCCACCCCCAAAAGATGGGCACTATTCCAAGGTTGGAAGAATTTGTAATGGTCAGAAAAAAGATTATAGGGTTACTGTAGGAAGGGAGTGAGCTCCCTATACCTGGAGGTACCAGAATGCTTACCTTTTGGGGGTACTGCAGAGATTTCTGCCTGGGCCTATAGAAAGGGATCCATGGTCTTTGAGATTCTTTCCAACCCAGAATTTTTAATAGTTTTATTTAGAGGTCCCTTGACTCTGAGAATTTAACATTCTGAGATTCTTAGCTAGATTCAAAGATTCCATTAACTTCAAGTCTACTATATTGTATTCTATGATGATCGTGGAACGAGAGATTTCATTGCTGATGTCTGATGGATCTTGGCTGAAAGCAGAGAACACCAGAAAGATGTTTACCTGTGCTTTATTGACTATGCAAAGGCTTTCAATTGTGTGGATCATGACAAGCTATGGACAATATTGCAAAGTATGACTATTCCTGAACACTTAATTGGGCTCATGAGGAATCTGTACATGGCCCAAGAGGTGGTTAGTTATTCAAACAGAACATGAGAACACTGAATGGTTTAAAATTAAGAAAGGTGTGCGACAGGGTTGTATTCTTTCACCATACTTATTCGACCTGTATGCTGAACAAATAATCCAAGAAGCTGGGTTCTATGAAGAAAAACGTGGCATCAGTATTGGAGGAAGACTCATTAACAACCTATGATGTACAGATGATACAACCTTGCATGTTGAAAGTGAAGATTTACTGATGAAGATCAAAGAGCACAGCCTTCAGTATGGATTGCATCTCAATGTGAAGAAAACAAAAATCCTCACTATTGGACCAATAAACAACATTCTTAGGAATGAAGAAAAGATTGAAGTTGTCAAGGACTTCATTCTTGTTGGATCAACTATCAACATTCATGAAAGCATCAGTCAAGAAATCAAATGACGTATTGCATTAGGCAGATCTGCTGCAGAAGAACTTTTTAAAGTGTTCAAGAGCAAAGATGTCAGCTTGAAGACTAAAGTGCACCTGACCCAAGCCATGGTATTTTCAATAACTTCAAATGCATGCGAAAGCTGGACAGTGAATAAGAAAGACTGTAGACAAATTGATGCATTTGAGTTATGGTGTTGGAGGAGAATATTGAAAGTGCCATGGGCTGCCAAAAGAACAAACATCTGTTTTGGAAGCAGTGCAGACAGAGTGCTCCTTTGAGGTCAGGATGGCCAAACTTCGTCTCTCATACTTTGGACATATTGTCAGGAGGGACCAGTCACTGGAGAAGGATATCATGTTTGGTAAGGTGGAGGGTCAGAGAAAAGGAGGAAGATCCCCAGTGAGATGGGTTGGCCCAGTGGCAGCTTCAATGGACTCAAGCATGGCAACAATTGTGAGGCTGGCCCAGGATTGAGCAGTGTTTTGTTCTGTTGTGCACAGGGTTGCTATGAGTTGGTACGGACTCGATGGCACCGAACAACAACAACAATGATCACTTTAGGACCCTAGTCCTTATACTTTTCCCCTGATCTCAGTCTCTGTAATCAGAAGTCTTTGGACAGCAAGGAGGAGTGCTGGTAGCGCAGTGCTTGGCTGCTAACTGAAAGGCATGCAGTTCAAACTCACCAGCCATTTGGCCAGAGAAAGATGTGCAGTCAGCTTCTGTGAAGATTCCAAACCCACTGCTATAGAGTTGATTCTGGCTCATAGTGACCCTATGTAGGCTTTCTGACACTACAGCTCTTTAGGAGACCAGACAGACTCATGGTTCTTCCTTGGAGAGACTGGTGTGTTTGACCTGCTGACCTTGCGGTTAGTAGTCCAGTGCTTATCTGACGGTCCTCCTAGGAAACTCTATGGGGCAGTTCTATTCTGTGCTGTAGGGTCACTATGAGTTGGAATTGACTCAACAGCAATAGGTTTGCTTGCTTTTTTTTAGTAGCAGTGTTGTCTAACCCAGACAGACCTAGACGTTTGTCACCATCACCAAGGAAACATCCCCACTCTCCCACTGAGACCAGAGACTCAAGTGGTTCATTTGTGAGGTATTGGGATTCATCTGGAGCCCTGGTGGCACATTGGGTTGCTAACCAAAAGATTAGCAGTTCAAATCCACCCAAGGTGAGGCTGTCTGCTCCTGTACTGTGTCCTATGGGGACACTGAGTCACTTCTGTGTGACTTCAAGATTGGGTTTTTTATTTTTTTGGTTGGGGATTCATGGGCACTTCAGGATTCAGTGATATACCTGGAAGAGAGAAGATGCTCACCCCAATTTGTTGATTGAATAATTAATTGAGAATGATGTGTCTCTCTCTCCCCTCTAAATGGTGCCATCTGTCTGTTTCACTATTAAAGAAGATTGCCTTCTAAATAATGTTTTACCTATGGAGTTAGCTATAGGAGCTCTGGTAGCGTAGTGGTTACAAATCGGGCTGCGAACCGCAAGGTGAGCAGTTGGAAATTACCAACTGCTCCACGGGAGAAAGATGAGGCTTTCTGTTCCCATAAAGATTTACAGCCTCGGAAACCCTGTTCAGGATCACTGTGGGTTGGAACCGACTCGAAGGCACTTAACAACAACAACATAGAGTTATCTACTAACACACACACACCCTCCTTAGGATGCACATTCTTGAAGGCAGGGACTTTGTCCAGTTCTCAGCAGTGTCCTCTGAGAACAGTAATGAATACCTGAGCTTAACTCAGTCCTCAGGGGCTTATCAGTTGTGGGAGGGTGGATTTGATTGTGAGAGCTAGATCCTGTGGCAGGGAAACCAGATGGGGAGGGGGCAGGGATAACCAAGGTGAAAGAGAAAGCCAGGGAAAGCCAGCAAGGACCAACTTAGCACATTACATAGTCACATTTATGAGGCCCAGAAAAGAAAAAAGAAAAATAACTTGCTTAGAGTCACAGAGCACTGTTAGTTGGAGAGCCAGGGCCTTCCTTCCTGCGCATTCCTCCAGGCCCAGCAGCAGCCCTTGATCTTCCTTGGTGTCTCTGCCTTTATGACACCAAAAATTGGGCTTTTGTAAGGTACTGGGTCTGGTCTCCTTTCCCCATACTTAGCTTTAGCTGGAGGTCAGCCAAGGAGTTCAGGGTGTCTTCTCAAGTGTGACAATCTCCCCTGAAGCAAAGGAAAGGGGCCCTGACTGAGCAGAGACTCAGCGCGAGTGGGGAATGAGGGCCCACTTAAGTTTCAGCTCGAAAACGGTTTCCTCAGATGATGCGTTGCAGAAAGGAGTGGGCTACTACGGGTTGTCTAACTTGTTAGAGAGCCTGAGGGTCAGAGGAGGGTGCTGTGTTGGACAGCTGGGCCCTGGAGCCTGGTGTCTTCTCCAACTCAGTGATCTTAGTCGCAAGGATTTGGACTTTCTCTCTGATGGATCCAAGGACGCCCGCGTGCTCTGGCGAATGTCCTGGACCGGGCACCAGGCCTGACGCCGAACTCCCGGCAGCCCCACCGGCCACCGCTGAAGGGGGCAGTAGGACCCAGGGGCCGCGAGAGCGAGGGGGCGGGGGCCGGACAGTTTGGAGGAGGTCTTTTGGCTTTTTTGGCGGAGTCGAGGCGCCCTCCGGAAGCTTTTCCAACTTTCCAGAAGTTTCTCGGGCGGCCGGGAGGGGGAGGCCATATATAGATTCAGGGAGCGGGCGAACGAGTGGAAAGTACATTCCATCTGCGGCTGGAGAGTGAGCCTCCCGTCGCAGGGACAGCAGAGCTCGGCCCAGGTGAGGGGCGGGGGGCCGGCCCGCCCGCAACTGGAGCGGCCTGGGGTGCTCCAGGGGGTGGGAGGGGCGGATGGCTCCGGGAGAGGTTAGGGCCAGTCCAGGGCCCCTAAATTTAGTGTGTTAGCAAATGGTCGTAACTGGAGGGCGCTGCATCAAGAACCTGGGCGCGAGTGATGCGGGCAGTCGGCCAGAGGCCCAGATTGGAGGGGTGGGGAGGGGGGTGGAGTTGGGGACAGGGCTTTCGGAGGACCTGAAAAATGTGGAGAAACACTGAGGGATTTGGGGTAAGGGGGTGTCAGGAATGGAGGAGGAGGAGATGGGGTCTGGGTCAGCAATAGCATAGACCCACCAGCCATTCTGCCAGAGGTTTGCAGCCCAAGGTGTCTCATGAGCTTGTTGGGGGAGCATCTGAGCCTCCTGCTGAAGGTGGGGCCTGGATAGTTGAACAGAAGTGATAAAAGTCTCCTAGGTTTTCCGTAGGGTGGGCTCTTGGGGTCCCCATGGTTTGGGGAGTCACCAGTAATGGCTGCGTTTCTGATGTGATCTGCAGTGTGTAGATGGTGGCAGTTAAAGGAGGCCTTAACTAGCATCAGTCGCTCCTTCCCCCGCAAAATAGAAAACCGGGTGTGCTTCTTCCCCGGGTGGAGGAGGGGGAGCTGAGCAGAAGGCTCCTGGTCACCTACAACTCTTATTCTGGCCTCTGCTCCTTGCCATCGAGTTCCTGGAGTCATTGCAGGGTGAAGGCCACTTCCAGAGGCCGAGTGCCCTGCCCCCAGCCCAGAAACATTCCTGAGGCTGCTGAAGTGGAGCTAGAAGAATAAAAACACTTCTTGCAGGGCCCAAAGTCTCAGCTCCTCCTCTTCCCAGGCTTCCTGCTGGCCCCCCTGGGCCACAAGGCCCGGATGGAAGCCTAAAGAAAATTGAGGGGCTTAGGTTCCTTGGAATTCTGTGACTGGGCCACACCCTCCTGCCTGTCTTGGTTCATATGCCCATCCCCCCTTTCCCAGGCAGCCTGCTCCCTTTTGTCTCTGGTCTCTGGGATTCCCAGCAGAAATATTTTTGTACTGGATTGTAACAGGATACCACATACAGCTCTCAGGTGGGGCTATGTTGGGTCCTCTTGTAGGTTGCCTGGTCCCCTCTGGTCCCTGTGTGACCTGGGTTTTCTCCCTACCCGTCTCTGGCCTCAGTTTCCCTCACTATAGAACTGGGGCACGCTTTGAGGGCTGGCCCTTCCTGGTCGTCCTCACCCTTTTGCCCCGGGCCTATTCTCCTCACTCTTCTGTTTTCTTTCAGAATGAAAAAGGCAGGCAGTGACCCCCCTCTGAGGCAGTTTCAAGGTACTTTTTAGATTCCCTCAAGCTCCTGTGCAGGGTTTGAGACCCTTTGGTGACCCTTATATCTCTGCTTCACTCTGATTTAGAAAAGACCCAATCCAGTTCCAACCCAAGTCTCAAATGAGTCCAGTTGGCTAGCTGTGGGCATAGCCCTGGGCGATTTGATCTTGTATTTTTTTTGGTGGGACTGTAAATTGTCTAACCTTGGCCCAAGGGCTGGGATTTCTCTGTGGCAAGATGGGCTGAGCTTTGCTTGCAGTAACTTGCCTTCCTCTATTCCTGATGCTGGGTTTCATGCCTCTTAGACGTTCATCTTCCTTCATAGACTGATGTGCAGATGCAAAATTAAGGACCCAAGGAGGCTTCTGGAGTGTCATGGCAAATCTTGGGGACCTAAACTCAGGCCTCCTGCTTTTTGGGATAGAAGCCCCCCTCTGCTGGCCGGCAGAGAGAATTCAACTTCCTGGCTGCCACGTCACTGGGAGCAGAAGGGGGAGTAGGAGCATAGCTGTGCTGAGGAATCCCAAACTAGTCATTTGGAGCTTTCTTAAAAGCCCCTCCCAGCTCTTTGAGGTTCTGGTTGACTAGGGGTGGGGGCTGTCAAGATGGTGACTGCCACGTGGCAGGGCTGGGAGCCTGGGACTTTGATTGCCTCCCAAGGGGATACAGGCATGTAAACTCTGGCATCAGCTCTCTGGACTAGAGGTGGCTTTAGAGTAGGATGACCGTGCTTACTGCCCTGGTACAATAAGGAGTTGTTGTTGTTAAGTGCCAGTTCTGACTCATAGCTACTCTGTATAGGGTTTCCAGGGAGTGGCTGGTGAGTTTGAACCGCTGACCTTGCGGTTCAAAGTGATTTTGCAGTCCAGTGCATTATCCTGCCGCACCACACCAGGACTCCCAGTAAGCAGTTGTGTATCATTTTACTCTAGAAGCATCCTCACATGGATAACATAGTATATGGTCACTCTGCCTTTGCTGCTCTAGGTTTGGTGGGGAAGGAACTCAGGCTGGGAAGGAGACTCCTCCACCCCCTCCCATCTATACTTTAGGGGAAGACTTAGATCTCTCGTACCATCTCTAGGCATTTGTGGAGCTCAATATTCCCTTTGCTTCTCCTTTGCCCTGTACCTAAGGCCTTCTGAGGTGGCAGGCAGCCCAGGGAGGTGGGCATGGCTGCAACAGTACACTTTGAAGCTTCATGCTCCCACAGGCAGGCCAGAGTCCTGAGGGCTTTCTACCAGGATTCCTAATTTTCAGTCTTCCTTGAGGAACATGGGATGGGATCCCAGCCTTCCCTAAGCCTCCACCAGGGTTCCTTTTCATAGTCATCCCCTCTTCCATTCTGCTGTGTGAAGTAGAGGGGAGTGTGGAGGGACTATTTTATGTAAGGAGAGAGACTGTCCTGAATTGTACCCAGAGAGGGGAGTGGGGCTTGTCTTAGAGGCCACTGGTACTACTTGATTTGGGGAGGGGGCCTGAGGGCAGCCCCAAAGCAGTAAAACAGATGGCCTGTGTAGCAGTCGCTGTCAGATGGCAGATGGAATCTGGTGTGGCCCCAGCTTCCCGGAAGGCTAGACACGCATCATCTGGCCATTCTTTGGTGATGGTGGGATAGGGGCTGTCTTTACTCCATTGAACTGTGTGACTCACCCTCTTCCCTAACATCCTGTCCTTGATGCTCTCTAAGGAAACCACCCCCTCCCTCAACAAGTTTCCGGAAGAAGTTGGCCCCAGGACCTTTTGCCCTGGGAATTTCCCATTTGTTCCAGGGGCTGTGAACCAATGTTATTGTTTAGTGCCATGGAGTAGGTTCAGACACATAGCTACCCTGCATAAAGTTTCTGAGAGTCGGCTGGATGGTTTGAACCACCAACCTTACAGTTCAAACCGACCTTGCGGTCCAGTGCTTATAATACAATGATGCACCAGGACTCTATGAGCCAATGGGCAGGCCACATTTTTGCCAGGATAGAGTCCTTAGACCTGGAGATCCAGGTCTTTGCAGCTTGGAAAGGAAATTGAGGCTCAGAGACAGATGGAAACCGCCCCCTCCCCTCAGATATACCCTTAGGCAACATAATGGAGCATTTGGGCTGCTCCCATTTAATAAGTGAGCCAGTCAGTGACTCATCAACATCCCAGGGTAGAATGAAAGGCATGGGAGGAGAAGGGACCAACCTATAGCTCTGCCCTACTTGACAGCCCTTGCTAAGGCACCTATGTGTCAGGCAGGCCCTCAGCTATTGCTTTTTCTTACTGGAAAAGGGCGCCAGGGTCATGTGAGGTCAGGTTTGACCTCTATACACACTAGTGAGGACCCCAGGGGCACTGCTTTGCATTTATTCAGAACAGCTAAGGCCTGCTAGGCAGTAGGCACTGGGAATGTGGTGAAGAACTAGACTGTCTTCCTGAAGACACAGCCTAGTCAGGGACAGAAATAAATACATAAGAAACACAGAAATAAGGTGGACAGGTGGTGATTTGGTCAGAACCCTGCCTTGTACAGAAATGTCAGGAAAGGCCTCTGACATGGGGTGTGGGGTGGTGCAGACGGACTCCCCTTCTGGGTAGCCCTCAGTCAGGTCTGCGTGCCCCAGAACTCTGGTTTTCTTGTAGCCATAGCCTGGGGACTTGGTGGCAGGTAGAATGCCAAAGGTTTCAGGGCCACCCTCTCTCTGAAGCCCTCACAGGTCCAGCGAAGTGTACAAAACCCACCTCCCAGCCATGCGCTCTCTCCTGCTCATCAGCACCTTTTGTTTCCTGGGCTTGGCCCTGGCCGCAGAGGTGAAGAAGCCTGGGGCAGTGGCGGCAGCTCCTGGCACTGCGGAAAAGCTGAGCCCTAAGGCGACCACGCTGGCGGAGCGCAGTGCTGGCTTGGCCTTCAGCCTATACCAGGCTATGGCCAAGGACCAGGCGGTGGAGAATATCCTACTGTCGCCTGTGGTGGTGGCCTCATCACTGGGACTTGTGTCTTTGGGTGGCAAGGCAGCCACGGCATCGCAGGCCAAAGCAGTGCTGAGCGCGGAGCAGCTGCGAGACGAGGAGATGCACGCGGGCCTCGGAGAACTACTGCGTGCGCTCAGTAACAACACTGCGCGCAACGTGACCTGGAAGCTGGGCAGCCGGCTGTACGGGCCCAGCTCTGTGAGCTTCGCTGATGACTTCGTGCGCAGCAGCAAACTGCACTACAATTGCGAGCACTCCAAGATCAACTTCCGAGACAAGCGCAGCGCTTTGCAGTCCATCAACGAGTGGGCTGCGGAGACCACGGACGGCAAGCTGCCTGAGGTCACCAAAGATGTGGAGCGCACGGATGGCGCCCTGCTGGTCAATGCCATGTTCTTCAAGCGTGAGTCCTGGATAAGGCTGGGAGAGGGGCCTGGGGCCCAAGAGCCAGTGACAAGAGTTAGGATAGTACTCCCTTGTTGAGCATTTTGGTTTCTCTTTTAACTCTTCTTAACAGTCTGTCAAGACAGGCACTTATGAAACTATTTTTACAGACTTGAAACAAAGCTTTGATAGGAAAGGGATTCAAATTCGGCAGAGGTAGTCCAGAGGACTCCATCCTATGTCATTTATCAGATCAAATGAGATTGCTTATAAAATGCTCTGGTAGCGTAGTGGTTACGAATCGGGCTGTGAACCTTAAGGTCAGCGGTTCGAAACTACCAGCCGCTCCGCGGGAGAAAGATGAGGCTTT
>NW_006408844.1:1961015-1963894 GCF_000296735.1 Chrysochloris asiatica
CTGTAGGATGAGCACTGGACCACAAGGTCAGTTTGAACTGCAACTTACCAGCTGCTCTTCAGAAACTTTTACAGGGTCACCATGAGTCGGAACTGACTAGATAGAACTAAACAACAATGACCACTTTGTGTTGTGTGCTTGCTGTTAAGGGTATTGCAACTCACAGCAACCCTGTATGACAGAACAGAACTGCCTCACAGGTTTCCTGGCCTGTAATTTTCACAGGGGTAGACCACCAGATTGTTTCTTCTATGGAGCGGCTGGTGGGTTTTGAATCACTAACCTTTTGGTTAGTAGCTGAATGCTTAACCATTTGTCAATAGGACACTTTGTTAGGTACCATCAAGTCGGTACCGACTCATACCAACTGTATGCACAGCAGAACAAAACACTGCCCGATCCTGGGCCAACCTCACTACTGTTGCCACACTTGAGTCCATTGATGCTGCCACTGGGCCAATCAATCTCATTGGGGGTCTTCCTCTTTTTATCTGACCCTCCACCTTACCAAACATGATTTCCTTCTCCAGTGACTGGTCCCTCCTGACAATATGTCTGAAGTATGAGAAACGAAGTTTGGCCATCCTGGCCTCCAAGGAGCACTCTGGCTGCACTTCTTCCAACACAGATCTGATGGTTCTTTTGGCAGCCCATGGCACTTTCAATATTGAGAGTTTCAACAAGTTTGTGGAAAAATGAATTAAAATATAATGGTATAGAAAGCTTGTAAGTCCATCTTCTGCCTATAACTCATTGGAATATCTAAATTGGGGCTATAACGTGCCCAGTGAAGGAGGCTTTCTGCAGAGCCTCTGCATTACATAAGACTATAGATGGAAGACTGAACCATATCCAGATCTTCAGAGATGGGAAATTTCCACCTGAAAGGACGCGCAGACCAGCCTGGAGCGGCTAGAAGAACAGAAGATTCTTCTTGAAAGAAAAACCTACAGGAAAAATATAAAACCATATAGGCAGACTGACTGATTACTATAAGAACAAGCAAGTTGCTTGCCCAGGAGACGTCAAGGCAAGTAGTCAGGTCCCCTCAGTGCAAACCCTCTTCTAAAACTAAGACTCAATGGGAATACATGCTCTGGTGACCATGCTCATCACCCATAAGGGGAAGTGAGGGAAAAACAGCAATGAAGCGGCGAGCTAAGCCCTACAATGTTCAATAGACTTCTGTGAACCTGGGTGGAGACCTGGTCGGCCAGCAGTGTGGCAAGACCTGGGGACTCTTGGGCCCAGAGTCAGTGACACAGCCACAGAGAACTAGAGTGGAGAATGACACATCCAGCTGATAAGAGAGGGGATATGTGCAAGAACACCCACACGCTCAGATGATATCCACTTGACCTGGCTTCAATGACTGGATAAACAGAGCTCAACCCTAAGAAGAAAGAGGAGGAAAAAAGCGTCATCTGATACAATTCGATAAACATGACCTACACCTATAAATGCAGTAGCTCAAAAGAGGAAACAAATCCCTGCTGCAAGAACTAGTCCCACCCCCTCCACACAAAGGGTAGACAGGGATGGGCAACTTGGACATTGGCTACCCAAAATGGGGGGAGGGATACAAAGGTAAGAAGTGACTGACTTACAAGCTTTCAAGAGGGAACCTAGATCCAAAGGGTGTGGAGGAAGGTAGAATCTCCAGTGAATAGTATGCAGCCTGTCCAGGAAGGGCTGATGAAACAAAATACAGATGGGTCTCTTATAATACAATGGTGAATGATTGTTATCAGGAGGTGAGGGTTGGAAATCTAAAGGAGGACATTTTGTAGCAAGGAGGGGAGTGATTAACTTTTCAGTCTAGGAGCCGAGGACCCTAGGACCATCAATGGAGAAAAGCGGAGAGTGGGATCCTACCCAGAGAAGCGGTGAGGCCTGAGATGGAAGCAGAGAAAACGTCAAGAGATGGTATGGCTGGGGACTTGGGATCTGGAGAGGGAAAGGGGCTGAGGACTGTGGTGGTGGTGGTGGTGGGGGTGGGTGCAGGCTTACAGGGTACACCCTTTGGTTGGGTGAGAAAGCATGGACAGGATGGTAACTATGCCAATGAAACGATAGATGAGAGAATGAATATAAAACTAATGTTCTCCCATGCAGACTATCACACAATTCACAATAAAACATTTATTTTAAAAAAACCAAAAACAAAACCCACTTGACCTGGCTTCAATGACTGGATGATCAGAGCTCAACTAGAAGAAAGAAGAGGAAAAAAAGCGTAATCTGATATAATTTGATGAAATTGACCTACACCTATGCATGCAGTAGCTCAAAAGAGGAAACAAATCCTTACAGCAAGGATCATTCCCATCCCCTCCACACACAGAGTAGACAGGGATGGGCAACTTGGACATTGGCTACCCAAAATGGGGAGGGGGGGGGCTATAAAGGCAAGAAGTGACTGGCTTACAAGCTTTCAAGAGGGAACCTAGATTCAGAGGGCGTGGAGGAAGGTAGAATCTCCAGTGAATAGTATCCAATATGTCTAGGTGGGGCTGATGGAATGAAATGCAGATAGGTCTCTTGTGATACAATAGTGAATAATTGTTATCAGGACTGATTGGGAGGGTTGGAAATGTAAAGGTAGATGTTTTATATAGGAAGGAGGGGAGTGATTAACTTTTCAGTCTAGGAGCGGAGGACCCTAGGACCATCAAGGGAGAAGAGTGGAGAGTGGGACCATACCCAGAGAAGCAGTGATGCCTGAGATGGACGCAGAGATGCGGGGGAAGGCTTGCAGGGTATACCATTTGGTAGGTTGATGATGCATAGAGGGGATTGTAACCATGGCAATGAAATGATATATGATAGAATGAATGTAAAACTAATGTTCTCCCATGTAAACTATCACATAATTCACA
>NW_006408844.1:1963994-1970690 GCF_000296735.1 Chrysochloris asiatica
GAAACTACCAGCCGCTCCGCGGGAGAAAGATGAGGCTTTCTACTCCCGTAAAGATTTACACCCTCGGAAACCCTGTACAGGGTTGCTATGGGTCGGAACCCACTTGAAGGCACTTAACAACAACAACAACATAAAATGCAATCTGATTTTAGAGATGTTAAAACTTCAAAGAGTAGGGGTCTTGGCATCAGTTAACATTGATCCATCACCTAACACATGCGACCACCCTCAAAGAACCCTGGGGTCAGGAAGAGCCACGTTCATTTCACAGGAAACAGGCTCAGGTAAGAAGAGGTAGCAGAGCCAGGCCTCAGTCCCAGGTGTGTCTGACTCAGAGTCAATATTGAATTGAATATTAGATATGGAGGTCAATGAAAGTTTTAAGTACCGCAGGAAAAGGTTTGTTTCCCTTAGTTGCTATGAGGAGGAGGCAACCTCTGTTTTACACATGAGGAGAGCAGGGTAGGAAAGAAAGATCTTACTGTCAGTCAGTGGTTATGTCTGGATTTGAACACAGATCTGTTATAAGGGCAAGGACTCAGGCCACGGTCACATACATTGTGTTTTGGTCATTGTTTTTGGCCACAGAGAGAGAGTTCGCAGACAAGAATTAAGGTTGGTTTTAGGGTACTTCCTGCCCAGGACACAGACCCCTCACTTAGCAGGTGGAGTGGAAAGTCCAGTTCAGCACAGGTTCCAGAGCAGGGTATACAGGTACACACAGAGCTGGCTGAGCTGAGGGTCCTCCTTCAGAAGGAATTCCCTGCCATGTGGGAGCAACCAAGCCCTGACTGCAGAGACCCACAGCCTCAGACAGCATGTCCTCAAGCCAAGACCCCCTCTCCAAAGCAGAGACATGTACTTGGCCACAGCTGGGCCCTGAGGAATAGGGCAAAGGTCCGGTGGCAGGGATAAACCCAGGGTGTGCAGTTGGAGGTATGTGGGCTATGATCTTATATGGGCATGTTTTTTGTAGTAGACTCTATGTTCTGCCTCCCGCTACAGCACACTGGGACGAGAAATTTCACCATAAGATGGTGGACAACCGTGGCTTCATGGTGACCCGGTCCTATACTGTGGGCGTTACGATGATGCACCGCACAGGTAGGTGCCTAGGTGCCTTGCAAAGCAAGGGGATGAGAGGAGGTGTCTGAGGGGACTGGTCTGCCCCCACCCCCAGCATGCCCGAGTCCTGCTCTTCCTTTCTTCCAGGCCTCTACAACTACTTTGACGATGAAAAGGAGAAACTGCAAATTGTGGAGATGCCCCTGGCCCACAAGCTCTCCAGCCTTATCATCATCATGCCTCACCATGTGGAGCCCCTTGAGCGCCTTGAAAAGCTGCTGACCAAGGAACAGCTGAAGATCTGGATGGGGAAGATGCAGAAGAAGGCTGTTGCCATCTCCCTGCCCAAGGGTATGGTAGAGGTGACCCATGACCTACAGGTGAGGGGTAGCCTAACTCAGGGGCCTTCAGAGCTTAAGGGAGAAGAGGGCTTGGGGCAGTCATTCATCAACTCAGCAGGTCTTCTCTGAGACCCCAGGTAGCCAGGCAGTACTGGGCTCTCCTGTGGCAGAGGCTGAGGGAGGAGGTCTGGGCCCTTCCCTTGGGAAGGTGGAGATCACAGCAATAGCAAAATATAATTGAGCACTTGCTGCATGCCAGGCATTCTTCTAAGAGTGTTATATGTATATTAGACTTTTAATCCTCAAAACGAATTTTTAGGAGGAACTAAAGGCATTCTTTGTGTTTTCTGCAATTTACTTTGAAGATACTGTGTTGTTGTTTTTTACAAACTGAAGGTTGTGACAGCCCTTCTAGCAAGTCTATTAGCACCATGTTCCCAATAGCATGTAGTCACTTTGTGTCTCTGTCACAATTTGGTCATTCTCACAACATTTCAAACTTTTCAGAATGCTATTGCACCCTTAAAGGAGCTCTGGTAGCGTAGTGGTTATGAATCGGGCTGCGAACCTTAAGGTCAGCAGTTTGAAACTACCAGCTGTTC
Organism: Chrysochloris asiatica; assembly: GCF_000296735.1. Classification (NCBI taxonomy): domain Eukaryota; kingdom Metazoa; phylum Chordata; class Mammalia; order Afrosoricida; family Chrysochloridae; genus Chrysochloris; species Chrysochloris asiatica. The sequence continues at coordinate 1,966,003 of NW_006408844.1, forward strand.
CACAGGAGCAAGATGAGGCTTTCTGCTTCCGTAAAGATTTACAGCCTCAGAAACCCTGTACAGGGTCGCTATGAGTCAGAACCGACTCCAAGACACATAACCAACAACAACAAATTGCATCCTTAATAGACTACACTACAGTATAGACATAACTGTTGTATGCATCGGAAAATCAAAGAATTCGTGTCACTTGCTTTATTGTGACAATCCCTTTATTGTGGTATGTCTATATAGTCTGTTTTATAGATGTGGAAACTGAGATTCAGAAAGGTTCAGTAACTTGTCCAAAATTATATATAAGTCCTAGAGTTATGTGGACATAGTTCTTAAACTTGAGGGTGTTAAGAATCACTTGGAGAATATTACAGAAAGGTTCTTGGATCAGTGGCTCTGGGTTGGTGTCAGGGAACGTGACTATTGAATAAGCTGTTGGTGCTGATGCTGTTGGTCCATGAAACGAACTTTGTTAAAGCCCTGTTCAGTATTACTCAGACTACCAAGGTTGAATTCTGACTTTTTTCCTGAGCCTCATATCCCTCACCTGTGAAGTGGGCATTAGAATCCCTTGCTGGATTGCCCCGAGGATTAAGAAGCAGTAGTTTGAAGGGCCCGGTGCAATGTTTGGCATATGTAAGGTTCATCCTCTTTGAGGAGTAGATGGGGCGGGAGATGGTAAGCCACATGGATGGAGGGTGAGGGTCTGTGAACTTTACCTGCCATGAGTTCACCTGGTGCTCACCTGGTTCCACAGAAACACCTGGCTGAGCTGGGCCTGACTGAAGCCATCGACAAGAACAAGGCAGACTTGTCACGTATGTCAGGCAAGAAGGACCTGTACCTGGCCAACGTGTTCCATGCTACCGCCTTCGAGTGGGACACAGAGGGCAACCCCTTTGACCAGGACATCTACGGGCGTGAAGAGCTCCGCAGCCCCAAGCTGTTCTATGCTGACCACCCCTTCATCTTCCTGGTGCGAGACACCCAGAGTGGCTCCCTGCTGTTCATTGGGCGCCTGGTTCGGCCCAAGGGTGACAAGATGCGTGATGAGTTGTAGGACCCCAGGGCAGGCACGGGATGTCAGGAGACAGTCGAAGGCTCCTGAGACATATGGGTGCTATGATGGGGGGTAGGGGGGTGGGGATCTAAGGTACTGGCCTTGGACATTCCATGGGGTAGGGTGGGAAATCAGACCAGATTGCCCAGTATCTGAGTGAACCTTGCCAGCCCGAATCCACTGTGCTTGGATATGGGGCCCCTGATACCATGATGCTGGACCCAGAGAAGCCATGGCCTGTGTGACTCAGGCAGTAGCCATGGGCTCTGGCCTCAGACTCCTAGGATCAAGCTTCAGTGTCCATATTTATAACCAAGTGCTTTTTCATCTGTGAACCGGAATCGAGCTGGCAGGGACGGTTCAGCCCAGCTCTGTCCCATCCTTTTCCCAGTTTCCCTCAACTACAAACTAGGTGCTGCAGCCCCTGGAACCAGGCATCCCTAGAGGGGCCATGGCCCTGGCCCTGGCTTCAGTGAGGGTGTATTGGAAAGTAGCTCACTGGAGGGGAACCTGGTAAACTCTGCTTAAGAATCATTGCATCAGACATCACAGGGATGAAGTTTTTTTTTGTTTCTTTCCTTTTCTTTTTTAGTTTTTCAAAGATGGGAAGGGAAGGGGAAATACAAGCCTTTGTTGCTGTCAAACCAAGAACTTATGTGTATAATTTTGTTTTTCAATAAAACTTTTCCAATGAAGTTTTGTTGGAACCTGGAAGAAGACGATGGTTGGGAGAGTCCCATGTCACTGTTCTTAAGGGATAAGGTCTTACTTTGTTAAACTGAGTTTGCTCCTAACAGTCCCTATCTGGACCTGAAAAGTTGGCAATTAACTTCATGCAAATAATACCGTGGCAGGCCCACCACATGCTGACTGGGGAAATTGTATTTAGAAAGGTGGTTATCTCATTGCCTGTGGCAGCTGCAGATAGCTGGCTGTGGAGCCTGGATGCTGGTGTGGCCCTGGAGCTCAGGACATCCCAGTCCTGTTGTGCATGGCCTCAGTTGTCAGCCCCTAGCCCTTTGGTTCCAGCTGACCTCATTCCGTCCCCCGAGACAGAGGGCACAAACTTAGCCACATGTTTAGTAGGTTGCTTGGCTTTGGGTAGGGTCTTGGAGGGAAAAAAATTGTGGGGATTCCTTGCTCTCAGGTAACACAACATGTTGGGCTTGTAGCATCCCTCCTGAAACAAGCCTTTAATGGCCCAAAGACGGAAAGAGACTGATGTTTAGGGAGGCAGAGGAAATTGGATTCTAGCTCCATCTCTGCTACTTGCTAGGTGTGTGGCTTTGAACAGGTCACTTCCTCTCTCTGGGCATCTTTCCCTGGCTTCCCTCTGCCAACAGACTACCATGGGGGTTGTTGGTATAGAGAGGAAGTCCCTACCTGGTCAAGCACCCCAGCTATAGTCCTCTAAGCTGTGAATGGGGTTGCAAAAGGGCTAACTGATTCTTTCCCGTTACTTCCATAATGGGGATCAGAAAAGCTGCTCAGAGTCCCAGGTCCTTCTTGTGCTGCAGAAGCAGGAAATCAGATCTCTACCCTCAAGGTGGAGTCTTGGGACAGTGTCAAGTGTGCTCTAGTCTCCTGATCTTTTGCCAAACTGATTCCCCTGCCCCAGGGCCTTGACAATTGTGGTTCTCTCAAGTCTTGGCAGTATAGCCTTCTGTACTAGGACTCAGTTAAAATGTTGTCTGCTTGGAGAAGTCTTAAATTGTCTACTACCAAGCGGCCCCTCTCCCACCTCAGTTTCTCTACTGGTTCCCTATTTTATTGGCTTCTTATCACAATGGCATTACCTACTTAGTGACATGTCCTCTGTCTCTCCCCTGCTAGAATGGAAGTCCCATGAGAATTTGGGCCATGTTTGTCTGTTGATCCACTGTGTGTCCTACACCTAGATTCAGCATTTTATACACATGAGGCACTTGAACTGTGTTTGCTGAGTGAATAAATGAAAGGGCTGTGTTAGAAGGTGTCCCAGGGCTGTGGGAGTGCAGTGGAATAAGCCAGGACTGCCTGGGGAGATCAAGGAAGGCTCCCAGAAGGAGCTTGCATCTGGGCCCCCTTGAAGGGTGAGTAGGCATTTCTTAATCAAAATAATGGTTTAAATAATACCAGCTGGTGCAGTACTGTAGGATGAGCACTGGACCACAAGGTCAGTTTGAACTGCAACTTACCAGCTGCTCTTCAGAAACTTTTACAGGGTCACCATGAGTCGGAACTGACTAGATAGAACTAAACAACAATGACCACTTTGTGTTGTGTGCTTGCTGTTAAGGGTATTGCAACTCACAGCAACCCTGTATGACAGAACAGAACTGCCTCACAGGTTTCCTGGCCTGTAATTTTCACAGGGGTAGACCACCAGATTGTTTCTTCTATGGAGCGGCTGGTGGGTTTTGAATCACTAACCTTTTGGTTAGTAGCTGAATGCTTAACCATTTGTCAATAGGACACTTTGTTAGGTACCATCAAGTCGGTACCGACTCATACCAACTGTATGCACAGCAGAACAAAACACTGCCCGATCCTGGGCCAACCTCACTACTGTTGCCACACTTGAGTCCATTGATGCTGCCACTGGGCCAATCAATCTCATTGGGGGTCTTCCTCTTTTTATCTGACCCTCCACCTTACCAAACATGATTTCCTTCTCCAGTGACTGGTCCCTCCTGACAATATGTCTGAAGTATGAGAAACGAAGTTTGGCCATCCTGGCCTCCAAGGAGCACTCTGGCTGCACTTCTTCCAACACAGATCTGATGGTTCTTTTGGCAGCCCATGGCACTTTCAATATTGAGAGTTTCAACAAGTTTGTGGAAAAATGAATTAAAATATAATGGTATAGAAAGCTTGTAAGTCCATCTTCTGCCTATAACTCATTGGAATATCTAAATTGGGGCTATAACGTGCCCAGTGAAGGAGGCTTTCTGCAGAGCCTCTGCATTACATAAGACTATAGATGGAAGACTGAACCATATCCAGATCTTCAGAGATGGGAAATTTCCACCTGAAAGGACGCGCAGACCAGCCTGGAGCGGCTAGAAGAACAGAAGATTCTTCTTGAAAGAAAAACCTACAGGAAAAATATAAAACCATATAGGCAGACTGACTGATTACTATAAGAACAAGCAAGTTGCTTGCCCAGGAGACGTCAAGGCAAGTAGTCAGGTCCCCTCAGTGCAAACCCTCTTCTAAAACTAAGACTCAATGGGAATACATGCTCTGGTGACCATGCTCATCACCCATAAGGGGAAGTGAGGGAAAAACAGCAATGAAGCGGCGAGCTAAGCCCTACAATGTTCAATAGACTTCTGTGAACCTGGGTGGAGACCTGGTCGGCCAGCAGTGTGGCAAGACCTGGGGACTCTTGGGCCCAGAGTCAGTGACACAGCCACAGAGAACTAGAGTGGAGAATGACACATCCAGCTGATAAGAGAGGGGATATGTGCAAGAACACCCACACGCTCAGATGATATCCACTTGACCTGGCTTCAATGACTGGATAAACAGAGCTCAACCCTAAGAAGAAAGAGGAGGAAAAAAGCGTCATCTGATACAATTCGATAAACATGACCTACACCTATAAATGCAGTAGCTCAAAAGAGGAAACAAATCCCTGCTGCAAGAACTA
>NW_006408844.1:1972400-2007680 GCF_000296735.1 Chrysochloris asiatica
ATATAAAATGGTAGTTTTCCATGAACCTTTCGAATTCCCCTTATATATATAGATATTTTATTTCAAGCCTTTTAACAGCTTGGCTAGGTAGTGATTCTTATCCTCATTTTACAGGTGAGATAACTGAGGCTGAGGATTAAGTGACTTAAGTGGACCTGAGCTGGGATTTGGTCCTTTTGTTGTTGTTGTTAAGTGCCTTCGAGTTGGTTCTAACCCACAGTGACCCTGTATAGGGTTTCCAAAGAGCATCTGGTGAGCTTGAACTGTCGACCTTGCAGTTCAAACCGACTTTGCAGTCCAGCACATTAGCCTACAGCGCCACACCAAGGTAGTTGGAAAGTCTTGCCTCCATGCTACACAGAATGGGCAGGAGGGGAATTGGTCAAAATCTAGAAGTAAAGGGGCCTAACCTGCCTATACCTTACACATATCATCTCATTTAATCCTGGTGTGGTGCTGTGGGTTAATGCGCCAGACTGCAAAGCCATTTGAACTGCAAGATCGGTGGTTCAAGCTCACCAGCTGCTCCTCGGAAACCCTATACAGGGTCGCTATGGGTCGAAATCAACTCAGTGGCACTTCACAACAACAACATAGCCCAGTTAAGTGGGGCTGGAACCTAGGACTCCTGGCCCCAGGGTTTGGTCGTTAACAGCTCCTACACCTGCTGGGAGTGGGAAGTGGTAAACCAGATTTGGTGTGGGTGGCCCAGATGGCCCTGAAGCCACACTCCTCTCTCTAGGCACAGTTGGGGAATGCCTAAATTCCTGATCTCACGCTGGTGTGGAAGGTGCAGGGGAGGTGGGCCCATTAGGGTTGAGGTGGGACTAGGAGTTCAGTCAGTGTTTGCTCCGCAAGGAGCTTTTCTGCCACCTGGAGGCCATTGTTAGTCACACTATAACCAGTTGAGGCGTCAACTCAGACCCATAGCGACCCCATGTGTCAGAGTAAAATCATTCTCCTTTTCAGTAGCTGATTTTTCCGAAGTAGATTGGCAGGCCTTGTGTAGCTCCTCTGGATGGGCTAGGACCTCTAACCTTCCAGTTAGCAGCTGAATATATTAACCATTGACACCGTTTGTTAAGTCTCAGAAAGGTGATACCCTGCTGGGTGGTGAGGACACCAGATGTGGGTGCAGGTGTGGGAAATTGGGAATTAATCTCTTACTGCCTACTAAGAGTTCCTGGCTGGCACAAATGGTGATTTGGTGCTGTGGTGCTTAGTAGCAGAGGCTTTGTCCCAGCTCTGCCCAGTTCCTAGCTGTGTGACTTGAGCAAGTTACATTAACCACTCTAAGCTTCAGAAACAATGTTGTTGTTAAGTGTCCTTGAGTTGATTCTGACTCAGTGACCATGTATAGGGCTTCCAAAGAGTAGCTGGTGAGTTTGAGCCACCAAACTCGCGATTCAAACCGACCTACTGTCTAGTACATTGTCCTGCAGTGCCACACTAGCACTCCAACAGAAACAATAACAGTTCTTATCACACAAGACTGCGGTGAGAGCTAAGTGACGTTATCCACAACACTTGGCATATAATATGTGGCTAATTAGCTATTAATAAGGTAAGTGATGTAAGACCACATAGTAAAATCACATCTCGGAGAATTTAAAGCCTGGTCTTTCCATTATGTGAAGCTACCTCTAGGGCCAAGTGAGCTGTAGTGGTCAGTGGAGACTCCTGGGAAGAAGAGGTGCTGGAGCTGGAGAGGAAGGAGGGAAAGAGGCATTCCCCAGGAAGGGAACAGCATACAGAGGTGTGGCAGACGGAGCTATGGTGAATTAGAGTGCAGTGATGAGCTGGCGGGGAGAGGTGGGTTAGGAGATGGAGGGAAAGCCTGGATGTCAAACTGAGGGTTGACCTGCTCCTAGGGAGGCTGGGGGCAGGGGAAAGAGGAGACCCCAGGATAAGGCACAAAGCAGGTCACTGAACATCGATAAGAAGGGAACAGGTAGATGTTCATCGTCTTCCGGGGTCCCTTCCTACAATTTCCCCAACCGTTTTCCCCATCATTTTCCTTTCCTCCCATGTCTCTTACTTGACTTCTCATTATAACCAGACCTGGACTTTTCTCCCTTTTCTTTTTGCTGCCTTCTGTCTGGTATCTTTCCCCATCTCTGCCCATGGAGTCCTTCCTCATCCTTCAAGGTCCATCTCAAAGGTCACCAAGTCCTCCAGGGAATCTTCTAGCTCCTCAGTCAGAAGCATGGCTTCTTATGTGCGCCCAGTACTTTGTCCAAATATCTCTGACTGCATACAGGGACTGCATTCCATCCTCTGCCTCTCTGGTGCTCTTGGGGGCACTTGATCCTTCCCTGCATTTTGCCATGTCTGTCTTCTTCCTTTCTGCAGCATGGGGCATGTTTGCTGAGCTGCACCCCACTCCAGCTTACAGTGTCTCATTTGTGGGGAAACCCCAAGTTTACGTGCCCAGGTGCTGGCTGACTCATTTGATCATTCCAGCAAGAATTAGGAAGGGTTTTTGCACTAAAATACACACTAAGAAAAGGCCAGTGTTTGAACTTTCTTTCTGTCATTCTAGCATTTACTCACTGTCAGTATAAGTCAGGGATCTTAAACTCAACAGGAAAGGGGGTGCACAGAAACTGGAGTGGAGTGCTGAATATGTTTATCAAAATGTGAGTTTTTGTTGTAGTTGTCAAATTACATGATCAGTTGAATCACAACACGAATAGGTCTTGGGTGATGTGTCGGCACTGATTCCAGGGTGGGAATTAAAAAGGGCATGTATGGGAGGATTTGGATGAATCAGAGCACCCCAAGTCCTTAACCCCCTGAGTCTCCTTGTCAGCAGAAGCAGTCCCTCTGCTCCATGGCTACTTGCTTGAAGACCTTGAATTGACCTTGCTTTGAAGTTGTGTTGCAAAGTGTTTTAGTTGTTTGTTGCTTGGTAACAAGTGATAACATACTTAGTGAGTCAAAACAAAAACACTGTAGGATGTTTCACTGTTCTGTGAGGCTGGGTGAGTGATTCTTCTGCTGGGCTTGCCTGGTTTCGCTCATGTGACTTCATTACCAGATGCTGGGCTCTCTCTCCATGTGGTCTTTTGTCTCAGGCTCCTTCATGGCACAGAAGCTTCAGGGGTCTGAAAGGATAAAGGCAGAAACTACAGGTCCCTGGAATCCTGCACTCTAGAACTGGCATGTCACTTTCATCATATTCTGTTGGTCAAAGCGTCATCAGGCCAGCCCAGAAGCAAGGGTTGGGGAAAGAAATTCCACCTCTTGATGGGAAGAGCTGCAAAATATTGTAGACATGTTTTCCCAGCTACTAAGTGAGAGTAATGATTGCTCTGCATGCCCCACTCATCATTGCCTCCAGTTCTAAAACGAGTTAGCTCCTTGCCTGAGTTAGGGGACTCATAGAGGTAAATCTGCTAGGCTGCATACATATCAAAAGAATTACAAGATTTTGCTACTTTATATCAGCAGAAATCTAGACCGTGTCCGTGGGAGTGTTTTCTTTGGAACATCCTCTCATTTTCCACTCACTTCCTGAAGGTTAAGCTCTTCCTCTCTCATGCCCTGGCCGCCATTTCTGGGCTACATTTCCTGAGGCCCTCATTTCTGCCTGCAGCCCAGACCTCTCTCCTGGGCTCAGACTCCCACATCCAGTTTCTCCTAGATGCCTCTCCTTGACTGTGCCACAGGGACTCCCGCTCCAACATGTACCAAATTAAGCGTATCTTCCTGCCGAACCTCATTTCTTGAATTCCCCATTCATCCGTTCAACACATATTTATTAAATGTCCAGTGGATAAGGAAAAAAATGCAAGATTTTGGAATAAGTGAAAGAAATTACTGTGATAATCAAAAAGAATAGGCAGCAGTAAGTGCTGGTAAGGAGCAGAGAAAGTGGAATCCTCAAGTGTTGTTGTTGTCAGGTGCCATCGAGTTGGTACTGACTCATAGCGACCCATGCACAACAGAACGAAACACTGCCCGGTCCTGTGCCAATCTCATAATCGTTGCTACTCTTGAGCCCATTGCTGCAGCCATTGTACCAATCCATCTCATTAATGGTCTTTCTCTTTATCTCCGACTCTCCACTTTTCCAAAAATGATGTCCTTCTCTTGGGACTGGTCCCTCTTGATAATACGTCTGAAGTATGGGAGATGAAGTCTGGCCCTCCTGGTTTCCAAGGAGTATTCTGGCTGTACTTCTTCCAACATAGATTTGTTTGTTCTTTTGGTGGTTGATGATATATTTAATATTCTCCTTCAACACCATAACTCAAATGCATCAATTCTTCCATGGTCTTCCTTATTCGCTGTCCAACATTATTGGTGGGAATAGAAAATCTTGTGGCCCTGGGCCACTCAGAACCAGTTCTAGGCCTTGGAGGATGATACATTGGATGGACTGAGGTAGAGGGTTAAAGGGTAGGTGCGTTGGTAAACGAAGCATAGGGTAACTTGAATTGGGGGAATTTGGGTGTGTGGAAAAGGCAGGGACTGGGATTGCAGTGCTCTGAGGGGTGGAGTCAGGTATGGATGACTACAAGAGTATTTGGGGAAACTGGGTGTCAATACCAAAACCTGGGGAGGCTTTGAGAACTTCCTGGCCAAGCATGATCTAGAGGGTGAGGAATCACTTATGCATCCTGGCGTGGGATGGGGACAACCATGGAGACAACATCTTTGTGCCAGAACTTTCTACTCTGCCTACCAAATAAACATTGAAGCAGTCCATTCAGATTCAATAGGTCAGTCTAAGCTTCTTGGAATTGTGGTTTGACTAAGGCTCCTAGAATCATGACCAGCCCCAGGTACAGGATGAAGCTCCCTTGAAATTCCTAATATTAAAAGTTCCCACCAATCCTGGCAGTGAAGGAGGAAGGCTCCAACTAGATTTAATTTGATTAATCAAGATAAATAAATGTGGTATTTCTTGCACCCTAAGTGTCATGGTGAGTGATGGATCCAGTAGAAGAATTTGCCTTTTTCATGAAGGAGACCTATTTCTGTTCTTGGCCAGTGTACCTCATGTACCAAACAACAGTGTAGTTTACCTGTTAGTGGAGGCTTTCAGTAGGTGATACAATGCTTAACAGGTTCCAGCAGAGCTTCTAGACTAAGATTAACTAGGAAGAAAGGCCTGGTGATCTTCTGAAAAACAGCCAATGAAAAAATCCTATGAACCACAATGGTCCTAACTGCATTGGATCATGGGGATGGCACAGACCAGGCAGACTTTTGTTCTGTTGTACATGGGGACACCAAGAGTGAGAGCAACTTCATGCAGAGGCTATGGATAGAAAATAGCACCTACAACAAGCACTGGCTTTGCTCCCCATCCAGTCCAGCCATCTGACACCACCTTAAATACTTAGCATCATCGTTCATCTTCGAAAATGAACCCAACAATCAAAACTCTCCTGAGGGAGGCCCAAATCTTCATTTTTATGGAAGAGAGACCATTAAAAATAATAATAAATTGGGTTTTCCAGGTCCTTTCTCCTCTTCCACCCCCACCCCATCACCAGGGCCCTTCTCCTGCTTGGGGTAACTTTTCCTTCAAGTTTGGTGGAAGGTTGTATTAGGAGAAAATAGTCCCTATTTTCTTGAAAAACGGAAAAAAAAAGTATAGAAACTTTTCAGGGGAACTGCAAGTGGTTGGATGAGAGGCCTGGACCCTGCCAGGAAGACCCACAAATACCAGGTAGGCAGCATTTTTGGGAGGCAGACACCATAGTTGGTAAGGGCAAAAAGTCCTGAAGTCAGGAAAAGACTCAAATACAAAAGTGATGGTTGTAACTTACTGAACAGCTGGCAATGGAAACTGCCAGGGTTAACAGAAACTGCTCAGTGGCGTCACCCTTCAAGTGGTGGTCAAGGCAAGTGTCATATGGCACATATGCCCCCGACTCTAAGGCAGCTAACAATAAGTACCATGAAGTAATTCATATAAAGAATACAAATTGAGCTATGCCTGTGGTCAGAGGAGGTGGCCATTGAAGTAAAAAAGAACGGTCAGAGTCAATGTTAATTTAGAGTGGGGATGGTCTGAGTGCTTGGAGGTAAAGGGTGGGAGATTGGTGTAGAAAATGGTTCCCACGTTTCTGACTCATGACTATGTAAACCAGAGTGCATTTCCCACCCTCTTATTCAATACACTAGTCCTAACCCCATGGCAAAGATTCCTGGAGGTATCCCTCCAGTCTTGACAAGCGTCCGCAGGGGCCACTTACAAAATGTCAAATGATGCCCAGGAGGGGCGTGGCATGCGGCAAGCGTACCAGAGACAATCAGTTGAGAGAAGTCACCGGGGGTTCTGGGAAAGCCCCCGCCCCAGTCCCAGAGAGCCCCAGCAAGTCCTGCCCTCAAGAGGCGCCAGCCCCTTGTCTAGCTTCGGCCCCCGGTGGGCGTGATCGGTGCTGGGTCCCTCCCAGGTCCCCCGACAGTGCCCAGTCGTTGTCATTCCGATAGGTCCCCAAGTCCCGGTGGAATTCCGGCTCCAAAGGTGGAGCCCGAAGGCCACGCCCAGGTTAACTACTCTGGTACCCGTGGCCCGGGCAGGAAGTGAGTCCCGGGGCGTGAAGTGGTACAAATGCCCGGTCAATGCTGCGGGCTCTGCGGCTAGAGTACTTGGGCCCCACGATCCTGGGCTGTAAGATTCTGAACCAAGAACCAGGTTCTGTGTGCGCTGAGACACCATACCGAATCTGGGCCTCTCCAGGACGGATTCTAGGTTGGGGGTCTCTGACTTCCGGAGCGGAAGTGGAGAGTACAGCTTCAACCTGTGTGATTTGCCTGGGCAGGGTCTCTCCTTCCAGAGATCCCACCTTCCCCTCCCGGTCCCGGCAGCCTCAGCGCGCCCCCGGCCCCTCCCGAGGCCCCCACCCGCAGGTCGGGAAGGGACGCCGTTTCCACCCGTGCGCTGGGAGCCGTCGGCTAGCCTCTCCAGTGCGGAGGCTTGGGTGGCGACGGAGCAGTTGGGAGCGACCCCTGTCGTTTATCTTGATCCGCCAGGCTGTCGCCCGCCTGCCAGCCCTCGCCCAGGGGTGGGGCTGGGAAATGGCTGCTGGAGGGAAGGCAGAGACCGTGCACGTAGTCTGTGTCTGAGAAGGCAAGAGAGACGATTTTATTTTCCGCCTTCCTTACTCCAGCTGACCATCTTCCCTCACTGGACTTTCTCTTTGCAATGGAGAACTGAACTTGACTGTGATGGGCAGGGCGACTTGCAACTCTTAGGTTCCAAAGCCTGCATTTAGAGATTTTCCGCTTCAGGATCCCTGTCTAGATCGTTTTTTACAAATGAGGGAATTGAGGTGGCTGTCGCTGAGCTACCTGGCTCCCAAGTAGAAACTGCCAAATCTGGTCCCTGCTCCTTTGTTCTCTCCACTATCTCAGCTGTTGATACTGCTTGCTGAATCACTCCTGGCTTCCCCTTACAACTGGGTGAATCCTCAACTTCTCTTCCCACCTCTTCAAAGTCTCCAGAGTTTTGGATTGCAACTGTTTTTGAATTACCTTCTGCAAAATTTTATTTGCATGTGATATTAATGATATTATTCGATAATTTCTGCATTCTGTTGGATCACCTGTGTTTTGGAATGGGCACAACTATGGATCTCTGTGAGTCAGTGGGTCAAATTTTTTGGCATAGACTAGTGAGTGCTTCCAGGCCTGCATCAGTTTGTTGAAACATTTCAATTGGTATTCCATCAAATCCTGAAATACTGGTTTTTGGCTAATGCCTATCCCTTCATTGCAGTCTGGACTTTTCCTTTCACTACCATCAGTTCTTGATCATATGTTGCCTACTGAAATGGTTGAATGTAGGCCAATTCTTTTTGGTACAGTGATTCTGTATATTCCTTTCATCTTCCATTGATGCTTCCTGCATCATTCAATATTTTGCCCATACCAAAAATCCAAACCAAACCAAACCCACTGCCACCAAGTTGATTTCAACTCAGCGATTCTATATGGAGTTTCCTATTCTTGACCTTGTAGTTAGCAGTCCAGTGCTTATCCTACAGCACCACCATAGAATTCTTCAATATTGCAACTTGAGGCTTCAAATTGTCTTCAGTTTTTTATTAGCTTGAAAAATGCAGAGGATGTTCATCCGTTTTGGTTTCCTAATTCCAGGCCTTTGCCCATTTCATTATAAGACTACTTTGTCTTCTCAAGCTGCCCTTTGAATTCTTCTGTTCAGTTCTTGCCAGCATTTCTTCTATTTGCTTCAGCTACTCTATGTTCAAGAGCAAGTTTCAGAGTCTCTTCTGACATCCATTTTGGTATTTTCTTTCTTCCCTGTCTTTTAAATAACATTTTTGTTTCTTTATTTATGATGTCCTTATTTCATAACTTATCTGGTCTCTGGTTATCAGTGTTCATCAAATCTATAATGTTCTTCTATATTTTTAACTTTTTTTTATGAATTGAGTGAATATTTACTGAGCAGATCATCAGTTTTACATTCAATAAATCAGATACTTTGCTTCATTACAATGACTGCAATCCCCTCCATGTAACTTCAGTTAATAGTGTTTACCTCTATTCATTCTAACCACTGCATTCCTTCATGTCTTCTGCTAACTTCATCTTTCCTGTGTGAATCTTCCTCTCATTGTGTATTGTCTGCCCTGTTACCAGTGTTAAAATGTATCTAGCCTCTAGCCCTTGAGTAATTTTTCCTTCCCTATTCCCTCTGGTAACCATCATAGACTATTTCTTTTATCAAGAAAACCATTTCTTAACTTTTTACAACAGTGGTCTCATACAATATTTGTCCTTTTGTAAATGACTAATTTCACTCAGCATAATGACCTCCAGATTCATGCCTCTAAAAAAATAAAGACAGTCTAAATGCCCATCAACAGAAGAATGGTTCAACAAACTAGTTTATACATACAATGGAATACTATGTATGCAATGTTGAAGAATAACGATAAATCTGAATCTGGAGGGCATTATGCTGAGTGAAATTAGTAATTTACAAATATTGTATGAGGGAGGCTTGGTGTGGCGCTGTGGGTTAATGCAGCGGATTGCAAAGTCGTTTGAACTGCAAGGTCAGCGATTCAAGCTCACCAGCTACTCCTTAGAAACCCTATACAGGGTGCCTATGGGTCGGAATTGACATGACCCCACTTAACACAACATTATAGACAGTGGAGTCCTGGTGTGGTGCTATAGGCTAATACACTAGACTGCAAGGTCAGTTAGAACCCCATGGTCGGTGGTTCAACTCACCATCTGCTCCTTGGAAATCCTATACAGAGTCACTAAGGAGCTCTGATAGTGTAGTGGTTATGAGTCGGGCTGCTAGTCTCCCAGCCAGCAGTACGAACCTACCAGTGGTTCTGTGGGAGAAAGAGGAGGTTTTCTACTCCCCCAAAGATTTACAGCCTCAGAAACTCTATACAGGGTTGCTATGAGTGGGAGGAACTGACTCCACAGCACATAACCACCACCACCACCACCATGAGTTGAAATCGACTCAATGGCTCTTAACAACATTGTAGACAGCATATAAAGGATTCTGTTTTCTTAGCCATTCTATTCTCTGTCTCTTGAGTGGTGCATTTAATCCATGTACATTCAATGTAATTATCGATGGTTGTGAATTGATTTCTGCCATTTTGCTGTGTATTTTTTGTGGTGCTGCATAATTTTCTGTACTGAGTCCATTTTGTTTGTGGGTTTTCTTTGCATTTTCCTTTCTGTTGTGTTAATGTTTACTATTATCTTTCTGATTTTCCTCTTTTTTATTTTGATATGAAGGTATATTCATTTTCTTTGAGGTTACCCTGTACTATGTTAATTTTTTTCCCTGTTTGAAACACTTGGTTTTATCTTGAAACCTACTTGACTTCCTCACCATTTGGAAGTTCTATATCTATACCATTCCCTCTTTTTGCGTTGTAGTTGATTTCATTATAAGTTGATATCTCTGGTTTCCTATTTTCAGTCTTGTAGTTTTGTTTTACTCTAAATTCTTCTGTAAATGGATTGAGTTCTGGGCGTTGTTGTCGTATATATTAATCTCAGGTTGTTGTCTGCTGTTATTGGTTCTCAGTCTAAAGAATATCTTTTATTATTTTTGTAAAGTTGCTCTGGTTATTACAAATTATTTTAATTTCTGTTTGTCTGGAAATGTACTAATTTTGCTGTCATATTTGAGGAACAGGTTTACTGGGTATATGATTTTTGGTTGGCAATTTTTTCCTTTCAGAGGTTTTAAATATGTTTCTTAATATTGCCTTCTTGCCTGTCTGGTTTCTGCTGAGAAATCAGAGCTTAGTCTTTGTGGTTCTCCTTTGTAGGTAACTTATTTTTTTTTTTTTCCCTGAGCTGCTCTCAGGATTCTTCTCATGGCTTTGATTTTGGAAAGTTTGATTATGATATAGTTTGGTGATTTTCTTTTGGGATCTGTCCTGTTTGGAGTTTGTTCAGTTTCTGGTATGCTTACCTTCTCCTCTTTTATGATAGGGAAGTTTTCTTTCAACTCTTGGACAATTTTCTCTGTGCTTTCCATTGTCTCTTCCTGTTGTGGAATTATGACAATTCATAAGTTATTTTTCTTTGTGGTGTCCCACATAATTCTTAGACTTGCTTCGGAGTTTTTCATTCTTTTTCTGATTGTTCTTTTAACACACTAGTCTTGAGAGATTTATCTTCAAACTCACTAATTTGGGCTTCCATTGCCTCAGATCTACTCCTTTCCCTTTTCCTTGTATTGTCCATTTCTGACAGTTCTTAATACTAAGAACTCTTAGTATTAATCTTATGTATTTCTAGTTTCAAAATTTGCATTTATTTTGTCTGCTTGTTCTTGTAATGTTTTCCTGAATTCTTCTAAAGTTTCTTCTGTGTACTCCTTACTTTCCTTCATCTACCTGTCAATTCTTTAAAGGTACCCAAACATCATTCTTTTGAATTCTTTTTCAAATAGTTCCATTTCCCTTTCTTCCACAGAAACACTTTCTGACTCTGCATCTTGGTCATTTTTTGACCATTCTTTATGTTTTTTTTGTGTAAGCTAAATTTTTCTATTGTCTCTAGGACATTGTGGTGGTGTTGTTTTTGTATTTAATTGATAATTGTATGTTGATGTGTTCTTAGGCTCTCACCAACTGTCTCCTGTGGGTATAGAGAATGGAAACATGTCAGTGTTCAGGTTAGGGTGGGTTTTACTGGTGTTGGCAGCTATCTATCATTGATCAGGTGGTATAGGAGATGATATTGGCTCTTGTCCAGTGGGTGGAGTTACAGAGGGTATCGTTGTAGCTGAGCTGTATGGTCACAGTAGCTGTCTTTTGTCAGGTGGGAAAGAGAAGCCCCCCTTCACACACACACACATACACACACACACACAGAACAAAACAGAATAAACAAACAAGCAACCAACAATGAAAAGAGAAAATAATAAAGGATAAAAAGGAAAAGAAAATAGGCATCAACCAGAAAGAAAGAATATAATACCTAAAAAGAGAAAAGAGGGGCTGGAAGATGGAGCTCTAGAAGAGAAAAATAAGAGAGAAAATGCAAGGAAGAAAGAAAAACACTTAGCAAAACCAGGGAAAGGGAAGATGGAAAGAGAATGAGAATAGAGTATAATAAAGAAAGATCAAGAGCAAAAGAAGAGGGAAGATGAGAAACAGAAGAAAAGGAGGAAAAACCAAAGTGGAAATAGAAAGTATAAGATTCATGGGACTGTAAATAGAAGGAGACGAAAGAATAAACAAACAAAAACAATGAAATAACAAAAGGAAAAACTCAAACCCAACCCAAATAAACCCAGCACAGCTGTTGGACCTCGAATGGAGCAAACTCTGAGGGGCTTCTGCCAGCCAAGGAGCTTACAAGGTGGGTGCAGGAGGGATGGGACAGCAGAGGTCCTGGTCCTAGTCCTAGATGGACTTCCTATAGATAGGTCTGGGTGTTATCTATGTTCAGGGCACTCAGTCTAGATAGATATTGTCCTGTCATGGTCAGCACTGTGACTTCAGGATGGATCTTGAAGTGTTCTTTTTGATGATGAATGTGATGCCATTCCTTTTCAATTTGTCATTCCTGGTATAGTCGACCATATGATTATTCATTTCATAATGGCCAATACCAGCCCATCTCAGCTCACTAATGCCTAGGTATTGATCTTTAAAGGCTCTTTTTATTACTTCTCACTTTTTTAGAAAGCATGCTGT
The DNA here is from genome assembly GCF_000296735.1 of Chrysochloris asiatica. Lineage (NCBI taxonomy): Eukaryota > Metazoa > Chordata > Mammalia > Afrosoricida > Chrysochloridae > Chrysochloris > Chrysochloris asiatica. The sequence continues at coordinate 1,984,580 of NW_006408844.1, forward strand.
ATACCTTTCCCATTCTGATGATTAATGAATGCTTGCAGCTCTTTCTTCTCATTTGCGTCATGCCACATCAACAAATTCTCCATCCACATCATTAAGATTGATTCCACTTAGAGGAGGCAGCCCTTTTCCAGTCATATTTTGAGTGTCTTCCAACCTTGGGGGCTCGTATTTTGGCCTTTTATCAGATAATGTTCCCTGCTATTCAGAAGGCTTTCAGTGGTCAGGTTTTTTCAGAAGTAGACCACTACATCCTTCTTCCGATTCTGTCTTAGTCTGAATGTTCTGCTGAAATCTGTCCACCCCTTGGGTGACTCTGCTGGTGTTTTAAATGACATAGCTTCCAGAATTAAAACAATATCGAAGCCACCACACTATGATAAATTGACAGATGAGTGGCAGATCACCCCCATATGGTTCCAATTTTCTGTCCTAGAGAGCTATACACCCTTATTCAAGCCAACTGGGTTCCTTTCAGCCAGTGATTTCCAGAGGGAAGGGGTTTACCTTGGCGCTCTAGCCACATCCATGTTGTCCCTTTTCACGCTTGCTTGAACTGTCCCACACCACCTAAACTTCACTGCCTTTCTCCAGGAAACCTTCCTGATTGCTTTTACCAAGTGTCCCCTCTTCACTGTATTACCCAAGCCAGGCCTTTCCTTGTCCTATGCCCTCTTCCCATACCACATGATATTGTGTCATAAGGCTATGATATCTTTATCATAGTGAATCCAATGCTTAGCACTGAGTCTGGCACAAAGGCAGTACTAAGGAAAAGTCTACTGCATGAGTGAATGAATGGGCCACTTAAAGTAATTTTTAGAAGCCTCCTGAAAACAGACGAGCTATCCTTGATACAGAGTAAGGCTCAACAGTTGTTACATTCTGCCCTCACAAGTGTCTAGGAACTTATGACAAGTGACCTGTTTTTTTCAAGAAGTTTGGCTTCTGTTTGAATTTTAAGATTGGGTTCTTGGCAAATTGTCACCCAGAATTATCCTGGGTCAACGGAATCCCTGCTCCTTTTTTCTCTGCAGGCTCAACTTCGTCTGCTGGGATTTGGCAGGCTTTCATGGCATGTGACCCTCTCTTGCCCTGCCCTACAATTGGATGATGGGGTCCTGTCTTCAATCTCTGTTATGGATTAAATTGTGTCCCTCCTTAAATACGTGTCAACTTGGCTGGAAGATGAATCTCAGTGGCTTGGCAGTTATATGATGGTGAGATGTGGCAGTTCTGTAATGATGTAATCACCCTCATGATCTGTTCTGATGAGATCAATCACCCTCATGATCTGTTCTGATGAGATCAGCCTTGATCTAATGTGTTCTAAATCCTTACTTCTATGATGTTACAGAGACTAGATGCAATCTACAGGATGAGGTTGTATCTTGAGTCAGTCTCTTTTGAGATACAGAAGAGATGAAATAAATAAACAGAGCTCAGAGGGATCTATTACCACCAAGAAAGTCTAGCAGAGTGTAGAATGCGTCCTTTGGGCCTGGAGTCCTTGCACTGTGATGCTTCTAGATCCAGAGGAAGACTGATGCCAGTATGTATGGAGATCTCCAAGGAATATTGGGCCTACAGATGATGAGAGGAGACAAGCACCTTTCTCCAGAGCCAACAAGGAGAGAAAGCCCTCCCCCAGAGCTGGCACCCTGAATTTGGATCTCTAGCTTCCTAAACTGTGAAAGAATAAATAAATGTCTGATTTGTTAAAGACATCCACTTGCAGTCTTTCTGCGGTAGCAGCACCAGATAACTAAGACAATCGCCTATTACCTCCTGCTGACAACTCCGAGGAGCTGGAGGTCTCTTAGACTCCTCTGGCCCAGGTGGGCCAATGCAGAGTCACACATACACACATACACACACATACACACTAAACACTAAACCAGAGAGAGACACAGCCAGAGGGACCAGTTTTATTAGATTCCAACAAGACTATAGGGGATGTGTTTCATGCAGATTAAATATGTGTCTTCACTGCCCTGGGAGGGGAGCACATTCACTGCTAGTTCCTTCATTGGCATGTCAGGAGGTGGGCATCAAGGGGAACCCTCAATAAATTCCGAATGGTGGACAGTTGGGATCATTACTGGGGGTGGAGGTGAGACAGTAGGCAGCTGTAGGCCCCTAGGACCTTGAATCTTAAGCGGTTCAGGGACCATAGGACCTTGGTCCTTTGTTGGTGCTGGCATCAGAGGATCTTGATCTTTCAGAGGCACCGGGATGATAGGAACTTGAGTCTTCACAGGCTCGGGGATCACAGGACCTTGATTTTTTGGAGGCTCTGGAGCCATGGAACCTAGATCCTTTATTAGGGCTGGCACCAAGGAACCTTGATTCTTCACAGAGTCAGGGCCTACAAAACCTTGATTCTTTAGAGATGTCACAAACACAGAATCACGGTCCTTCAGATGTTCTAAGACCACAGGACCTTGATTCTTTATAGGTGTAATGACCACGGGACTTTGATCCTTCAGATGCTCTGGGACACTGGGGCCTTGATTCTTCACAGACTCAGGAACCACTGGGTCTTGATCCTTCGGAGGCACTGGCGCCATGGAACCGTGAGTCTTGACTCTTTCTGGGACTATTGGACTTTGATTCTTTAGAGGCACTGGGACTACGGGACTGTGGTCCTTGACTGGTGCTGAAACCATGGGACTTTCATCCTTTAAAGACGCAGGGACCACACGATCTTGATCTTTCATTGGTGTTGGAACCACCGGACCTCGATCCTTTAACAGTCCTGGGACCACAGGCCCTTGATCCTTCAGAGACCCTGGGACCATGGGACCTTGATCTTTTATAGGCTCTGGGAGTACAGGACCTTGACCTTTCAGAGGCCCCGAGACTATCGGTCCTTGATTCTTGTCTGGCTCTGGGGCTACAGGACCTTGATTCTTATGTGAATCACTGGTGGGTTTGTCCAGGCTCCTGCAAAGGAGAGAGAGGTGGTCACTGTGAGAGCCAGAGTTCAGGCCAGAGATGGGGCAGAGCACAGATTGCCTGATTAGTCTTGGGCCAGTGGAACCTGGGCAGGGCAGCTCTTGCTGGAGAGCCAGGAGGAGAATCTGATTTCCATTTCCATGTTCTTAATACAGACTATGGGTGGGCAGAGGGGCAGGCTCAGGAATCATTCATTGTGCTTGCCAATTGATTATAACCTGTATGTGGCACAGAGGGTGGTGCCCTGGTGACAACAGCAATACTACAGCTGGACTTAGTCCTTTCTGTAGGCATCCCAGAAGCCCACCCAGCCCTGCACTCCACCTAGGCCCCTCCTTCCTCCAGGATTGTTGGGTCCATCCTGGGAGCTCTATGTTAGCTGTCCACTCAGATGACCCTACAGACCAGGGTGTTCTTTCCTTGTCCTCAGGTTTCTTCCTTTCCCCTGACTCCCTTAAGGGCTGACCATAGGGATAGAGGGGCAAGTAGTCTATGGCATACCAAGAAGCAGGGCAGTAGAAATATCACCCCATCTAGTTTTCCTTCAAACAGAGACGTATTTTATCTGACATTATTTAGAACTGCTGGCATATGGTAATAATAAAAAAGCAGACCAACCCTTTTGAATGGTTACGTTCACAACAATAGAAGCTAAACCCGATGATTGCCGACACCCAGGGCTGTCCATCTCATCGCCTCCCAGTTGGCTTTGGTAGTGAAGTGGCCCTGCTACCCTCAGTCCACCCCCAATTCCAGCTTTGTCTTCTCTTGCTCTATCTCTACTCTCCTTAAGCCTTTCCCCACATTCTACGTCTCCTGGACTTATTTCTTTACAGCCAAGAGTCCAAGCCTCTCAACAGATTCCTGGTAGGCTACTCAGTTACTTTCCTGTGGATGCTCATCCCTGGCTCACCCACATCATGGGCAGCATGTGGTGTCAACCCATCAGTTACACTGCCATGAGACCAGGGCTTTCTGGAACCCTCTGTTTAGAATGTGTACTCCTTGCTTGCAGGCCGGGCCATGTTGTTCAATGCCCACAACACATTCTAGTTCCCCAATCACTTCCTCCCCAATCTCATTTCAGAAACACAGCAACCCTGTGGAACACCCAGGGTGGATTTTGTTATCCCTATGTGTCAGACGACGCAATCGAGGTCCAGAGAGCACATGTGAACTAGAAAATTAGGAGGTCTTCTTGGCCTAGAGTCTGGCTTTTTCACTCCTGGAGTCTCTGACCTTTGCCCTCTGGTGCCTGGCACATAGTAGGTGCACAATACATGATTGCGGTGATCATAACTCGTCTGTATTTTGTGGCCAACTAATTCTTTGTCCTTAAAACCACTTCAGCATTTTCATAATTCCTATCCGCTTGTAGGAATATGTCTTATTTATTAAAGCTGATTCAACAAAATCTTTACTTAATAACTTTCTTTGCTCATTATAGTTTAATCTCGCTGGGCCTCAAATTTATCATCTGTTCATTGGGCATCATGATATTGACTCAGCTATTTATGGTGACTAGAGAACATGAATGCCGAGTGCTTTGTACTCTGCTGTTATTAGTGGTTACGAACCGCAAGGTCAGCAGTTCGAAACTACCAGCTGTTCCATGGGAGAAAGATGAGACTTTCTTCTCCTGTAAAGATTTACGGCCTTGGAAACCCTGTACAGGATCGCTATGAGTCCGAACCAACTCCATGGCACATAACAACAACAACAACAACATTATTAGGTAGTACTGCAATTATAAAGTTGTGTAAGCAACACTGGAACTTTTAGCACAATCCAATAGTTACCAGATTTTAAAGTGAGTTTAGTTTTTAAGTTATTTATAATTGAATTTAAACTATTTTGGGAGAATTGAATTAGTTAAATTACAAACCCCCATGTAAAAGGGATTGTTAAATTTTACTAGATTTTTAAATTTTGCTACTTTTATAAATTAAGAATTAATTTATAAAACGAAATTGCCCTCAAGAACATAAAAAAACTCATTAACACTTAAGAAGCCCTGGTGATACAATGGTTAAGCACTTGCCTGCTTACCAAAAGCTCTGCGGTTTGAACCCATCAGCTGCTCTTCAGGAGAAGAGACCTAGTGATTGGCTTCCATCAGAATTACAGCCTAGAAAACCCTACTAGGGCAGTTCTGCCTTGTCTTACAGGGTCAGTATGAGTTACAGTTGACTCACTGGCACCCAACAACAATAATCATCACTTGTGTTTATAGTTCCCCACCTGGAACGTGCCCCACCACCTGCAGCAGGTGGTACAATGCTTCCTTAGGGCAGAAGCTGGCCCATGGCTGCATAGGCAGAGGCAGGCTAGATCCAGCCTCCTCAGACCAAAGGCCAGCTGTCTAGGGCATGGCCCAGCCTGAACAACCAAACCTGGTACCCTGGGCCAGCTGCAAATCTTGTCAAGACAGCCTATGCCACTGGCCCCTTCTACCTCCCAGCCCAGCCTGTGCATCCTGAATGTATTGTCCTCTCAAAAGCTAGAATAACTTGCTGGACTTATCTTGGCTTCTATGCTGCTTATTACCTGTGAGAGCTTGGACAATGACAACCACAAAGACAACCATAGTAGACCTCAGTTTCCTCCCCTGTAAAATGTGATAACAATACAGATGTCAGGGACTATTATTATAACCAAGGACTAGAGGAGTCTGTTAGGCAGGGATCTGAAATAATAATTCTTGATGTTTGCAGTGCTTAATTAAAAACATCAAGGTACCTCATGAATTCATTGATTGCTGTAATAGTTAAAACAGTTTACAGAGTGCTCATACTAGTTACCTCATCTTATCAGACACTTATGAATTAGTCAATTACTATAATAGTTACAACAGATTACAGAATGCTCACACACTAGTTACCCCATCTCATCAGACTCTTAGGGCAGTCCTGGGGGAAGGAAGGGAAGCAGTCTACAAAGTCCTGCACTTCCCTCAGCTATCCCACATGCTGTTTCACATATTCCCAACACCACATCTTAGTTTCTGCTTCCCGGACTGCCTTCTCCACTCACTGTTTCTTGTTGAAGCCCTGCCCATCTTTGAAGGCTAGGCTCTGACTCACCTGCTCACAAGGTCTTCCTGTATTCCTTTCTCCAAATAGCTTTGTCTGCATCTCCCTTCTAGCACCATTTCCAATCTCTTTCTTCATATCCACAGATGTCCCAGTGACATGTCAGTTTCCCTTATTAGACTACATGCTTCCTGAAGGCAAGAACTATCCTCCTGCCCTCGGCCCAGTGCCCAGCACAGTACCTGGCACAAAAGTGGCCAAATGAAAAGATTTATTGAATTATTATTGCTGAAACCTGATTCATTTTCTATCCCACCACCCTAGTCAGAAACCCAAATTCATCCTTGATACCTTCATCTTCCTTAAAACCGTACTCAACCCAACAAGTCCCATCTGTTTCAGCTCCTAACATTTATCTCTTTAGTTATTCCACCTTCCCTCTCAACCCCCTGTCCACTGAGCCATCATCTCTCTGGACCACTATAACAGCTTCCTAACTGGTATCCCCAATCTGTTCTTGCTCTCATCCAATCCATTCTTCATCAGGACAATCAGTCAAAGAAAGTAAACCTGATCACACCCCTTCCCTGCTTACAAATCTTTCAATGCCTTCTCCTAGCACTAAGAATAAGCTAGGAGACTCAAGACTGCCTAGTCAACCAGCCTGGTCCTATGACCTTCCTTCCATGGCTCTAAGTGCTGAGTCCCCTATCCTGTCTAAGTACCTCAGTCCCCGAGGACTATCTTCTGTTTCTTCAGCACCCTTTCCTCCTTCCTACTTCATTCTTCATATGTGTTCATGTCTCCTACCTACAGCATTCTCTTGTTCCCTCTTCATTTAATTAACGCCTCTTCATCCTCCAGCTCTCAGCTCACTGGATCACTTCCCCAGGGAGGTCTTCTCTGACTACCAGACCAGGCCAGGTTCCCTGCTAGGTTCTCCCATTCCCTGGCACTTTCTTTCCGAGCCCTGAGACATATTGCATTGGGCAAATCTGCTGCACAAGATCTCTTTAAAGTGTTCAAAAGATATCAGTTTGAGGACAAAGGTGCACCTGACCCAAGCCGTAGTGTTTTTAATAGCCTCATATGCATGTGAAAGTTGGACAGTGAATAAGGAAGGCTGTATAAAAATGGATGCACTTGGAGTTAGAGAAGAATATTGAAAGTACCATGGACTGCCAGGAGAACAAACAGTTCCTGTGTTGGAAGAAGTACAGCCACAATGCTCCTTAGAAGCCAGGATGGCTAGACTTTTTCTCTCATATTTCTGACATCTTGTTAGGAGGGACCAGTCCCTAGAAAAGAACATCATGCTTGGTAAAGCGAGGGTCAGTGAAAAAGAGGAAGACCCTCATTGAGATGGAACAACACAGTGGCAGCAGCAATGGGTTCAAATGTAATAACTGTGAAGATGGCATAGGACTGGGCAGTGTTTTGTTCTGTTGTGCCTAGGGTCACCTAACAACAACATCACAGCTAGTTACATTTTTCATTTTTGAATGAATGTTTCCTGTACTAGACTGAAGTGTTCAGAGGGCAGAGAACATGTCAGTTTTGCACACCAGTGTATTCTCAGTCCCTATAATACGATCCAGGAAAGGCCCTGAATAAAAATACATATTGAATGAAGGACAGAAGGGAGACTTTTCTGTGTCAGACTTTTGTTCTATTTGCAAAATTTAATGTCCTAATGTTACATGCGACATCCTAAGTCTTGATATTTTCTACCCACCTCCTGTTTCCATGGAGACATGCAATGCTTCCAGTCACACACATTAAAACCAGAGTTTGGAAGCCTGATTACTGAACCCTGGATTGTCTGGAGAAATGATTTCATTCCCCTTCACTAATTCCTGCCCTTGCACACAATTCTAATCACACAATCTACCTGTGAGTTTTTTTCTTCCCAGACTATTTCTAGATACAGTCTCAAGACAGTCCAGAGCTGGGGTCTTGCTCTGGGGGTTGTTGTTGTTAAGTACCGTCAAGTTGATTCTGACTCATAGCGACCCTGTATAGGGTTTCTGAGGAGCAGCTGATGAGTTTGAACTGCTGACCTGTGGTTCAAACTGACCTTGCGGTTCACTGCTTATCCTACAGTGCCACACCAGGACCTCCAGGGGTTGGACCTTTGGGGGCTGTAAACCCTCTACCCTAGGAATTGAGTCCTCCTTAGAGTCTCCATAGTCGCCCCTGCCCCCAACCTCATCAGGTCTTTTGTCAACTGGTTTGTAGCTGCCTGGCTTGCTCTTTCTTTTTCTCTCTTCCTCCCTCTCTTCCCTTCCTCCCTTCTGCTGCTTCTCTCCTTCCACAACATTTCTTCAGCACCTACTGTGTAGGCCCTTGAATATGGTTGTTGTTGTTGTTAGGTACCATCAAGTAGGTACTGACCCATAGTGACCTTATGCACAGCAGAATGAAACACTGCCCGATCCTGGGGCAAAAGCTCCAGTATAGGGCCACAGTACATAGTAGGAAGCCTACATCCTGAATGAGGGGTTTTTAAAAAGTCACTCATGCAAGATCACATTCTAGCAACAATTTGCATACCATACAAATGTTTCTTTATTTTTAGCTGCCTTAGCACTTTGGTGTCCACCAAAACTGTTAACTTCTCTTAATGGTTTTCTAGGAGGCTTTGATTCTCATAACAACCCTGTCAGCTAGGGATCATCCCTGCCTCCATTTTCCCTGTGAGGAAACCAGGCACAAAAAGGTGAAGGAAGTTGCTGAGAGTCACCTAGTGAGTATGAGACAATGCCAGGACCTTAACCGAGGAAGACAGAATGTTTAGCTTGAGTTCTTTCCTCTCTACAATACCCTTCCTGGGTGTGACTTCAAGTACAGAGATTCCAGATGTCGGAACCTGGTCTGGCTTGAGGTACTCCTGACTTGGCTGTGAGTGTTACAGGAGGCTGGAGTCGGTGACCTCTGCAGGTCCACAGCTCAGAGCTCCCAAGTACATCTTCTGAGAGATTCACCCTCTGAACCCCAATAGCAGCCTGGCCAGCCCCTGTTTGCCTCAGCCCTTCCTGAGTCCATTCTACCTACATAAGCCCCACAGGTTTGCCTCCTGGAATGAAGCAGATCCTGGTAAAGAAGACGGCTCAGAAAGCATCACCATCCTGGCCCAAGAATACATTCACACCCATACCTGCAGTCCCTACCTGAGCAGCTGCCACCTCAGTCTACCAGCTTGGGCCCTACAGATGAGATTGTCGACACCACAGGAAGAAGAACCTGGACCACAGCTAGAAAGAACAAATACTACCACCACAAGGCTTAATGCTGGCTGGGGGCAGGCATCGTGAACTGTACTGATTGAACTCAGCATCTGTGACCCTCACCTGACTCCTTGATGGTCTTAGAGCAAGGGAGGGGCAGGAGGAAGAGATGGCTGTTTCAGGACACGCGTCTTCACAGGAGGAATCTAGAGACCATCTCAAGTACTACACAGAGGATTGGATTTTGGGTCACCCAAACCTGGGTTCAGATCCTGCCTCACCACTTACAAGTTGTGTGACTTTGCTACTGGGCTTTGAGTTCTTCATTTCTACAGACACTGTAACCCTATTGTGAGGATTGAGATCAAGCATGTGATGGTCAAATATTCATTCCCCTCCCCTAGGCGGTGCCAACTCTGCCTTTTACAACAGTGAGACCAGAGAGCTGGGGTAGATTCCTAGTTCAGAGATCTTTCTCTACTACACCAGCTTCTCCCCTGACAAATATGTATTCTCAAGAACAGGGAAATGCTTGGATGAGTTGTTACGCTTCCCTCCACCTGCTGTTAAAGATGTGACCTGCTAAAACGGACTCATAGTGATCCTGCAGGACAGACTAGAACTGCCCCATAGGGTTTCCAAGGCCATAAATCCTTATGGGAGCAGACATTCACGACTTCCTCCTGTGGAAAGGTTACTGGGCTTGAACAGCGACCTCTTGGTTAGCAGCTGAGCTCTTAACCACCATGCCATCAGGGTTTCTTTGGATAGCTAAAAAGAAATAAATACATTCCCAATTGCATACTGTTTTTAAAAGCATCCTTGGTTGCTGTGACAGCGGATAGACAAAGGCAAGGGTGCTGCAAGATGTCTCCCTGGGCTGCCAGGAATCCGATCATCCTGCTAATGACATGTTTTAAAAATGTAAACTGGTGCAAAAAGGTAACCAGACAGTAATGGCTCAGAGCTTGTCTAGCTCTGTGCTCCTGGGGACTTGCAAATCAATTTTAGTCTCCTCCCATCAAAAGCAAAGAATGGGATCATGAGCAATTAATCAAAATTGGTCTCCTGTGTCCAGAGGGGATCAATTAAAATGAACGTGTAATTGCAGAAATGGAAATGGTCTAGGTGATTGATGGGGTGGGTTCAAAGGAGGGAGCAGGTGAAGGCCTGGGGGAGGGGAGGACCAGCACAAGAAGGGCTTTAGGTCCGGCTATTGTGTAGCAGAGGGAGTGGATTAACCCCCAGCTACCACACTTTTCCTGGTGTGGTGCTGTGGGTTAATGTGCTAGACTGCATAGCCATTTGAACTGCAATGTAGGCAGTTCAAGCTCACCAGCTGCTCCTCAGAAATCCTATACAGGGTTGCTATGGGTCTTAACCGATGGCACTTAACAACAACAACCACACTTTTCAGGTGTGGCACTGCAGGATCATGCACTGGATTACAAAATCAGTTTGAACCACAAGGTAGGTGGTTCAAACCCACCAGCTGCTCCTTAGAAACCCTACAGAGAATTGCTATGAGTCCGAAATGGCTGGATGGCACTTAATAACAACAACAGCAACACACTTTTCAGGACCCAGGTGGTAGACTCCAGGGAGGTAGTGTTCAGAAAAACGAAACTATTCACAACAAGGATTCCCATGGGAGTGCTGCTTTGTCAATTACAGAGGGTGTTTCCATGCACACTCACTAAGGCCTACGACAGTCCTGAGAATCAGAATGGGTATCTCTTTCCATCAGAACTCTTGCCACCTGCTATTCCAAAACCTGGAATCAAACAGATTCCAATAACAATGCATCTCTTTACTGATCAATTTTCTTCCTGTACTTGGGGACCAAATAGATTTGGATAGTGGTAGATACTTGCATTATTTGTTCTATAAGTCTTATAGAAATTAAGAAACTCAGCCAAAGTCACACAGCTAGCAAATAGTAAAGCTTAGATTTAAAAGAAGGCCCCAACCCAAACCAAACCTTTTTCTGTTGGGTCAACTCTGACTCAGCAACCTATTTGACAGAGTCAGACTACCCTCATAGGGTTTCCAAGGCTGTAAATCTTTATGGGAACAGACTACTATATTTTTCTCCTGTGGAACGCTAATGGGTTTGAACCACTGACCTTTTGGTGAGCAGTTGAGCACTTAACCATTGGTCCACTCCCTAAAAGTCTTCTTAAGAAGGCCAATTGACTCTAATTCCAAGCTTTTTTTCTTATGTCATGTCCTGTCACCCTCGAGTTAGGAGTTCTGCACTGGGCATAGAGTGGAATGAGCCAAAATCTAAGACTGCCCTGTAGCCAAGATTCCATGATTTCCTGAAGTCAGGACTGCTTAGAAAAAGTAGCTATACCAAGTATAGGGATCTGCTGGCTTTCCAGAGACTGACCATCATAAAACCAGCCCGATTGCTCTGTGCTCTCCTACTACGAATGACCTCTCTCAAAACCACCTCTTTTCATGTGAACAGAAACAGTTATCAGCCAGAGAAAGCCTTGTGGAGGCACCATCTATGGGAATTAGCTGAGCGGATGTGGTGCATATGATCATTCATTCACCGTTCATTGATTCATTCAGCAGACACTTGATAAGCCATTTCTCTGTAGCAGGCATTGGGCCAGGAAGGACCTGGCCTTAGCCCTGGGGAGACACAGACATGAGCAGATGACACACTATATGTGGTAGATTCCATGATGAAGACATACACAGGGAACATCTTACCCAGCCTGGGAGGAGCGGGAAAGGCTTCCGGAAGCTGTCCCCTGAGCGGAGTCTTGAAGGATGAGTAGGAGTTAGCCAAGTGGAGAAGCAGAAAGGCATTCTGGGTAGGTGGGACAGCGTGGGGAGAGGCATGGAGGTGAGAAGCAACATGGTGCACTGAGGGAACAGTAAGCATCTGTAGTCGGACGGAGGCCACGATGGTTTTAAGCAGGATGTGGCATGATCAGTGTTGATCAGATGTGCATGTGCTAAAGATCCCTCTGGTCACTTTTTAACCAGCAACGGTGGCAGTCATTGATTTATCTCAGCATCTGAAGCTCCCTTGATTCTAGGTAAAATGTCTTAATTGAGCTAGTTAAATACAATGTCAAATTAACATGGCAATTGAGAGCCACTTATATCGAGTCAAGGGACAGAAATTGAAGTCCAGTTCCACGGTTTGAGATAAAATGCACAAAATGGTGGTCTCTGATCTAATGCCCCAGGTAGTGGATACCCGTTTTATGCTTTTGTCTCTAGTATCAAGTATATATATTTCTTATGGATGAAATTATCTGTTGGATTTTCAACAGTCACCCAATCAGTTAATGTTGTACCCAAAGAAGAAAAACTATACTTGGTTGAAACGATTAGTCAATTTAGTTAAAATATTTGAGCCAGTTGCATGAAGAGCTGATCCAATTCTTATTTCCCCCTAGTTTGTATCTGCATCCCATGATTTAAAGAGGATTTTAGGTAAGCGTGCAGGATGGTCTGTGATCGTCCAGTCAGAGGAAGATTCTGCAGGGTGTGACTTCCGCTTTAGTTCAGAGCCCAGCTTATCCGAAACCTGATTTATTTTCAGGTGATGAGGATAAATTACCCAGCCTATGGAGTCTAAAGACCTGGCTTCCTGTCCTTCCTTCATCTTTCTAAGCTACACCAAGCTGGTCAGGTGCCCTGTTCTCTTTGAGCTTCCCTTTTCTCAATAGATACCTGGAAGCAACCCTTGTTTCACATTAGAAGGGTTCAATGGAATGAAATAGAACTGCTTTGTATAATAATCAACCAGAATAATATTGTTTGGGTCTGTGGGCTCAAGGTAATTAATAACTAGAATTCTTTATAATGGGTTTTTAATTAGAGCATTTGCCTCAATCAATGTCATGTATTGTCAGAGATCACTAAATGTAATGGTTAAAATTATGTATCAACTTAGCTAGGCCATGAAGACTCATAGCGACCCTGTATGGGATTTTTGAGGCTATAAATCTTTATTTACAGTGGCTGGTGGGTTGGAATTGCCCACCCGTGAATATTTTTTGTCATTCTCATACTCAACAGCAGGAGTGAATATAGCACAAAGAGAGATGTATTCTACATGTTACATGTGGTTAGCAGTCCAATAACTATCCTACAGCACACCAGGATTCCTTCTTGCACTACAGTAAGATGAAATAAGAACCATATGTACCTGTTCCAACTCACCTACAAAATCTTAAAGACACAGGAACAGATCTCGCTTGTATCCTGGGGACTGCTGAGTGTGCACATCTTTTTCTCTTTGTGCCTTGATGTCTGCCCCTGTTTCCCTCCTTTCTTTCTACTTCTCTCAAACCCTATTTTGTCTCTGTCCCTTAGCAGATCAAGAGAGCTGAATAATATACTTTAATGGATTTGTTTTATTTATTAAACAATATTCTGTGTTTCCTGACTCATTTAAAAAAAAAAAAAAAAAAAAAAGCAGGCAAGTGGGTAGGATGTTTTCTATTCATCTGGAAAACAAAGTGTTTTTTCATTGTGTGACCCTGATTCCTAACCAGAAATCAAGGACCGGCAACAGAACGAAAGTCCCACCCTCGAGCTCTTTGCCTAGAACAAAAGAGGGCTGTGGTTGGTTCCTGATGTGTATGTGAGGGAGAGAAGCAAGATGGCAGGAGCATGCAAGAGGGTGAGGTGCAATCGGGCATATGGAATGGAGATTCCAGGCCTTTCCATGACCGAGTGTGCCTGTGCCTTGACCTTCCTCAAGTGAACTCCCCCGGCCTCCCCAGGACCTGGGCTCACCTGGTGTTTGAGCCCTCTACACTTTTGCTCATGCAGTTCCCTTGGCTGGCATGCCTTTGTCTCCCCCAGCCCAGTTCACCTGGTCAGCACCTACCCATCTGCTGACGTCCTCCCTGATTCATGAAACCAGCTAGTATGCATTCTTCCTCCCTGTACCACTGTGATCAGAGAGGCTGGGTCCCGGACATCCTGGTGTCCCTAGTGCCCAGCACAGTGCCTGGCACATAATAGGCACTCAGTAAACACATGTTGGATAAATGAAGGGGGATCACACACAATATAAAATCTTTTGTCTCCTACTTTAGCAGGAGGGCTATCAAAGTAGACAAATTTGGCTTTAGATTTGAGGTTACCAGCCAGGCCCCAACTTTCCCAACTCTATCCTTGTTTACCTGCCTGTAGGCTTGCTTCTGTAAGCCCTGCATATTGGAGTTCCACAATCCTTCAGGACCCCCTCTGCCACAAAGTCTCCTTTGCTTCCCCAGCCCCAACAGGAAGAAAGCTGTTCTTCATCTGAGCTCCCAGCTACCTGACCTGTTACCTGACTTAAGTCTTTATATGGCTATAGCTCACCCATGTGTTAGATACACAACCATTTGGCGTCCCATAACCCACACAGTGAGCCAGCCCCCAGAGGGTGGAATCTCCAGAATGGTCATAGATATTAAACGAGTTAGTTAGTGAAGGCATCTCTGCCAGCTAACAGGAAGTGGGTAGAGGGTCAGAGCCCAGCCGCCCAGCATGGTGAGGTGGTGCTAGGCGCAGGCAGTCACTGGTCCCCGACAACATGGGATGAAAACGTTACACTACCTTGTTGGCCAAGTGGGTCTCCTGGTCCATCTTCGCCTTTCCCACACTTAGCTCTGACTGCTTGCAATTAGTATCTGAGAGGCAATCTAACAGAGGCAAGCTGCATTATGAAGACCCCCTGGGCAATGCAGGGCACAGCTCATCTCGTGGAGAATGGCTCAGAGGGCAAAGGCTGGTTCCTTCACCTACTCAGCTGGGCCTCACCAAGGAAATAAGATCAAGAAAGTGGTGTTCGTCTTTAGCATTTATTTATAACTGGAAAAACTGTTAGTTAGTTAGTTAGTTTTTCTGAGCAAGCACAGACCACAAGCAAGTCACAATCAATTGGCTATACATGAATATTTTTGTCATTCTCATACTCAACAGCAGGAGTGAAATAGCACCAAGAGAGGTGTATTCTACATGTTACATAGACAATCTGTGGTTTGCAACAAAACCCAGGCCACAAAATGGTAATTAGACACTTCCTGTCTGCCTTGGAGAGGCAAAGGCATATGGACCGGATGGGATCTGACAGACCAGCGGGTGTCAGAAAGCTGTGGGGGAGCCAAGGCGTGGCTGATCTAGGGATCAGTTTTGTAGGCAGGCAAAGCAGACAGTGGAAAAGCTTCAGTTTTCACTCTCTTGCTAGGGGGCCACACAGGACCAGAGGGATGTGTATAAAAGAGGGTGGGGACAGGCATCAGAAGCTTGGGCACCTTCAGAAAGGCAAAAACCAAAACACAGCTCTGAAACTAAAATCAGTTTCAGTCCACGTGCTTGGGATATAGAATGAGACTGGTTGAGTTTTCTTTGTAAACAGCAGAAATCAAAGGAAAATTTCTTGCCAACATTCAAGAGTCAAAGTGAACTACTAATAGGGTTATTTTGTGGAGGGGGATATGTTAAAGAGATGGGGAAACAGAAGGATTGGACAGAGGTAGATTACCCAATAAGCAAGATCAACGTGGGCTTACTTGAGTTTACTTACTAATCTATAGTGAACAGTTTCACATGTTTTTTACCATATTTGGATTTCATCAGATCAAAGATGTGAAACTTTGTTCACTACAAATTAATAATTAAGCACAAGAAAGCCTGTCTTTACCTTGCTGACTGGACATTCCATTTCTGCCAGATATTGTAAATTTGTAAAGAAACTTTGGGGTGGGGAAAGAGATAGATGTTAGCCATACTTAGAAAGCAAAGTCTTTGATGCAGTAAAAAAAAATGTCAAATCACTCACTACAGACTAGTAAGTAAACACAAGTAAGCCCAGGGTTACCTTGCTTATTGGGCAACTTGGCAGTGGCTGTAAAAGACATTACACAGGTCATCTAAAGCCTCAAGTGGGGCAGGGTAGGAAACTTAGTCCCTGAGTACTGCCAGGTGGGTGGAGAAGTCTGTGGGGCCCTGGTCAGCTCTCTAATTAGGGATCAAGCCACATGCATCCTTCTGGTTGTGTTGCTGGGAGGACAAATGGATTGATATTACCCACCATGTCTAGCACAATGCGTGGTACACAGGCATTCAATAAGTGTATGTTGACTGAATGTTCCCTGTGTACTGTAAACTTAGATTTAGCTGATTAACAAAAAATATGATTCTGCAATGGAAAAATGCAAATTGTGGCTCACATCAACATGTCTGATTAGTGCTAAATCTTGAAAGAACAAACATAAATTGGTGGTTCTTTGGAAAAAGGTTAAGAACATGTTGGTAGAGATGTCTGGTTAATGTTATGATGCACTAGCACATAGATCAATACTGAGGTCTATTCTAGTCATTTCCAGATAGGTGTTCAAAACTTGTGGTTCACTGACATTTTCTACCTTCTTCAGTACTTAGAAGGGTTGCAGGGGGCTGAATTAACATGCAAAATACTTCTCAATCAGCCCTAATGTCCCCAGCAAAATGGTGTAAATAGGCTTTGCTGCCTGAATGGTCCAGTAAGATAGAGAACTGGAAGGAGCAACCCTTCCTCTCAACAGGAGAGGGCTGGAGGACTTCTCAGGTAAGGAACTCTGAGACCTTCAATCTTCACTATTTTCATTACGAAGGAAAAGAAGGCCTGATATCATACAATAGTCCAGCAGTTTCAGAATGCTGGGGACTATAAGGACCTTTACAGACATGAGAAATAAAGTGTGTGAAACAATATATGCATCACAATGTGTTACGATTGCCAATATAATTTTTCTTCTTGGTGTTTAGGTTCCCTTGTGAGCCTGGTGCATGCAATAGTTAAAGCACTCAGCTGCTAACCGATAGGTTGGCAGTTTGAACCCACCAACTGCTGCACAGGAGGAAGATGTGGTAGTCTGCTTCTGTAAAGATTTATGGCCTTGGGAACCCTATGGACAGTCAGAGTACAAATCAACTCGATGGCATTGGGTTTTGGTTTGGTGTGAGCACTGGGTATCTTTTCCTGCCGACTCCCTAACGCCTACAACATGTCTCTAGCACAGCTAAGGTGAAGGCTTTAGCCACAGGGACACATGACACACAATAAATACTTCGAGAGTTGCTTTTATCCATAAATGAGGCCAAAAATACGTGCTAATCACTTAGCAGGGAACTCTCTTAGTCTTTAGCTACAATATAGAAATTTCCCCATAACCTGAAGCTCAGGCATCTTTTGTTCTCTCTGAGGAACAGATCAAGAACGTTTGAGAAAGGGAAGAGTTAAAAAAAAATCACACTTACCACTATGTCTACTTTCCACCTTGAGTTTCTGAGAAGCAAGTCAGTCACATGCTAAGTACACTACCTCTACACGTTGCTTCCTTTGTCACCTTTAATCAGTTGCTCTACCCAATCAGAGCATGGGACAGGTAGTCTCCTGAAGGTAAACACAGGTGAACAATCTCCTCTTTTTTGGTAACCTTCCTATAACTTCTAGAATGTACCTAACACACCTAACGTTTTACCACCCTGGCCCAGTGTTAGTCATCAGTGGCCTATCTATGACTTGATATACAATTTAAAGTCCACTGACTGAAAACTAAATACAGCCATACACATCTCACAGAATATTCTAGGAGAAAAATTACTTAAACTTAACAAAAAACTCACTTCATTTTATTGACATTAAGGCCAAGGTTATTAATTATTTATTATTATTATTTTTACTATACCCACAAATTCTGTCAATTGCTGAAGCCCAGGTTGAGCCTTTATGACACACAGTCATTTTCTGAATTTGGGAAAAGATCATGGGTAGGGTGAGGGAGCTTCAAGAAGTTCGTGGAAAAACGGGATTGAAAGGCAATTCCATTTTTCCACGAACTTTTTGAAGCTCCCTTTTATTTACATGAAGTTCAAGATTGACCACTGAAAACAGACTTTGGGGAAGACTCGCAGGAGGACACCCTAAGGACACTCCCAAGCAGGACCAGGAGCCTCCTGGGTGCTGCCAATGTGCGCTAAGACTTGCCTGCCTTCCTCACCAGCAGGCCCCTCACCAGCAGGGGAAGGTACAGTCTGGGAGAAGAGCATGTGTCCTGGTATTCTAGGGCCCAGCAGCCAGGAAGCATTGGCCCTGTTCAGGCCCTCTGGTCTAGATTTAGGGAGGAGGCAAGCCACATAAGTCTTTGAAACAGGATTCCTCCACGAAAAGTAACCAAGCCAGAGAGCTCCTAGAACACTCAGGACCAAGGCAAATGAGAAGCCTCTAATTAATTTTGTGGCCTTTTTTTGTTTGTTGGTTTAAAAAAAAGAAAGAAAGAAAGAAAGGAGAGAAGAATAAAAAGGAAAATGCAGTGAAATTTACTCTTTAGCCTCAGCCAGTTTATTGTTCATCTCTTTACTTTCCTCCTTGTCATCGGGTTTGGCGGGACTTGGTGCCTCCGCACTGGGTTTCTTGGTGGCCCGGCCTGACACCACCTGTTTGTCTTTGGCCTTCCTCGGAGGCTTATGGCTCGTTGAGGTCTTTTTTGGTTTGGAACTAGGTTTCTCCACCTGCATGGCGAGACAAACAGACCGCAAATACAGAAACACAAAAGGGGAGGGGGCAGGAGAGAGAATTTAGAAAGAAGGCATCATCAACAGTAATGGTGAACAATGATGCGGATGGTGCTAGGTCATTTGGCTTCTCCCTTCTGAACTTCCTGGTCAGTCATTGTGACCATATTGGCTCGCTGGCCCAGCCAGTCCTAACCTTGGACACCAGCCCCCCAGGTAGTGTCCAAGTAGAGTGTCCACTATATTCCTATTGTGCAGTCTTTGCTGCCCCTCCCTCATCACCTAGTCAACAGGGGTGGAGGTATGTGACTTGCATTAGTGGTGAAATGTAAGCAGAAGTGACATGGGTCACCTGGGGCAGAAAATGCAAGTCAGCATGTGCTTCCAATGTCCTCTTTTCCTTCTGCCACACAAAGAGGTGCTCCATCACCCCACGTCCCAGACGGAAAATGTGACAGATATAGAGTAGAATGCAGCCAACCCACCATGTCAATCAGGAGAAGCTTCGCTGATACCAGATTCTGGGGTGGTTTGTGACTGCAGAACATGCCAGACTCCCCTCTGTTTGTGTCTCTAGAACAGGAGGTCATGAACGAATGTCCTCTCTGAGATGCTTTGGGCCAGGAGGTCTTCAATCTTAGACAAGCCTTCAGGACTCCCGGTCATCCTCTCCTCAACTGTTCTAAGCCCATTCATCTCTCCCCAGCCTCTCTCCCAACCAGTGGGTGGATTACCCAATAAGTAAGGTAAGCCCGGGTTTACTTGTACTTACTTACTAAGCTATATTGAACAATTTCATATTTTTTCACCACATCAAAGATTCTGGTTCTAGATTTAGCTGGCATTCTATGTCTCTCCCAACCCCACCGCACCTTTTGCCAGAATCAATACCTCTTTTTGGCTATCCTGCCAGAGATGGAGTACCCAGTAAATAGAGTAAGCATGAGCTTACTTGTGCTTATGAAAGCATGTGCTTACATGCATTTCACTTGTGAAACTTCACCACGGATTACTGAGCAAGCACAAGTAAGCCCATGCTTACCTTCTTACTGGGTAATCTGCCTCTGCTCCTGTAACTTGGCTCCCTCATTCTTAGGAGATGGCCTGTCCTCTTTCTCAAAGAACGTTGGAGCCTCCTCTAATGCATCTCTAGACTCACTCCAGTCTTCTCTCCTTCCTCTCCTTTGGGTTTGACAGGTCAGCTCACTCACTTACTGAGGTCTAGTGAGTTTCAGTCATCCTTGATCTATAAATAAGGTAACCAACCTATCATCCTTGTTTGCCTGGGACTGAGAAGTTTCTGGGGGCACAGGGCTTCAATGATAAACAGGAAGATTCCCAGGCAAACTGGGATGGTTGGTCATTTTACCTGTAAACTAATACTGAACTAGATAGGAAAGTCCACATGAGTGTAAAACTTAAGGGCAAAAGCAGGAACCTATTTAGGTTCTAGAATAGTGGTTCTCAGACCTTGTCTGTTGTTAGATATAGGAAAGCTGCTATTCGCACAATTCCATGTACCCTCACATCACATGCTAGGCTGCATGGCACATGTGATTCCAGCTTCATCAGTTTTATCTCAAACATTTCTTTCCCTTTTGTGGAAGCATCTTCTCTTCTTAGGTGCCTCTGATTCAGCTTCCACTCACAGTGACCTCACGCACAACAGATCAATGGACTCCTGGTCCTATGCCATCCTCATGGTTGTTATGTTGGAGCTGATTGTTGCAGCCATGATGTCAATCCAGCTTCGGGGTCTTCCTCTTTTTCTATTTTACTAAGTACGATTCTTCCAAGACACATTTGTTTGTTATTCTGGAAGTCCATAATACATTCAATATTCTTTGCCACACCGCAATTCAAATTCTCCCTCTGTATTCATTGTCCAGCGTTCACAGCCATATGAGGCAATTATGACCCAAGGCTTGGGGCAGGCTCACCTTAGTCCTCAAAGTGACATCTTTGCTTTTCAAGACTTTAAAGAAATCTTTTTACAGCAGATTTGTGCAATGCAATATGTTGTTTGATTTCTTTTCATGTTGATCCTAAGTTGGTTCTAATATTTATTACACTGACATTACTACATTGAATACTAGGATAAATAAATAATAATTTCTCTTACATAAAATTGGTAATGATAATGTTGAGTAGGATCAAACTCTGAGGATTTCACAGAAACATCAGGATTTCATCCGCCAGACAGTACCAGTCCTTGTGACCAGTGCTCTTCTCACATTGGCAAATGCTTTGGGCCAGAGTTTTAAACAACACCTACATGACAAAACCAATGCCATTACCATCCAATAATGCTAAAGCCTAGGCATCACCTGACTTCAACCATGTCTCCATTGACCTATGGGTTTCAACCCCAAGAAAAAGGAAATGCAATTCTTTGGCACTTTAGGCCTACAAACACTCCCTCATCAAGACAATCCTGGCTCTTTGGAAGTTGTTTTTTTATTTCTGGTTCTTCCCTGTATTATTATTATTGACTGAGTTTGCAACAGAGGCCCCACAATTACATCCATGGACTTCATGTTAACGCCTGGGTGTGTTAGGAGGACAAGGAGGCCACCCCTCTCTGTTGGCAAAAGCCACAGTTTGTGGTCTGCAGGAGAATTCTATTCTACTGGGGCTAACTAGCCCCTTGGGCTCCCTGAACACTTTGTAGGACACTGCACGATGTGGTGGCTGCTTTCCAAATTCTCAGAACCCAGCTCTGAGGAAAGTCCTATGAAAGCCACCTCAGTGCTGTGCAGAACAAATAGACATGAATGAGCACAATGCCTAGTTTTGAAGCAAACGCCTTGCTCCAGTCATCTCTGTACAGAACATGTTTGTGAGATAGCACAATCCTGACCATCACACAATGTTGCTACCTGCCATTCTCACTCCATTTCCCTACAGGTGACAGCGGCAGCAGAGACATAGACACTTCTTCTGCATGAATTCTAATGGTGGACCTCCTGGTTTTTGTACTATTCAGTTGAAGGGTGGGCAGGACACTAACCAGGGGGCCTCTGGAGCATCTAAGAACAGCAAATATGATAAAGCCTAAAACCTGAAGTCGAGACAGCAACGCACTTGCCCTGGTCCAAAGTCCACACTGAAGTGGAGCAGAGAGGTGCAGCTGAGTCACCGCAGACCCTCCTGCCTCAAACACCAGTGACCCAGGAGGGGACAGGAAGGGGAGGATGGCAGAGGCACTGACTTCTGAGGCAGAGACCTGGCCTGGGTGTTGAAGCATAATTTTGTTCCTGAATTTGCTCATGGCGGCCTTGGTCCCCAGAGAGGGTGGGATCTGGGTGCAACTGGGTTGTCTGTCTCAAGAGCAAGCCTGCAAAAGCTGAGGTTGCAAGAACAAACAAGATGTTGGATCGGGTGGAAGCACAGTGAGGAGCTCCATCAGCAACAACACAGAATACTGGATGAAGCAGGCTTAGGGGATGGTGCCAGAACTCCGAACCACATATAAAGGAATATCTAGAAGGTTGGAAGGCTTACAGCTAGGGGAATTTGTAGCAGAAGCAAGAAATCCATTGCTTTCTAATTGAAGATACTCAGCTGCTCCTGGAGCCACCATCTTGGGAGAGACCAAGCAGGGGAAGGATCAGAGCAGCCACAGACACCTGACAGAATCATGGAGATAAAGGTGTGGACATTCTTTTTTTGAGGGGGTCTCTCGCTGTCTGCGTACCTCCATTCTGGTGACTAGAGCGGGTGCCTGAGCCAGTGGACACCTTACCCCAACCCCCAGAGGGTTTTACTATGCATGCACACAGATCTCCTCAAAATTTAAAGTGACAGTTTCCACTTAAAACCATGGATCCAGAATCTTCAAAGGTGGGAAATTTCCACTTGAAAGGACAAGCACAGCAGCCTGGAGTGGCTAGAAGAACAGAAGATACTTCTTGAAAGAAAGACTGACAGGAAAAATAAAAAACAATATAGGCAGACTGACTGATTACTACAAGAACAAGCAAGTTGCTTACCCAGGAGACATCAAGGCAAGTGGTTGGGTCCCCTTAGAGTAAATCCCCTTCCAAGACTAAGACTCTATGGGAATACACGCTCTGATTGGTGACCACATTCATCAATGATAAGGGGAAGTGAGGGAAAAACAGCAATGAAGCTGCGAACTAAGCCTTACAACATTCAATAGACTCCTGTGAATCCGGGTGGAACCCTGGATGGCCAGCAGTGTTGCAAGACCTAGGGACTCCTGGGCCCAGAGTCAGTGACATAGCCACAGAGGACTAGAGTGGGGAGTGAAGCATCCAGCTGATAAGAAGAGAGGGCATATGCACAAGAACACCCACACTTGCAGATAATACCCACTTGACCTGGCTTCAATGACTGGGTGAT
>NW_006408844.1:2012415-2019718 GCF_000296735.1 Chrysochloris asiatica
TTTTTTTTTTTTGATAAAGGAAACAAGGGTAAATTGCTACAATTTGATGAACCTGAACTACACTTATAGAGGTAGTTAAGTCTAAGTACCAACAGAGCGGGAAGGAATCTTCACATCAAGTATCAATGCTATCCCCTCTGTGCACAGGGTAGTTAGGGACAGGCAATTTAGACATTGGCTACCTAAAATGAGGGGGGTGATAAAGGCATGAAGTAACTGGCTTACAAGGTTTCAAGAGGGAGTTTAGTTTAAGAGTATGGGGGAAAAGAAAGAGTCCCCATTGAATAGCTGTCATCTTGTCTAGATGGGTCTGGTGAAAAGAGATGGGGACAAGATTTGTATGATTCAATAGTAAATAATTGTTATCATGACTAATTAACGACTGTCACAATTGTAAAGGTAGAAGTTTTGTAACAAAAACAGGGGAGTGGTTAATCTTACAGTCCAGAAACAGAGGACCCTATCCTCTGTTTAGGACCATCAAGGGAGAAGAGCACAAACAAAACAGGAGACCTTATCCAGAGAAGCAGTGGCAGAGATGGGGGCATGGAGAAGGGGAGCGGCTGAGGACTCTAGATTCATGGGAAGAGAGGGACTAAGAGCTAGTGGCCAGGAGGCAGATTTGCAGAATGTGCCCTTTGGAGGTGTAAATTATTATATATGCCTGAGTGTGTGTTGTTTTTTTTTTTTTTTAAAGCTAAAGTGGATAGAGAGAAATACTGTTAACTGATGGTACATGGAGGGGATTATAATCATTGTAATGAAACAAGGTATATGATTTGTTGAAATATCACAATCAGGCAACCACTAAGGGGTGTGCCCAGGAAAGTTCCTGCTGGGGCCAGCTGAAGGAAGTCATCCAAAACCCACTTTTAAACATACTCTGCTTCTGCCTCTGGCAGTTCAGCTGTCAGAGGTGCATGAGATACTCATGAAAAATTGGCATCTGAACACTTAAACCTAGGCACGAGATGGAATCAAACTCTGCCTGGCTAGACTCTTTCATAAGCAAAAGCAAAATGTCTTCCGATTTCATGTTCCATAGCAGCATCCAGATTGAATAAACATCGTGAAAGGATACAACTCTGATGCACATCTTTCCTAACTTTAAACCACATAGTATCCTCTTGTTCTGTTCAGATGAATGCCTCTTATTCTATGTGTAGGTTGTGCATGAGCATAATTAAGTGTTCTGGAATTCCCATTTTTGCCACGTTATCCATAATTTGTTACGATCCACACAGTCAAATGCCTTTGCAGTCAGTAAAACACAAACATGATGATTTCCGCATCATTCAAGATTTTGCTCACAGAATCCTTCAGTATTGCAACAAAAGGCTTGAATATTTTCTCCAGTTCTTTCAGCTTGAGAAATGCTGCATGTTCTTCTTTTGTTTTCCTAAGTCCTGGTCTTTGCACATTTCCTTATAATACTTTACTTTATCTTCTTGAGTTGTTCTTTGAAAATTTCCATTCAGCTCTATAACTTCATCATTTCATCCATATGCTTTAGCTACTCTATGTTTAAGAATAATTTTCAGAGTCTCTTCCTACATCCACTTTGGTCTTTTCTTTCCTGTCTTTTAAATGGCCCTTTGTTTTCTTTATGTATGATGTTTTTGATGTCACCCCACCACACCTCTGGTCTCTGTCATTAGTGTTCAATGTGTTAAATCTGTTCATGAAGTGGTCTCTAAACTCAGGTGGGATATTTTCAAGGTTGTATTTTGACTCTCATGGATTCATTTTAACTTGCAAATGAGCAGTTGATGGTCTGTTGCACATTTGATCCCTGGCCTTATTGTGGCTGATGAAATTGAACTTCTCCATCATTTCTTCACACAGATGTGAAGATTTGATTTCTATGTATTCCATCTGGTGAGGTCCACATGTATAGTCACTATTTATGTTGTTGAAAACAGGTATTTGCAATGAATAATTTGTTGGTCATGCAATCTCCAGTGTCATTTCTATCACCAAAGATACATTTTCCAACTACTGATCCTTCCTCTTTGTTTCCAACTTTTTCATTCAGTCAATACATCTTGATTGCATGTTTGATCAATTTCAGGCTGAAGAAGCTAGTAGACTTTCAGTTTCTTCATTATTGGTTTTGGTGGTTGGTGCATCAATTTTAATAATAGTACTAATTGTTCTTCCTTATGTTGTAGTTGTTGTTGTTAAGTGCTGTCAAGTTGGTTCTGACTCATAGTGACCCTGTATAGAGTTTCCAAGGGTGTAAATCTTTGCAGGAAAGGAGAACTTCATCTTTCTCCTGAGGAGTGAATGTTGGGCTTGAACCATAGACCTTGTAGCTTGAAGCCCAAATGCTTATCCTACAAAGCCAATGCATTGTATTTCAAGATATATTTTGAAGTGATCTTTGTGGTGATGAATGGGATGCCTTTCCTCTTGAATTTGTCACTCTAAGCAAAGTAACCCATATGATTGTCTGATTCAAAATGGTCAATACCTGTCTATTTCAGCTCACTAATTCTTAGGATATCACTCTTCATGTATTCCATGTCATTTTCCATGATTTCTAATTTTTTTAAATTCATACTTCATACATTCCACATTTTGATTATCAAGGGAAAAGATAAAGGGCAGGCTGTTTTGTAGGGACTGGGAAAGTAGGAAAGGGTTGGTGGTGAGCTGAGGATAAGGCCAGGGTTGGATGGGAAGGAAGCTAAACTTGGGTGCCTGCAATTCTGGATCAACCCTTTAGGGCAAATCACAGCTATTTTAAGACAAGGGCTGATTTAGGGCTCAGGTAAGGTTTTCTGCCACTTTTTTCTTTTTCCCGAGCTTCTTAAAATCAGAAGCTAGTTCTCTGGAAATCTGTCAGTCATTAAGCTGTTTTTATTTTAGGTAATGTTCCTTTTAAGTATTTGTTTTGGATGTAGCAAAAATTCTGTTCGAAGAGATACCTGTATCTCAGGGAAAGGTGATGAAAGAATTTTAAAGATGCCCTTAGGACTGGGCCAGAGTTAGTGGTAATCCCATCCCCTTGCTCCACTGCAGTTAACCCTTCCATCCCAAGCTGTTCTGAGGGGCTCCCCACAGGTCTCTTACCTTTGGGGATTCCTTGAAAGGTTCGCTGTAGAGGCTGCGTATCCTTCTGCGGTCAATGACCTTATTATCAGCTGGTGTGGGTTTGTTGGCCTCGCCTTTGAACTGAGTGCTGTAGCTGGTTTCATGAGACATCTTATCATCTGGGGGCTTGTACTCGTTCTTGGCTTTTATTGCTTTCACAGGCTTGATGTCTGGCCATGCTCTGAATTCATTCCTGTGAATCAAAGAAAGCACCAGTGAAATGAGACATCATATACCAGGAAGCAAGACTCCTAAATGTTGTTGTGAAGCGCTGTTGAGTTGGTTCTGACCCATGGCGACCCTGTTTAGGGTTTCCAAGGAGTAGCTGGTGAGCTTGAACTACTGACTTTGCAGCCCAGCGTATTAACCCACAGCACTGCACCAGGAATCCAAGACTCTTGATACAGGACCACAAACAAGGCAAGCCCTCAATGAGCGCTTGCAGAGGTAGTTTCACCCTGTTGTTATAGATCTTTGCAAGTGTTCCTTCTTGCAAAGTTAACTGAGGTGGTAGCAAGAGCAATAGTATTTTGGAGAAAGAGCGCATGCAACTGGTTCTACATTTTGTGACCATGCGCTAGGAATTCTAATATTTGGATCTCATTTTCCCAACCTGGAGAACCCTCAATACATTAGGTCATTGATGAGTCCGATAAACATTGCTAAGTGCAAGGTTAAAGAGTTGTGAAAAGTAAATGAGACAGCATCTTAGGCATTTTCCAGTTACTGTGAATTGATTTCAACTCCTGAAGACTCCATGTGTGTCAGAGTAGAACTATGCTCCATAGGGGTTTCAATGGCTGATATTCTGGGAAGTAGGACATTAAGTCTTTCTTCCGAGTCACTTCTGGATGCACTGACTGGAATCTCCAAACTTTTGGTTAGCAGTCAAACATTAACCATTTACATGACCAGGGACTCCTGGATTATGCATGGTTTTAGGGAAAAAAGCACACATGAAAAAGTCCACACAGAAAAAACACCACTGTAATAAATGTATACAAGAAACAGGCACACAGGGACAACTGCTAATCCTAACCCTAACCAACTGTTGTTGTGTGCCCTCGAGTTCATTCTGACTCACAGGGACCATGTATAGGGTTTCTGAGGCAGCAGAAAGTCTTATCTTTCTCCTGTGAACCCTTCGGTTAACAGCCCCAAATGTAACCCACTAGGCTTGTTAGGCTCCCAACCCTACCAAGCATATGGTTGGTCTTTTTCTGTGTGAACTTTTTGTGTGAGCTTTTGTTCATGTGCACTTTTTTCTGGTTACTGAGAGGAGAGACCTCTGTTGTCTCTTATGAGACCTTCCTCCAAGCTTGAAACTTCCTTTCCCCATGTAGCCTGGACCTCCACCCAGATTTCTTACCAACAACTCACAGACTCAAATGTACTTACAATGAAATGATCTTTCTTGCCAAATTGTCTTCTTCTCTTGGCTTCCCTCATTGGATGCTTGCAACTACTTCCCTAGGGATTTACAGCCTCAGAACCCAGTCACTGTGAGCCATTGGTTAATTTCACCCATTCATTTACTTACAAACTGAATGTTTATAATCTGTGTGGCCAGATGCTGAACTCTATCTATGGACCTAAATTGACTAAGGTCAGGCCCTAAGCTCAAAATGAAGGAGGCAGAGAGATTCGTGTATACACCGGGACAACATGGTAGGAGCTGTGATGGAGGAGGAAGTGGGGAGCATAGGAGAGGAACTCCTATGAATCTAGGAAGGGTTTCTGGAGTAGACAGAGAGACTGATTGGGAGTTGGCCAGGATGACAGCAGGCCCCTGGCAGAGTGAATATTACCTACAGGGGCTCATGAGAGGCCCAGACCCTCAGAGGACTTGGAGGCAGTTTGGTGAGGCTGGGTCAACTTTGGTGGGAAGGGCACAAGGCAGATTGTGAGGTATGGCTAGGAGATGATCCGGGGCTGCCAACTGATTTCAAGTCAAGGATGAGTGTATTCAGGTTAGTTTCTAGAAGAGAATTTTGGTGGCAGTGTGACTGGGTCGCAAAGGCAGGAGACCACTCAGGACACTGTGCAGTGTGCCAGGGAGGCCAGTGGAAGCTTGAACCAGGATAGTACTGGTGGGGACAGAGAAAGCACTAGATGAAAAGGATGAAGCCAATGGGCAGGATTTGAAAATGGATGAGACTCCAGGATTTGGGCTTGTGGTTGGCAGTGCGCCCCACTGAGAAGGAGGTTTTCAGAAGAAGGATTGAGACTCCTGCTTCCATTGATGGCATCGCACCCACCCTAATGTCAAGACTGCTTTTGACCTTTTCCTCTCCCCTATCTGGTGTGGCTCTGTGGGTTAATGCACCAGACTGAAAAGCCGTTGGAACTGCAAGCTCGGCGGTTCAAGCTCACCAGCTGCTCCTCGGAAACCCTATACAGGGTCGCTATAGGTCAGGATTGACTTGACGGCACTTAACAACAACCTTCCTTTACCTACCTTAGGTTCCCAGAGGAGGTACCAGTCAGGTACCATGACTTTCTGAAGCATTTTGGCTCTTCAGACAAGCCTGAGGTTGGCACAGGTTACATTTGGAGTTCTGGCCACCATTCCCTGCCTGAGACTTCGGGCCTTCCTTCTTTCAGACCTAAAACCCTGTTCATAAGATAGGCTCCAACCCATAACAACCTGGCTCTAAATGGATGATAGTAAAACCTGCCTTTTCCTGCCCTGCCTACTTCCAGAATTAGGACTGAGATGAGTATGTACTGTTCCTAACACTGTTTCTGGGTCATCTCTCCAGGGCAGCTTCTGGAGCCGTCTGCATCTCAGCAGCAGGCTCTGTGGCCTGGCAAGGGTCCACTTGCAAATATATCCACAGAGGCTGTCACTGTAGGAAAAGCTTAGTAACCCCTGATCTTGAATAACTTTGGCAAATCATCTTCATGAGACTATTAATGAATCCTATAATAAGCTCACTGTAATTATGTCAGCTGTTAGGTATAAACCCAAATCCCATTAATTTAGAACTGTTTTTGAACTCTCCATAAAACCTCTCCAGCAATTCATCATATGTCATAAAAATAAAATTAGCTACTACCATTCATTAAGGAGCCCTGGTAAGGTAGTGGGTTACACATTGGGCTGCTAGCCGCAAGATGAGCAGTTTGAATCTACCAGCTGCTCCTAGGGAAAAAGATGAGGCTCTCTGCTCCCATAAAGATTTATAGCCTCAGAAACCCTATACAGATTGCTGTGAGTCAGAACTGACTCAACACACCACCACCACCACCACCATTCATTGGTTGCCTTACATAAGTTAGAGTAATGTATCTATATGTGCATTGGGAGAAAGATGAAGCTTTCTGCTCCCACAAAGATTTAAAGCCTCAGAAACCCATACAGGCTCGCCATGAGTCAGAACAGACCTGACAGCACTTAGCAACACGAACTTCTATATGAATTTATTCCCTATACTCTTTATAACAACTCTGAGAGGGAGGAGGCTTATTCCTCTTTTACAAAGGAGGTAATCAAGGTTCAGAAAGGTTAAGTGGTTAGCAGAAGGCTACACAGCTGGCAAACAGGAGAGCTGGGATCTGAATCCAGTCCATTTTCTATCCACTGCATTCTGATAACATGCTGGAGGGACAGTGTGCTCGGCCTGAGCTCACTGGCTCCAGCCTGCTGTTAGTTGTGTGATAGAAGGTCTATACGGCACAGCCTGGACGTAATGACATCTGAGTTCCTCCCAACCCCAGATACTCAACCCAGAACCCAGGAGGAACCATCTTCTGTAGTTGGTCATGCCCAGAGTATCTTGCTAGGGGTTCATGGTCCTCTGTCACATGATCTCTCCCTCATGTGCAACCAGATTTCTGCAGGATCATTCATTCATTTGTTCATTCAACATTTACCAAACACCAGTTAAGGACATGGCACCATGAACCCACAAGGATGTACAAGCCGCATTTGAGGTGTCTGTAATCTAGTGGTCAGGACCTGTCTATGTGTGTATGACCCATGAGAAAAGGCAGAACGAAACAAATGGGAAAGAGTTCAGAAAAAAAGGAAAAGAAGGCTTCATTCTGATGATGATGATGATGTGTGTGTGTGTAAGGAGCATTGAAGGACACAGATAGAGGGAGAAATGGATGAAGGGAATTCAGGCTGAGAAAACAGCCTGTCTTTTACTCTAGATGGAGTAGTTAGTCCCTCTTTAACAGAGATTGGTGTTTTGTTTATCTG
>NW_006408844.1:2020899-2042396 GCF_000296735.1 Chrysochloris asiatica
GGCCTCTTCTGGAAGTTCTCTGTCAATGTATGATTGTAGCCATTTCTGTATTACCTTTAGCAAAACTTTACTCGCTTGAGATATCAAAGAGATTGTCTGATGATTTCCGCATTCCGTTGGGTCACCTCTCTTTGGAATGGACACAAATAGTGATCTCTTCCAATCAGTTGGCCAGATAGTTGTCTTCTAAATTTCTTGACAGAGATGAGTGAGTGCCTCTTGTGCCGCCTCACTTTCTTGAAAGATTTCAATTTTGATTCCATCAATTCCAACATAGCACAGAGCAATACACAAGAAATATTTAGGTTGAAATTCTGTTCTACCTCAGCTATTTAGGAAGGCTGCTAATGCTGGGGGTTTCTATTATTGTAAAAGTTTACTCTCTAAACTCCATGGTCTCTAGCTCCTTTATAGGAAAGAGAGTCCCTTACTAAAGTAAAGATTTTGAAGTCCCCCAAGCTTTTATTTATTATTATTATTATTGAGGTTTGGGTGAAAGTTTACAGAGTAAATTGGTTTTCCATTCAACAATTCAAACACATTTGTTTTGTGATATTGATTACAATCCCCACTTCCTCCCTGCATTTACCACGTCCCCTCATCCTTCTTGTCTATCTCTTCTAGCTTCTGAGCTGTATTCCTGGGCAAATGCTGCCCTTTTGATTTTGTCTGGTTGATTGTTCAGAATAGAAATGGATGTTCTAGCAAAACTTGTTCTCCTTTGACCCTGTGTTATTCTCATCATCTGACCTCTGGTTCCTAGGACATAAGCCTGCCAAAATCTCCAGCATATCACCTGACCTACAGATTTTGGATTCTCCAGCCCCCATAATCCCATGTACCAGCAAAGATCTCCAGCCTGCTGCCTGACCTATGGATTTTGGAGTTCGCATCCCTATGATTGTGTGAGCCATTTTCTTGAAATAAATCTCTCTATATAACAACAACAACAACAATTCTCACTGATTTTGCTCCTTTAGAGAATGTATTACATTGGACAAATCTGCTGCAAAAGATCTCTTTAAAATGTTAAAAACAAAGATGTCACTTTGAAGACTAAGTTATACCTGTCCTAACCCATGGTATTTTTAATCACTTTATATACATGTGAAAGCTGGACAATGAATAAGGAAGACTGAAGGAGAATTGATACCTTTGGATCATGGTATGGGCAAAATAATAATAATAATAATATACCTTGGATTGCTAGAAGAATGAGCAAATCTGTCTTGAAGAAGTACAGCGAAAATACTCCTTAGAAGCGAGTATGGCAAAACTTTGTCTCAAATACTTTGGACATGTATCAGGAGGGACCAGTTCCTGGAGAAGGACATCATGCTTGTAGAGGGTGAGTTAAAAAAAAAAAAGGAAGACCTTCAATGACTCGGACTGACACAGTGGCTGCAATAATGGGCTCAATTATTATCTTCATAAGCAGTGATTATAAAGATTGTGCAGGACTGGGCAGTGTAGTGTTCTTTTGAACACAGAGTCACTACGATTTGTAGCCAACTCATGGGCGCCTAACAACAATAACAGAGAAACAAGACTAAGACATAGTGATCTTGTCTTAGTCTGGGACTATGATGTCTATCAGACGGTGGGTAAACGCTCACAGTGAGCTCAGTAATATGCTTTGATCTGGGTTTAAATGGCCTTTCTTATGACTCATTTGTGCTGGGGGAAAATCGATGGTGAGAAGCTGGACCAGCTTCCCAGCCCCTAGCAGGGAGCCACAGAGCCAGGTCCAGCTTAAACCATTTCATGGAGATATAGTGGGCAAGATCCTCCTGGGTTGCTCTCCCAGGACCTCTGAACACCTTTGTCATCACGTTCCGAACAGTCACTAAAGCAGAACTCTATCTTAATGACTAGACAGTTTTCAAAGGAGTCAACAAATATTCTACCGTCACCTCCTCTTGTCCAGCCCCTCTGCCCCTGGTGTCTCTTGGGCTTTCAACACCAGGTGGACGGCTTCAATATCTTTCCCTGGACCACAACATTAGAATCACAGCCTCAGAATCCTGGTCTCCATCTCCTTTCTTCTAACTCACCCAGTACATTTAGCAGGATAAATCTTCTTCCAGCTCAGTTGTGAGCATGCTGCTCCCCTACTAAAACACCACCCTTCAGGACAAAGTTCAAACAAAGGTGCCTTTTATTTCCCATGTATTATGATTACTCAGGATAACAGGTAGGAAGGACACTTTGATTTAGCCCCAACCCTTATTTTTTTTCCAACACTTATTTTTTTTATAGGGCTCTAGCCTTATTTCTTCATCTTAATCACTCACTAGCATTATTATTTAGTGAGCATGTGCAAAGTTCTTTAAATGCATTCTCTTATTTAATTCTCACAGCAACCTTTGCAGTAGGTGCTATATCCTACTCTGAGGATGAGGACTCTGTACCACACTGCCCTTCCCAAACCCATACTGAACTTTTCTACTGCTGGGTTTTTGCTCATGCTGTTCCTGGACCTGGCATGCTCTTTGCTGCACGCTTCCAACTACTGAAATACCACAGGACCTTCTGTAGCAGGCTCCAGTTCTCTCCCTATAGGGAGCCTTCCCTAGCTGCATGGCTGGGTTAAGTTTGTCCTCTTTGACCATCATCTCTTATAGTAGGACTACCTTTCTGGACATCTTCCTTCCTTGCCAGATTGTGCAGTCACTGATGATAAACCTGTCCTTTTGCATCTGTGAACCCTCACACTGCCTAGGACAGGAGTACACAATGCACCCCACACTTCACCATGTGAAATGTTAGCCAGGAGCCGCTAGGCTGCCCCAGCCAAAGAGGGGGCATGAAGTTATGAGACAGGCATCTCATGGCATCCTTATTATTTCTTGCAATGTGTCCACAAATTACTTGAAATTTTGTCCTTCAAGAGATAGAGCTTAATTCTCTACCCCCTTGAATGTGGTCTGGGTTTACTGGCCTCCTTCTAACAAACAGAATATGATGAAAATGCTGGTGCATAACTTAGAGCCTAGGTCACAAAAGACATTTCCTGCTTGGGTCACTTGCTCTGGGGGTGGCAAGCTTTCATATCAAGCAACCCCTATGGAGAGGCAAAGACTGAGGCCTCCTGCCAACAACCATGTGAGTAATCATCTTAGAACTGGAACCTTGGCTCCAGACAAATCTTCAGATGACCTCATGGGAAGCTTTGAGCCAGAACCACCCAGCTAAGCCATCCCTGGATTCCTAACTCTGAGAATCTACCAGAGATAATGAATGTTTTCTGTTTAAGCAGCTAAGCTTGGGATTGTTTGCTACACAGCAATAGATACTAATCAAAAGTTGATCAGAAATCATTCTTACCAATGTAAGAAATGACTTTGCATACTCGCCTCCCTTCATTTCAACAGGGCAGAAGATACTGGCTTGAGCAGAGCACAGAAAAGTTCAAGTTCACAACAGAGCCACTGCATCAAGTATATGACGAGAGGTCATAAGACAGAGTAAACATTTGCAGCCTTCATTAGAAGGTAGCTAAGACTCCTATGCAGCAAGGTGTAGCAATGAAGACATACAGGCCCTCAGACAAGACAGTGATCCTCAGAGCACACAGCACATGTGAGCACAGGGAAGAGGCTAACTGAGGTCAACAAGACAGGACAAAGCGGAGAGCCTGGGCCAGAGCAGAGAGTGAGGTTCAGTAAAAAGAGCAAGGGCTCTGGAATGAGATAAATAAATCTGGATCTGTCCCAACTGTAATCTTCAGGCCAGCACCTCACCTGATCTGAATTTCAGTGAACTCACTTTTTTTTTTTTTTTTAGTTTTTTTTTTTTTTTTTTTTTTTTATTGTTGTTGAAAATATACACAGCAGCCCATACACCAACTCTGTAAAGTCTACATGTATAAATGCAGCAACGCTGGTTACATTCTTCAAGTGGTACAACTATTTTGACCCTCCTTTTCCAAATCATTTCTCCTTCATTAGCATAAACTCTCTGCCCCTAAGCCTTCTATTTAATTTTTGAATTGCTGTTGTCAATTTGATCCCCTATAGATAGCTTTTTAAAAGAGCAGGCTACTGAAGGCAGATATTCTTTCCCAATTAAGCTATTACAGACTAAAGGTGTGCCTGACCCATGCCATGGTATTTTCAATTACCTTATTTGCATGTAAAAGCTGGACAATTAATAAGGAAGAATGAGTCCGAATTGATGCCTTTGAATGACGGTGTTGGTAAAAAAACATTGAATATACCATGGGATGCCAGAAGAGTGAACCAATCTGTCTTGGAAGAAGTGCAGCCAGTATGCCCCTTAGAAGAAAGGATGGCAAGGCCTCGTCTCATATATTTTGGGCATGTAATCAGGAAGGCCCAGTCCCTGGCGAAGAACTTCATGCTTGGTAAATTAGAGAGTTAGTGAAAAAGAGGAAGCCCCTCAATGGGACAGATTGACACAATAGCTGCAACAGTGGGCTCAGACATACGAATGACCGTGAGGATGGTGCAGGACCGTTCTATTGTTCAAGGGGTCGCTATGAGTCAGAGCCGACTTGACAGTACCTAACAACAAACACCATTGGGATTTAAAGAGGACTTCAGGGGTTTAATGTTTAGAGATTATCTCAGGGCTATAGTTTTGGGTTTCATCCAGCCTCAATGGCTCTAGAAAGCCTAGATTCCATGAGAATCAGAAATTCTCAGTGAAGTAATTTTTCAAAGTGTCCACCCAAGGTTCACAGGATGGATGTGAGGGTAAAAGGAGAATGTACATAAAGTAGTTCTTTAGTACATAAAGAAGATCTGGACACTCATATCAGAATTACAAAGCACTATTTGGTTTTCAGAGTCCTGGTGTGATGCTGTGGATTAATGCACTGGACTGCAAAATCAGTTTGAACTGTAAGGTCGGTGGTTCAAGCTCACCAACTGCTCCTTGGAAAGCCTATACAGGGTCACTATGGGTTGGAACTGACTTAACAACAGCAAAAACAATATTTGGTTTTCATTATAAAGTTTTGTATTCAAGAAAAATGATTGAGTAGCTTCTATGTTCAGGTATGGATTTAGAAATATACTGGAGAACAGGCAGACACACCCCTCCAGAGACCTTGTAAGCAGACCATCAAATGCATGTCTAGCTGTTGTATTTCTGAACCGGGAAGACACTATCAGACCACTGCAGTCGGCATTCTAGTGTCCAGGGTGGGCACAATCCAGTCAGCAACTTCTGATGCCAGCTTATTTCTGAGTGCATTGCACGGGGTAGACTTGAACAAAGTAGCATTCAATGAATGCCTGATTAATTGAATCTCCAATACTGAGTATCCACTATAAACAGATGTTAGCTTTTTAGGGCCTTGTCCCATTTAAGCACATTTCATTGCAGTGATTCAAAGAGACTACTGAAAGAGCAATTACAGAGGGAGAGAATGAAGACAGGCAAGAGCAGGGTGATTGATGAAGCCAGGTCCCAGGAGGGAGTAGGGGAGGCACCAGGCACTGGGGAAGAGCATTTGGCTTTGCAAAGAAAGTGTTGTAAAAGAACAGAACAGAATAGAATGGAAGCTGTTCTTTCATTTCTAATTTGAAAAGCTTGACACATAAAGTAACAAGGAAAATTAACCATATAAGGAATAATTTTTACTGCTGTGAAGATTTATTAAGTGAAAAGACTCAAAGGCTTTGATTCCAACTCATAGTGATCCTGTAGAGGGTTTCCGAGGAGCAGCTTATGGGTTCGAACTGCTGATCTTGTAGTTCAATGCCCAGTGCTGATCCTACATTGCCACACCAAAAAGGCATGTGTTAATTGGTATAAATCATGTCTTGATAAAAGTGCAGACTTACAAGAGTGGATTACTGCCAACAAAAATCATAAAAACTTCCATTTTTCTGCCTATAAACCTCACCTTTATTAATTAGGATCCTGGTGTGGCACTTTAGGATAAACACTGGACAGCTAACCACAAAGTGAGTGGTTCAAACCTACCCAGTCTCTCCTTGGAGACCCTATACAGGGTTGTTGTAAGTCAGAACTTACTTAATGGCACTTAATAACAACATAACAATAAATAAAAATAAAGTAGAAAATAAAATTCTTTCCTCATCTTCCTGGCAACAAAATTTTCAGTAGCATTCCTCGACTGCTTTATGAGGACGAAGACAATGCTTTTATGTCTTAACAATCTAAAATCTCCCTCCAGACTTTCATAGGTAATTGCTGCTGTCATGGAAACATATTCAGTCCCTGTGCAGAAATCTTGCCTACATTTGTTATATTAAAATGTACTCAAGTCTCCTCCATGGATTCTGATGGAGGCAGTTCATGAACACTGCCAATGCTAAGCTATTGTTAGGAGGTGGATAAGGGAAGTATCAACTATAGAAAAGAAAAGAAAATCCCTGAGCCCAGAGAGTTGCAGGTGGCTAACACAGGCATCTCTTGTCTTTCGAGTGGAGTGGAAGATAGCTTCCTCTGAACCAGAAATGTCTGGGTGAGAAGAGCTTTCTGATCTGTGCATGTGAATATGCAAGCATGCATTTCTCAACATCTCCTGAGTGAAAGAAAGAAAAAGGGAAACTTGTAGGGAATGGCAACTCTCTCCTCATTTCTGATCACTCATATGTATTAGTATCTAATAATGACATGCACACCATGTATGATGGTTTTCCAAAATGAGCAAAGTACAAACTTGGGCAAAGCTGTCAGTACATAAAGAAATGTTGAAGCGAAACCTAATGTCAATACAAAAGGAGTGGGAAAGGATTCCCTCCCCTCCCTATGGAAAGATGTGATATGGTATAACAGTTGGCAGTGTTGAACATCAGGGCTTGGACCTTCTCATTAGCTAAATGGCTAATCTGTATGCAACCGTTGTCTAAGTCTAGTCACAGACTACATATGGCTCACAGGCCCCTGTGCACCTGGGAACCCAGGCCTCATACAAAGAAAGCCCATGTGTACACTGTGTCATGAGGGTAGATAGTTAAAAATGAAAATTGTTCAAACTGAGTCATTTTAATTCTACACAAATTAATTTCAACACAGGGTCACTATGAGTCGGAAATGACTCAATGGCATTTAACAACAACAAAATTTATTAGACACTACTCTAGGAACTGAACTGCTAACCACAAGGTCGGCAGTTCAAGTCCACCAGCTGCTTTTAGGAAACCCTACACAAGGTAGGTATGAGTTAGAACCAACTCGATGACACTTAACAACAAGAACAAGCTAGGAACTGTAGAGAAGAAAAGGGTGTAAAATAAATGTACAGGTGGTAGAATGAAGGCGAAGAGTAGAGGAGTGTTGTGGTTAAGACAAGTACACATATAAATATGCCCCAAGAAAAAAAAAAGATAAGAGCTAGATAAGAGTTTTAAGAAAATGACTTCACCCTCATCTGTCTCCATCAGCTGTAGGGATGCTGGGGTGGTTGCGTTACTTAACCGTAGAAGTATCTAGTCGAGGTTGATGAGGTGAGGCTGCATTCTCTCAGTTAGATAGGGCACCAAGTACCTGTGTCCATCACCTGGAGGAAGACAGCTTCTCAGACAGAAAATTGGAACCTTGAGGGGTTTTCATAAAAGGTGGAAGAGAATGCAACCTCTCTCTGGGGTGAACTTAGAATTCTGGTAGTATACTCCCATGAGATAATCTATAAAAAGTGCCAAGAACGTTGTATAATAT
Organism: Chrysochloris asiatica; assembly: GCF_000296735.1. Lineage (NCBI taxonomy): Eukaryota > Metazoa > Chordata > Mammalia > Afrosoricida > Chrysochloridae > Chrysochloris > Chrysochloris asiatica. Next base: position 2,028,556 of record NW_006408844.1, read on the forward strand.
ATCTAGTGGTGAGCTTGATAAATACATGGTTCTTCACTTCTTGTTCTGTACGTAGTTGTTGTTGTAAGTGTTGTCAAGTTGGTTTCAACTCAGAGCTACCCTGTGTAGTGTTTCCAAGTAGCAGCTGGTGGGTTTGAACCACCAATATTGCTGCTAGCAGTCTAATGCTTACTCTACGATTACACACCAGGGCTCCATACACAGAGTACTTAATAAACAGATAAAGCTTGTGCTGAAAAACAACACCACTTTACAACTTTTTCAGACCCATGCTAACTTACTCTTTAAAATTAAAGGAGTACTAGAACTGATTTATAGCAATATGTTTGACAATGTAGATGAAATGGACAAATTCTTAGAAAGAGACAAATTACAAAAAACAATTCAAGAAGAAACAGAAAATCTGACTAGACCTATCTCAAGTAAAGAAATTCCATTAGTAATTAAAAAATTTCCTACACAGAAAGCCCAGCCCCAGATGGATTTACGGGTGAGTTCTATCAAACATTAAGGAAAAAAAAATAGTATCAACTATAACAAACTCTTTTAGAAAATAGAGAAGGAGGGAACATTTCACAAGTAATTTTATGAGGCCCTGATACAAAAGATACCAAAGACATTACAAGAAAACTATCAACCAATACTCCTCACTAATATAGATGTGAAGATGCTTTAAAGACAGTAAAAAATCAAAGGCAACAACTCATTAAAAAGTTTAAACATTATGATCAAGTGAGTTTTATGTAAGGAATGCAAGGTGGTTTTAACATATAAAAATCAATTAATATAATATTCTGTGTCAACCAAACAAGAACTAGAAATAATATGATCATCTTCATGGGTTCAGAAAAAGTATTTAACTAAATCTAATGTCCTCTCAAGACAAAAAAAATCAGCAACTGGAAAGAGACGGGAACTCCCTCAAATGAATAGAGGGTTTCTACCAAAAGCCTACAGCTAACATCATATTCAGTAGTGAAAGACTGAATGCTTGCCCTTAAGATCACAACCAAGGCTAGGATTTCTACTCTCATCAGTTTTATTCAACATTGTACTTAAGGTCATAGCCAGTATAATAAAGCAATAAAAAGAAATGAAAGGCATGCAGATTGGAAAAAGAAATACGTAATAACTGTCATTATTTGTAGATGGCATGATCTAGCATTTAGAAAACCTTCCAAACATGGGGAACAAAAACCATTCACGAGCATCAAAAATAACGAAATACTTAGGATGAATTTAACAATTTAAATGAATACCTGTGCACTGAAAATGACAAAACATTGCTGAGAGAAATGAAAGAAAACTGAAATAAGTAAAAAGATATATTAAATATATGATTTTATTAACAATAATCAGCACAAAGCATATCCTGATTTCCAATTCTCCAGACTAAAGTAACACTCCATCGCTGACCACTGTCCCTCCCTTCAGCTATCTTCCCTCTCTGCTGGGCTTGGTAATTTGCAGCAATATCTCACAGAATCGTGAACTGTACATACAGTTATATAGTTTACTAGGGAAGTAACAGGCTACAACTTGGAATCATGATCAGCTTGGAAGGAATAGGAACAAGGTCAACTTGGAAGGAACAACCTGACACCCAGGATGGACATCAGGAAGCACACAGGTCTGGAAGATGCTCCACAGTGAAGAGCACATCCCTCCCTTCTTCAGTGTAGGACAGCTCTCTCTCGGCTATGCATGCCCACTTTTGGATGTGCATGTCCCCTCATGACTGGCCTCCTCTAAGTGCCATCAGGCCAGGCTTCATCTTGGTCATGGATACCCACTTTGGGCTGTGCGTGCTGCTGGGCTCGCTCTTTCTCTCTGGCCTCTAGCTGTCTTCAGTGTCACAGCCCTTAACCTGTAATTACAGCACTTTTAGCTCCACTGGTAAGCGTTCGGCTCAAAGGCACTCAGTTCTCTTTCTACTTTTTTTTCTCTCTCTTCTCTTTGCCTCTGATCATCTCTGTGAGATTGGTTCCTTGTATAGACAAGTGGCTCAACCCTATTGGGTGAATTTTCAAGTCACTATTTGCATAAAAATTGGCCAATCCCCTCGCTAGACTACACTGATCAGTTCTTTTACTGGGTTGCAAATGGTTTGACCTATTTGCATAAAAACTGATTTTTACTGCCTGCAGGGACTGGCTTCTTCCCTGAGCAAAAAATGACAAGCTTCTCAAAGGAACAAGTACAACTGTAACAACTTTGAGGAAAATTCACTAAACAGTTTTTTTTTTTGTGTGTGTGTGTGTGTGTGTTTGTATGGGGGGCATTATTGTTGCTGTTTTCACAGAACCAAGGCAAACAGCAACACAAACGAACTCATTTCGCCACATATATCATGATTATGGATCGAAGATACCGTATTGTTAAAGTGAAAAGTCTCTAGAAATAGATCTATAAACTCAAAGTAATTCTTAGAATCTAGCAAGACATTTTGTTGATATTGACAAGTTGATCCAAAAATGTTTGTGGAAATGCAAAAGACCTGCAATTGCCAAAACAATTTCAAGAGGAACAAAATCTGAGAATTTACATGAGCTGATTTCAAAACCTATTATAAATGGAATCCTGATCAAGAGAGGTGCAGAACAGAATTTCAAATTCTGATAGACTCTAGACTTTTTTGGAACTGTTGAGGCTTGATGACCATCTGAAACTATTGCTCTGAGAAAATCTTTTAGCCTTGAACAAAAAACATCTATCTACTTGGGATTAAACTATCTATATGGAATGGAATTGACAATAGCAACTCAAAAGATTAGATAGGAAATGTAGATGGCAGTGAATTTATGTTAATGAAAAGTAACAATTCAGAAAATGAGGGTGAGAATGGTTGTACAATTCGAGGAATGTAATTAATGCCAGTGAATCATACATGTAGACATTGTTGAACTGGTATATGTTTAGCTGTGTATATTTTCAAAAACAATTGAAAAACTTATTATAAAGCTACAGTAACAAAAGTGTGTTAGTGGTATAAGAAAAGACATATAGATCTATGAACAGGATAGAAAGTTCAGCTGAAGTTGACTCACACTGGCTCACAGAGCAAATTGCTAAATTTCAGGAATCTGGTGGACCAATTGCTAAACTATTGGCAGCTTGAAATTGATAGTGTAGGCACTTTCACATCATGGAAATCAGCAACACTGAAAACCAGGCTCCTCCTTGGTCCCACAGAGAGCCAGGTGTTAAACACTATCATACCAGTGCCCACATATATTGATCAATTTATTTTTGACCAAGATGCTAAGATAATTCAAACAGGTAGGAAGTGATAGTCTTTTCAACAAACAGTGTTGGGAAAACTAGATATTTACATGAAAAGAAAATGAATTCCAACCATCACCTTATACCATATACAAAAATTAAATAGATATGGACCACAAACCTAAATGTATACCCTGAAACTATAAAACCTGTGGAAGAAGACAGGAAAAAAAATTTTTGTGGCCTTCACTCAATTCACTGCCACTGAACCGATTCCAAGTCATAGCAACCCTATATAGGTTTTCCAAGGCTGTCTATTTATAAGAGCAGAGAATCTCATCCTTCCCATGGAATGGATGGTAGGTTTGAACTGCTGACCTTGCAGTTAGCAGCCCAGTGCTTATCCTACAATGTCACACCAAGGCTCCCTTTGTGACCTTAAGGTAGGCAAAAATTTCTTAGATATGATACAGAAATCAAAAACATGATAAAGTTCTTCAAATTAAACATTTTTACTCTTCAAAAAGGATACCTTTAAGACAATGAAAAGACAAGCCACAATCTAAGAGAAAGTATTTTCAAAACATAATCTGATAAAGGTACAAAGTGACTGGCTTACAAGTTTTCAAGAGGGACTTTAGTTTCAGAGTGTGTGTGGGGGGGGAAGGTAGAGTCCTCACTGAATAGTTTTCATCTTGTCTAGATGGTGCTGGTGAAAAGAGATGGGGATAAGATTGTTATGATTCAATAGTGAGTAACTGTTACCATGACTAATTGCGACTGTCACAACTGTAAAGGTAGAAGTTTTGTAACAAAAATAGGGGAGTGGTTAATCTTACTGTCCAGGAACAAAGGACCCTGAGGTCATCAAGGGAGAAGAGCATGAGCAGAATGTGGGACCCTATCTAGACAAGCAGTAACACCAGAGATGGAGACAGAGATGAGGACATGGAGAGAGAGAGAGCAGCTGAGGACTCTAGACTCATGGAAAGAGAAAGGCTGAGTGCTGGTAACCAGGAGGCAGGCTTGCAGAATGTGCCCTTTAGTCATTTAAATTATTATATATTCCTGAGTGTTTTTGTGTACATCCACCCCTCTCCAAAACAAAAGAAAACAAAAAACAGAGCAAAGAGAAGCAAAAACTGTTGAATGATGATGCATGGAGGAGATTGTAATCATTGCAATGACATGGTGAATGTAAAACTGATGTGTTCCCATGTAAATTATCACTCAATTCACAATAAAAACTTAAAACAAAACAAAAACACAATCTGATAAGGCATTCATATCCAGAATATATAAAGATCTCTTAAAACACAACAAAAAAGACAGACAACCCAATTAAAAATGACACGGTTGTTAAGCGTTGGGCTGCTAAACAAATAGACACTTGTAAAGACACTTCAACAGAGAAGATATACAAATGACAAATACTCCTATGCACATGGGAAGATACTCAATATCCTTAGTGATTAAAAACAGATAAACAAAATCAAGCATGTCGTGGAGTCAATTCAGACTCACAGTGACACCATAGGACAGAACAGAATTGCCCCATGTGGTTTTCAAGGCTGTGATCTTTATAGAAACAGACAGACTACCACATCTTTCTCCCAAAGAGCAAGTGGTGGGTTTAAGCTTCTGACCTTTCTTTTGGTTAGCATCCAAGCACTTAACCACTGTGCTACCAGGGATCCTTTCTTAACCATTAAACCCACCACTGTTGAGTCAATTCCAGCTCATCAGACAGAGTAGAACTGCTCCATAGCATTTTTGAGACTGTAAATCCTCTTTAAGGGAACAGACAGTTTTATCTTTCTGCTGCAGAGTGGCTAGGGGGTTTGAACTGCCAACCTTCCAGTTAGCAGCCCAATGCTTAACTAACTGTGTTACCAGGGATCCTTTTATTAGTCATTACTCTTGTTGTTAAGTGCTGTTGATTTGGTTCCAACTCATAATGACTTTCTATAGGGTTTTCCAGGAGTGGTTAGTGGGTTTGCAGTTCTGTAGTGCTTATCCTATAGTGACACACCAGGACTTTAGGGAAATGAAAATTAAAACCACAGTGAGACACCACTCTACAGCACCAACCCCCAAACCCAAACCATTGCCATCCAATCAATCTCCTAGTTGTGGTCGTCGTGATGTGCCATGGAGTCGGTTCTGACTCATAGTAAGCCTGTACAGAGTTTCCAAAGCTGTAAATCTTTACGGGAGCAGAAAGCCTCATCTTTCTTCCTTGGAACAGCTGGTAGTTTCAAACTGCTGACCTTGAGGGTCACAGCCCGATTCGAAACCACTACACTGCCTAATTGTTGTTGTTGTTAAGTACCTAATAGAACGGCTAACATACAGAACACCAGCAGTGCTAAGTATTAGAAAGGATGTGAAACAACTACATTACAGATGAGAATGTAAAGTGGAACTTCCACTTAGGAAAATTACTTGTTTTTAAATTAAGCATGCACTTACCATATGACCCAACAATTCCATTTTGGAGTTTCAAAGTGAAGTGAAAACTTATCTCTACAATGTGCATATGAATGTTAATAACAGCATTATTCATAGTAGCTAAAAAGTTGCAGACAACTCGAATGTCTGTCAATTGGAATAAACAATTCCCCCCCCCCCCCCCCCCCCTTTTTCTTCCAGGGAGTGCTTAAAGGCTATTAAAACTGTGTTTGTCATCTGTAATCTTGACGTTAAAAGAGATTGCCCATTTATTTTTCTTTTATTGAGCTTTCTCATACCAAACTACTAATGAGGTAATTAGCAACAGAATAATTACTCTATAATTACTAGAAGAGTGGGATGGAAAATGCATAGCAAACTAGGCAGTCATATTTTGTGTTGCTCTGTCAGAGAGCCAATGAGAATGATCTCTGTGAAAGTCAGTAAGCAGGAAGTTTATTAGCCTATAAAATGGGAGCTACTGTAAAAGTAATTCATTTAGAGGTAAAGAGGCATGTCTTTTCAACTCTCCCTGGGAGTTCAGTATTCTCTTGAAGTCAGTATGGATGGGAGAACAAGGAATCTATATAATCATCCAGGACCAGATTGGAATCTTCATCCATACATTAAACCCAACCCAACCCTGTCACATGTATTCTGACATAGAGAAACCCTATAGGATAGAGGAGAACTACTCCACAGGGTTTTCAAGGTTGCTGTGGGATAAAGTACTGGACTACAAGGTCGGTTTGAACTGCAGGGTTGGAATTTCAAACTTACCAGCAGCTCCTCAGAAACCCAATACCAGGTCGTTATAAGTCAGAACCGACTCAACAACAACAATCCTTTATGGAAGCAGACTGCCACGTCTTTCTCCCATAGAGCAGCTGGTGGGTTTGAACTGCCAACCTCCCAGTTAGCAGCAGAGCCCTTAACCACTGCGCCATCAGAGCAACTTGTCCATAACACCACTACCCAAGAAACCATGTGTAAATGACTTAATGTATCTGAGTCTCACTTGATTAAAGCAAAATGGGAAAAAAGGTATCTCACAGATGTGCTATAAGGAATAAAAAGATCAACACCAAGGTAAAACAAGCAGCATTTGGCACTTACTAACTAAATGTTAGTCATCTTAACCCTCATTTAATCATCATCATTTCATATAGTACCTACCTGCAGAAAGCCAAATTGCTGTTTTTAAGTACTATCGAGTTGGTTCGGTTCTGACTCATGCTAACTTGTTGCAAAGTGCCCTTGAGTCAGTTCTGACTCATAGTGACCCTATATAGGGTTTCTGAGAAGCTGCTGTGGGGTTTGAACTGTCAACCTTGTAGTTAGTAGTCCAATGTTTATCCAACAATGCCACACCAGGACTCCAGTTAGGAAGGCCAATTAAATAAGGCAAAAAAACTCAAACCCACTACCACTGAATCCATTCCAACTCATAACAACACTGTAGGACGGAGTAGAACTGCTTCCGAGGGTTTCAAAGACTAAATCTTTAAGAGCGCAGCTAGCCACATTTCTTCTGCTAATCGGTTCGAACCACCAACCTTGCAGGTAGCAGCAGCCTATTGCTTAAACTTCAGTGCCACCGGGACTCCTTTTAGATAAGGCCAAAGGACTTAGCAATTATTCAATAATTTTTACTACATATACATATCTTCTCTTGAAAGTTCCCAAATCACTTTTGGTAGTCTATCAGCTCATATGGTTTTTCCTAACATTTGAAGCAAAAATAGAAACTCATGGGGATAAACATGGAATTTGGAATCACAGCTGCATCTGAGGCCAAGCTGTGATTTGAGCTTTCTCACAATCTGAGAAGTTGGTGTCTTGGTTTCATTCCTTCCTGAGAGGTATCAGAACATCTGTAATGTTAGCCTCCCTGAGCAGCTTGTCTAAGATAGCCAGAGCTGCAGGACACAGTGCTCTGGGACCAGTTTCTTTATTGTTGACCATGTGTTTCAGTTAGTTCAGTAGATGCTACATGACTCAGGCAACCCAAACAATTCTTGTTTAAGGAGCTAGCATGTATAAGAAACTGAGGTATGATGAAGGCTATGGTTGCAATATTGTTGCTGTTGTTAAGTGCCATTAAGTTGGTTCTGACTCATAGTGACCCTGTACAGGATTTCTGAGGAAACCTATACTAAACTAAACTAGGAGCAGTTGGTGAATTTGAACCACTGACCTTTTGGTTCAAACCAACCTTTCGGTCCAGTGCTTTATCCCACAGCGCCACACCAGGACTCTACAAATCCCTTTACATGTGTAGTGGTTTGCCTTTTAGATTCTAGACTGTACCAAACATTGTTTTCTCTGGGCTAGTGTCAGCTTTTATTGTGCTTAAGAATCACCAAGGGTGGAAGAGAGGTTTGTTAAAATTAAGACTCCTAGGCCCTCCTTGATATTCTGATTCAGGGTCCCAGAAGGTTGCATTTTAAGCAAGCATTCCAGGTGATTCTGTGGTCTGTGTATATTGAAGAGAAACACAGATATTTTCCTTGATCTGTACAACAAGCTTGGGATATAAGCGGCATAAAGCGGAGTGGTTACAAGTTGGGCTGCTAACCTCAGGGTCATCAGTTTGAAACTACCAGCTATTCCTCGGGAGAAAGATGAGGCTTTCTGCCCTCGTAAAAATTTACAGCCTCGGAAACCCTATTCAGGGTTGCTATGAGTCAGAACCAACTCCATATAACCATCACCACCACCACTAAACAGTATTCAGAGGGTTTAATAATTTGCTGAAGGTAGACAACTTGTCCATGGGTTGTTGTTGGTGTCAAGTGCTGTCAACTCAATTCTAACTCATAGTGACCCTGTATAGCATTTCCGAGAAACAGCTGGTGGGTTTGAACTGCCGACCTTATGATTTGCAGTCCAGTGCTGATCCTACGTCACCACACCAGGAATCCACGGTCCATGGGTAATGGGAGGAATTTGGATGCCATCTCTGAAAGCCATTTCTTCACTAATCATTTGCCACACAAGTATTCTTAAAATAAATCTCTTCCTCTTAACACCCAAAGTGTATTTTCTTTGATAACATACAGCTTCCCACCTTATACTATATTTGAGATAAGTGCTTTTGCTTTATAAGTGCCATACTAAACTATAAGATACAACTTGAGGATAAAACTCTCTTTTCTGAGCACTTTTTAGATGGTTCACTGTGGGTGTTCAAAGAATATTTGGTGGGTTATTTTTTAAAGCTAGACAAGAAGCTTAAATGAAGTCTTCCATCAGTGATTTTGTTCCCTTTTGGGGTAGAATTTTAAATCCATTTTCAAGCGGCTCCACACAACTTCAAACTTCAGTTGTGTTTCTCAAGTAAAAGTGCAAACGTGTCTGGCAAACCATATGGAATGGCTGAGTTACCACAGACTCCTTCCAGTCACCCAGGAAATGCTGGCTGACACCAAACTGAACAAGACACAGTACCTGCTTTCTACTTAGCTATGAAAGCAGACAGTACTGACTCCCAATACAGACATTCGGGACAGAAATATGTAAAAGGGCAGAAACACAGTCAATAAAATAATCTCCATTATTTTCAGTGTCTTGAATGGGTTGACTTCGGAATATTTAAAAGAAAGGAGATATAAAATATCGGAGCAGGCAAAACAGAAATATGAAGTTGAAGGTTGCTTAAGGAGCCCTGTTGGTGTAATGGTCTGCCAACTGCGAGGTTGGCAGTTCAAACCTACCAGCTGCTCTGTGGAGAAAGAGGAGGCTGCCTGCTCTGTAAAGATTTACAGTCCTGGAAACTCTACAGAGTTCTACTCTGCCCTATAGGATCCTTGTGAGTCAGAATCAACTGACTGTCAGAGGTTCTGGAGGTTGCTAAGTGGGACAGAAGTGAGCACTAGTAGTACCAGGATTTCAAAAAGACATAGACTCAGTTCCCTACTCTAAAACCCACAGCTGTGTATCACTGAGTAAATCATAAATCCAGCTGTGAGTCTCAGCTGCTACATCTGTAAAATGGGATGGCAGGACATTATTTCTAAAGCTCCTCCTGGTTACCATATTGCCAGTAGAAAAAGAAACAAACAATTTCACAATGGGTGAAAGATGAGTAAAGTGTAACTGCTGCGTTAGCAATCATGTAGGACGACCCGCTTTGGACCACTTTGTCACTCTGGCCTCAGCCATTTCATTTTAGACCAGGAGATCTGGATGTTAATACTTCAGAGACATCTTACTCCAAATTCCAGACTTTTCCCTCAGTGCAAAGTGCCAGATTCAAAAGAATATTTAGAAAGCAGGATACAGAATCAAAAATGTGATGTGATTTCAATCTTATAAAAATATGCATTAAAAAACAGCAGATGAACCCACACCAGAATAAAGCATCTGCTTTTAAGCAGTAGGATTTTAGGGGATTTAAATTTGTCTTTCTTTTCTTTTCTTTATTTATTTTTAACTTGTCTGTGTTTACTAAATTTTCTACTGTAGGCGTGAAGAAGGGGGAAGGGAATGGGAGAGCGAGAAATATTACTGTTTAAATGGTCTAACGTGGGCTTTGAGTAAGATAGTCTGAACTGTGGAGGACTCCTCAGTTCTACCCAGGCATGGCTGTCTCACTCTCTGGTTTTTGTCTGATGGTTTCCTCTAGATGACAGGCTGGTGGTGTGCCTGCCCACCTCACTCACACATCTGACCATCTCTCGCTCCATTGAACCCACACGAGACTTTCAGTTCCACTTGATTTCCACTCTCCATCTCTGGCTGGTGGCCAGAGCCCTCTTGGCAACCTCCACACTGGTTCCCATGGATACCCCTGACTCCCAGACAGGCGGCTGCTCAAAGCAGATGGTTGCTGGCACTGGTGGAGAACGGGCTGATGGAAAACACACACACACACACACACCCCTCATTTCTGCTTGATTCTAGCCTTTAAAAGGAACTCATGATGTTTCAAATATTACAAATACTACAACAGTTGCCAACATCTACTGGACACTAATTATCTGCCAGAGAATTACTTAGGATCTTCGCATACAAAGGGAAGGAAATAATTGACCAGGACAATTTAAAGAGTCCAGCTTTTCTGACTCAGTTCAAACAAAACTATTTGGATCAAGCCTCTTTTGGATCAGTGTGGGCAGCTGATGTACATAAAATAATTTTAGGAGCATATTACAATTTCAGGTCCCTGGTCCCTTCATTTCCTAAATTCTTTATGAAATCAGTGTTAAACTCTGATTCAGACAGTGTGGGGTGGAGTCCAGGAATATGTGTTGTAAACAAATACCTCATATGGTTTCAACGCAGGTGGTCCAGGATTGCTTACAGAAAGTCTACTCTACCTCAGGAATTCCCAGACATCAATGTGCACACAAATCATGATCTTGCTAAAAGGCAGATGTTGATTAATTGTGCCCAAGCTAGGACCTGAGAGTCTGCATTTCTGATAAGCTCCCAGGTGACATTGATGCTGCAGAGCTATGGACCACACGTTGAGAGTAAGATCCTAGACAGTCAGCCTCTTCAAGTCAAGGTCAGGAAAGCTTCAGAGAGGGTGCAAAACATAGCGCTCACTTTCTGCCAGTGCATCCCATGAGCAGCACCGTCTCCCACACATACTGGAATAGGAGGTGTTGACACTGTACCAATTCCAGGAACATCCCTGTCATTCCCCAGCAGAAAGGCTATGCCCAGTCACTCAACACTATCACTGTTTTATGCACTTGGTCTCTCACCTTCCAAGCCTTGGCACAGCAGTGCGGGTATTTGGAATGCACATTTCTGTCCTCTCAACCTCCATTACCTGGCACTTGGATGCCAGCACCACAACATCACTGAGCAACCTGCCTCTGGCCTTGGCTCCCTCCAATCCTCTCACTACAAAGCTCTCAGACAGGTCTCTCCAGAACACAAACCCCACCAATTACTCTCTTGTTTAATATTCTTCAATGGGTCCCAAGAGTTTCAGGATTAGAGACCGTTTGTGATCTAGCCTTGGTCTACTTCTCTGGCCTGCCCCCTTGCCATTTAGGTATGTTCCTTGGAGACCCTGGGATATACCTCTTCTCATGCAGTTTTCTCTGGCAGAGATGCCTCCCTCCATTTTACTCAGAAGATTTCTACTCATCCCTCAGAACCCAACTCAAACATCAGTCCTTCAGAATGCTTTCTCTGCTCTCCACGTCTATGTCAGATAACAGATATGCTGGAGCTGGCTTGTACAGGTTTGAGAGCATAGACTGTAACATTTTCTAGAATTTCATGAGTCATTTGTTAAACATAGTTATTATTAAAACTTAAATGACATAAACTTACAATTAAATACATCATATTAAAAATAAAGGAAAGATCTTGTCTAGACAGGCCTGGTGAAAGGTGATGGGGGCTAATATTCTTATGATTCAATAGTGAGTAATTGTTATCATGATTAATTGTTACTGTCACAATTGTAAACATAGACTTTTTTTTAACATAAAGGGCAGTAGTTAATCTTATAGTCCAGGAACAGAGGACCCTAGGACCATCAAGGGAGAAGAGCAAAAATGGAATGTGGGACCTTATCCAGAGAAGCAGTGATACCAGAGTTGGAGGCAGAGATGAGGACATGGAGAGAGAACAGCGGAGGTCTCTAGACTCATGGTAAGAGAAAGGCTGTGTGTTGGTGGCCAGGAGGCAGGCTTGCAGAATGTGCCCTTTGATTGTTTAAATGATTATATACTCCTGAGTGATTTTGTGTACATTCAACAAAACAAAACAAAAACAAAAAAAGCAAAGGAAATAGAAGCAAATACTGTTGAGTGATGATGCATGGAGGGGATTGTAATCATTGCAACAAAACAATATATGATAGGATGAGTGTAAAACCAATGTTCTCCCATGTAAACTATCTCAATTCACAATACAGACTTTAAAAGAAATAAAGGAAAGAAACGATATGGGTGATATCACAATAGAACAATGGAACTAAAAAGGATAAAACAGAATATTATGAAGAACTGTACTTCAAAAAATTTGAACATCTAGAAGAAATTGATACATTTTTAGAAAAACACTACCTACCTAAATTAACACAAAAGTGGACTAGAAAACTTGAACAGACCTACAACAAAAGAAGAAATTCATCAGGTAATATAAAAACTACCAACAAAGAAAAGTCCAGGTCCAAATGGCTTTACTGGTAAATTTTACCAAACGTTCAGAGAAGAGTTGACACCAATTTTACTTAAACTATTCCAGAATATAGAAAAAGATGTAAAACTCCCAAATATATTTTATGAAGCAATCATAACCCTCATACCCAAACCAAGCAAAGACATCATTAAAAATGAAAATTATAGACCCATATCCCTCATGAATGTAGATGTAAAAGTTCTCAACAAAATCCTAGCCAATAGAATTCAAATGTATAAAAAAAAATAATATATCATGACCAAGTGGGATTCATTTCAGGGATGCAAGGATGGCTCAATATTAGAAAAACAATCAATGTAATCTGCCATACAAATAAAGCAAAAGCAAAGAACCACATGGTCATATCGGTTTTTGCAGGACACACATTTGACAAAATCCAACGTCCATTCCTGATAAAAACACTCAACAAAGTAGGGATTGAAGGGAAATCCCTCAACATAATTAAGAGCATATCTATAAATCCAATAGCAACATTACCCTTAATGGAGAAAAACTGAAAGCATTCCCTTTGCAAACAGTAACCAGACAAGGATGCCCTTTGTTACTACTCTTATTGTGTTGGAAGTCTTAGCCAGAGCTATAATGCAAGAAAGGGAAATTAAAGGCATCCAAATTAGCAAAGAAGAAGTAAAACTTTTGCTAGTATATGATATGATCCTATACATAGAAAATCCCAAAGACTCAGCAAGAAAAATACTGGAACTCATTGAAAGATAAAGCAAAGTGGCAGGGTACAAGATCAATCTACAAAAATTAGTTGGATTCCTATACACTAATAAAGACAGCTCTGAAAAGGAAATTAGGAAAAAATATCATTTGCAATAGCCACCTAAAAATGAAACACTTAGGAATAAAATCTAACCAGAGAAACAAAAATGGAAGAATATACCATGCTCATGGGTAGGAAGACAACACTGTGAAAATGTCAACATTACCTAAAGCAATCTACAGATATAATGCAACCCCAGCCCAGATTGCAACATCATTTTTTTTTTTTT
>NW_006408844.1:2046607-2048755 GCF_000296735.1 Chrysochloris asiatica
AGTAGAAGGGGGGGAAAGGCAGCAATGAAGAAATGGGCTGAGTTCAACCATGTTCCATAGATTCCCGTTAATGTGGAGATGAGAGAGAGAAGACGAAGCGCTGGTTGGTCCAAAGTGTGGTGAGACCTGGGGACACCTGAGCCCATGGACAAGGACATAGCCACAGAGGGATAGAGAGGAAAGTATGCAAGAACTAAAGGGGATAGAGGTAAATAGTGATATCTACACAACCTTGGAATAACAGTGTTTTGTGTGTAGGTACATGGACAGAGACACAGGCTGAATGAGTATGAGAGGAAGAGTGGGATATATATGTATTTATATATTCCACAAATAGATGAGTTTGAAAGAAGATATTTGTACATGGGTAACCTCTGGCACTTAACAACAACAACAACCACCGGAAGGAACCAGGACAACTGCTGTTGCATAGAGGGGACTACAATCATTGAGATGAAACGAAGTGCATGGTTTGTTGAATGTAAAGCTGATGATCTTGTCTGTAAACCTTCACTTCAATTCACAATTAGAAACAAATAAAGGAAATAACTGTTAAAAGCTCATCATTTCCTAATTACTTTACCACATTTAGTATTATTTTTGGTCTTAAGGATATTTATGTCTATTATGATTGTAGGACAGAAATGCTACAGATGTGGAGACTACATAACTTGTATCAACACTGTGGTTAGCGACGTTATGCTGATAGCTTGAACTAGGCCTTGGTGGGAGTATTGATACCATGAAAATCTACCAACACTATAGATCAGAACTTGGTTTATTGTTTTGTTGACTGTCTAGATTTAAGAAATGATGCAATAAATCTTCATAAGACACATTAAATTTCAAAGCATATTGTGTCTGTAGCTGTTGCATTGTGTATAGCCACCCAAAATTGAGAAAATACCTTCTTCCAGCATTTTAAAACTGTTATTTGGTTGAGCAAAGAAGCCCATAATATTGACAAATGTGTGAAGTTCTGACATATGTCTTCATACACCATTGATGCCTCACTTTCGTCTTACTCTGCAATATAAACAAAAATATCAGCCAGCATTCATGTTAAAACTGAACTCATTTGTCAGTGATGTGAGTAATTTCTTTGCCAAATGGGATAATAATAAAGCGTTTATTTGTAGTTTGTAGATCCTGTTGTTGGCTATAGGATTATAAAGGCTGATGGAGGGTTTTGCAAGAAGTAGGAAGCCCCGTTGTTGTTGTTGTTAGGTGCCATCAAGTTGGTACCAACTCATAGCAACCTTATGCACAATAGAACGAAACACTGCCCGATCCTGGGCCAACCTCACAATTGTTGCCACGCTTGAGCCCATTGATGCTGCCACTTTGCCCTAGGTAGATAGAATTTACAATAAAGAGTACCGTGTATTTATTATTATTTGTAAACTGTGTGCTACATATCCCTTATATCTGTATAAAGGGTAAGTTAAAAAGTATTGATACAAAACCATAGAAACCTTTAATGAGAAAAAATATTAAAATGTGAAGCCATTGTTTTTCGACAGATCTTGTTCTGTTTGAACAACTACCTCTTGGTCTAGGTACAGATTTCTCATGAGCACAATTAAATGTTCAGAAATACTCATACTTCGCAATGCTGTCCATAGCTTGTGATGATCCACACAATCGAAAACCTTTGCATAGTCAATAAGGCATAGGTAAACATCTTTCTGGTATTCTCTGCTTTCAGCCAAGATCCATCGGACATCAGCAATGATATCCCTGGTCCCACATCCCCTTCTGAATCCAGCTCGAGCCTCTGGAAGTTCTCTGTCAATGTATGCTTGCGGCCATTTCTGTATTACCTTTAGTAAAACTTTACTTGCATGAGATATCAAAGTCATTGTCTGATGATTTCCACATTCTGTTGTGTCTTCACCTATCTTCATCGTTCTGCCAACCACCCTCTTCTTGTAGATTGCTTTACCCATTTCTTGTATATTGCCCCCCCATCACCTGAGTTAACATGTGTCTACCCTCTAGCCAGTGAATTACTTTCTCTTCCCTCCCAACCCTGGTAACCATCAAAGAAATGTTTCTTTTAGGATGCAAACCTTTTCTTGAGTTTTTACAATAGTGGTCTCATACAATACTTGTCCTTTTGTGATTGACTCATTTCACTCAATATAA